>NC_140970.1:7902864-7945364 GCF_056783735.1 Eptatretus burgeri | reverse complement strand
TACGATCGCCAGCTGGCCACAAGCGCCATGAGTCATTGTCTATCACATCTGCTAAAAGTATTTCTTTGCTACTTTCACAGACACCAAATTCCACCTGTTCACAACAGACAGCAACAAAATCAATTCACACGAACCTTATCAAAATGCAAAACCATCATCTCAGGCAATTCAGTAGATGAAAAAGGAAAAAAAGAAAAAAGTGAAGAACAATTCTGTGCATGTTTGACATGCATTCAAAATACAATATTTTATCATGGCACTCCACTTTGGCACCATTTTTTTTGTAAAATACCTATTACTAAATAAACTAGAGTTCATAGAACACAATTCCCAGCATTGAAGTTAATACCGGTACTTCCAATTTTAATAAAATAATCGTTTTAAAGATCGTTAAAAAATGCTGATAGTTTAGCGCTATTGAAGTCTTATGCACCACCATATTTAACATGTCCAAGTACTGCAAAACTGGAGATCCTTGGATGTGCAAAGAAGGCGATTTGTGTTCTCAAGTGTTCAAGTATATAATTCCATTAAAATAAAATAAAGATTGTAAAAGTCGTTTCAATAAATGAATACAGGGTTTTACCGTCATTTAACGCAGTGTCTATGACATCACCCGATGTAACACATTACATTAGTTTTTCGTGCATGTTGTTTGTGTCCTCTATGACGTCCTTAAAAACAGTAAGTTTTCGGTTTGGAATGATTTTCAATTTTGTTTGACTGCCAGACAGGCAGCCAGAGTAAAAATATTATCCAACTCCTCTCTGCGCTTGTGCAATCAGGATGAATTGAGAGACAAAGTACGGTAAAACAGCAGACTTTTCTTCCGATTAATGTCCAAAATATAACATTCAATTTGAATAATTTGTTCCTCGATCATAAACTGACAAGACCTACACAGACAGACAGATAGAGTCATAGACAGGAACCAATTGCTAAAATCCACTTTTCGCTTTGTGTGCTTGGGGTAAAAATCCCATTTCAGAATAAAGTGTCAGTAAGCAATTGTTCCTAATAGCTTCCTGGCACAACTCACTTCTGCAAAAACTGCAAGTACAGGGTGTCCCAAAAGTCACAGAGGGATTTAGAAATTAAATAACATTTGTTTTTTTTTTTAATAATTTATGATTATTTTTATACCAAAATAAAATTTACAAAATGGAGATAAATTTGCTTTATTTATGAAAAATGATGCAGCTGAGATGTCCTCCATTTTCGGCTTCGCAGAGACGGGCTCTTTCGACAGCATTTTCCATAACAGCGGAAAATAACTCTGGCTGCAGCACTCAAATTTTTGCACAGTTGTTGTCCTTGAGCTGCTGAATTGTATGGGGCTTATTGATGTATACACGCTCCTTTAGGTAACCCTATAGAAAATAATCGGGAGGCGTCAAATCAGGAGAACGTGATGGCCAAGAAATTTCTGAATTTCGCGAAATTATTCGGTGTCCATGCTCTTTGGGTGAGAATAATTGATCAATGAAATATAAAATAAAATTCCACTATTTTTGGTTCTTTGTTCAGTTGTGAATTTTTCCATGGGTGATTTCCAAATGTTAATCTAAATTCTGAAAAGAAAAGAAAAACAAATTATAAAAATACAGAAATATTATTTAATTTCTAAATACCAAGGTGACTTTTGGGACACCCTGTATAAACAAGGACCCCAACACTGCATGATACACATTCCATCCAATATAACAGCATTTCTTTTAAATTAAAAAAAAAACATTCAAAAAACAACACGAGGTAGAAATCTGATCCCATTGGTTACAATTTCCTTATGCAGCTATGAGAAAGTGGAATGAAGCCCTCCCAGAGCACAAGGTATCTGAAAGAGCTTCCAATTATAACCCGTTTGTTGTGAAGTATGTAGCCACTTTATGTCTGATTTCAGTCTCGGGAACTTATTGGCCTCACCATCAGCCATGAAACAACTCTCCTGGCATGACCATATAGCAAAGTTGGCCTCAAAAGCAGCAACAGAATGCACATCATTCATCATTCCAAATAATTCCTTGAAAAAGCAGAAGCAATCACAGCCTACAAGGCCTGAGAGGAGAGCAGTAATCCATTTAGCTAAAAACTATGGGCTTTCACCCCAGCATTATATCTGTCCCTCCTGTAATCTGAAGGTCTCAACATTATTGTATCCCCTGCAACAAGAGAGTTCATAGAACCCTCCCTGTCCCAACAATTTACACCCCCATCCCCCACACACCAACTCCTTTACTGACCTTCATGTCCACCAGGCAACAGTCCTGTGTTGCCCACATCTTCTCCAAAATATCAAAGATTGCTGCAGTCGTCTCCAGCATCAAGTCCACTTCAGCTCGACCAATGGTGCGACCCGCAAGTGATAGCCCCTTTGCAATTATCTGCTCTGTGGACCACTGTGGGTCATTATTTGCATCATCCTATGGAAAGCATAACAAACAAGACCTTGTGTCAATTATATTTGCAAAAATGAATTTTAGCAAACTGCCAGAACCAATTTAAAACTATTTTATTATAACAGAGATCAGTGCAATCGAAAGAGCACCGAATGTGGAGAAAGTCCAAGGTTATTAGAAGCTCAGGGGATTGTGTGATGAAATCGATTTTCTATGTTGGCTCAAGATAGATTTTGCTTCGTAGAAACTTGTGTGTTTGCTGTGTAAGATTATAGCATATCTGTCCCTATGTAGTCTTTTTGTCTGAATCTTACCATTCAGCGATTGCAAACAAATACCGTAGATGTCACAAGTTAAATTTTGTTTTTCCTCCGTCTCCCTTGCAGCAGTGTAAACACGTCGTTGAAGACAGCAGGCATTGCTACTGCATCAGTATGGACCATATCATAATTGGAAGTAATTACCTTCAAAGTTCCTCAACCAAAGAACGTTTCATTTAAAATTTTGACGAGCAAGATACTGACCCACCTGCAAACACCACATCCCACATCCCACATCTCACCCCCACTCCGTCACCAAATATCGCTGCAGAGGTATAGGTATAGGCATCTTTGACCATGCCTGCTTTCTCCAGGAGCGAGGGAAGGGGGGAATGGTGGGTGTGGGTTAGGGGAGGTGATGGTGGATCGGGGGTTGTGCGGGGATGGGGGAATGGTGGAGGGGGTGGAGTGGATTGTGCTGGGAGGGATGGTGGGGGAGCTCGGCCAAATATATTTTGTGCTCTGACTGAATATATACTGGAAATCAGAAGACAGAACCCAAGATGTATAAATAAAAAGGAATTAAGCACAAATATATATTTATATTAAATTATCAGTTAGAGCTTGACGGCAGACAACAGAATATGAAAAACTGGATGGGAAATTTGAACCGCCAGCCATACAGAGAAGACGTGCCCCGAATGCACCGCTTCCCTTGGACTTCCGGCCGGGTTTTTACGTTGTACATTTTCTTTTGCCCATATCTCGATCTCGATTAATCAAGTCAAAGTAACAAAAAAATTTTTTTTAGCACTGATGAATACATGCAAGTCATGAATGTGTTTCTAAGGTGATATATATATATATATATATATATAAATATATAAATATATATATATATATATATATATATATATATATATAATATATATATATATATATATATATATATATATATATATATATATAAATATATAAATATATATATATATATATATATATATATATATATATTGTTATGGGCCGGGGGTCGGGTGAGAAGACCACCAGAGGGGGAAGCTATCTCGGGTTCCCACCAGACTCCCCGGATTGCAGGCTGTCGCACACGGGTAATTCCATGACGCAGGGGTCACTAACCGACCGTGAACACCAATAACAACCACATGACCTCAGGTCCTCCCGTCTATGGGTTAATCGGGTTACCTAATTAATTTGTGGCCGAATTATCAGGGGACTCGCCCTTGGTACGCCTTACCCGAACCAGATCACTTTACCGGATCAGATGCAGCCGAGCGACACTGCCAAGGACGTAACAGCTAAAAGGAACGGATCGTTGAGAATAAAGTCCCAGCTAAGTTAGAATACGGACCATGCTGGATCAATGAAAGAACAGACAAAAATGAGCTGGGAACATTTCCACAAAGGATTTATTACAGGCAGGTGAGGAAAGATATGTGGCACAGGGAATAGCTTTTATTGTTGTGTGTGAGAAGAGATAGCAAGAAAAGTGTGGTACGACAATAAACAAGCAACTTACAAAAGCAGACAGAGAAGAGTTATCTCGATATAATTATTGTACAATATTAACTTAAGCGAGGAGAGGCGCCAGGACACGGACACGGACACGGACACGGACACGGACACGGACACGGACACGGACACGGACACACACACACACACACACACACACACACCGATGAAGAGGAGTTAATGAAGATAAAAAGGAAAGACGATGAGGCTAACGGTCTCTCAATACCTTGCACGATTGCCCGACCGCGCCAGCAATACGTTTTGGGGGGATGCTCCACTGGGCGATACCTCCATGACAGCTGGTGCGTTGTCTCTTGCTTCGTGGCACTTCGTGCAGCTTGCGTCGGTCCAGAAAATGAGGCGTGACTGTCGGACATAAAGGGAGGACTTGGCTGGAGTCAGAAGCCAATGGGTGGAGAGAGGTGAAGCCCACAGCAAGTGAGTGGAGAAGGGCAGTGAGGTGGTGAAGAAGGCAGTCAGCAGGTGAATGGGTAGGTTGTCGATCCCAAGCCAGACAGAACGAGCCCATCATCGAGCATGCCCTGTACAGTGCGCGCAGGTCCGCCATTGCACACGTGATCAGCGCGTGGATCTGCCCGCCATCGAGCATCGTGTTCGCGGTTATCAGAGGCGGTGGGGTGCATGATGCCAACCCTGATCCGTGCCATGAATTGAAGGAAAGAGCATAAATATGTGAATTGAAGAAGACTGCGCCGTGTGTGTACTGTATGTAATGTGGTTGGTCTTCTGTGAGGACGCATTCTTACGCGAAAGCCACAGATGGCTGTGGTTTTTACAGATGGGTCCCGAGCGTAGCAGCTGCCGGCTCATGTGAGGACCCCTGCTTGGATTTACCTCAGGAATAGAGAAAAAGGCAGAGTAGGAATGAGTTCAGAGATTTAATCAAACCTAGCTATGAGATTTACACAAAGCTCTGTCCCGTTCGACCCACGAGATAAGAAGGGACTATCTGAACGTACATTAATGAAATAACTGACTGGGGACCACTGCAGGTTGGCTGCTATTAGTGTTGGAGGGATGCGGTTTCCAGAACCACTATACATATATATATATATATATATATATATATATATATATATATATACATATATATATACATATATACACATATACATACACACACACACATACACACACACACACACACACACACACACACACACACACACACACACACACACACACACACACACACACACACACACACACACACACACACACACACACACACAACATGGTAGAATTAAAGAAAAATTGAAGACCACATTTTGGTCACAAATATACATACATAACCATATACTCCTATATAATAAGAAATGGAGAAAACAAATGAATAAAATGTATAACTTTTTTAACTGCTGTTTTTGTCAAGTTTGTCCTTGGGTTTGGCAGTACACATAGAATGAGAAAAGGAGTTCTTGATGTACAGTGCGACTGCCGCCGGGGCATGGTTCAGGTCGATCAAAACGGAGGAGACAATAGCCAGGGAGAGAAACGAAAGAATCAGAAACGTTCTGTGGGAGGAAGGATTCTATTAAACAGAGGTCTGGTTTATCGGCAGCAGTCTGGATCAAAATATGTGTCAGCTTGGAGCGGATACCTCGTATGTTTGAGATCCACACATTTAGGGACAGAGGAATAAATTTTGTGTGTGTAAATATACAGTATCTTGTACTTACTTTCGTTTATTATTTAGTATTATTCTTCCTCATTTAATTGTATAATTTGTGATTTATGAAGATTTTACATATGGAGTATTGGTGTGCTGAAACATATCTCCTGTATTTTAGTTAATCATTTTGGGAAATAGCTGCTCAGTTTAAGTTGTGTTTGCCAGGAATGTAACCCAGACATTACCAAAAACTGAAATGTTGGTAAAATGGACTTTCTCACTGTAGAGTTGTTCATTGACTTCTTTGCACACTTAATGATGCAACCTTTGTGAAAATGAAGAGATCCATGATGTGCGAGAGGGCCGTGTACCATGGCACACACGGTGCTAAGGCTATAAACTAACTGCAGCCCACCTCTTTCCAAGTTTCCAGTTTTTCCTACCTGAATATTTGTGGCTGGATCCATCTTTTCCACCTCATGTCCTTCCCTAGCACTCATTCTTCCCCACATCCCTTATTTCTCCAAGTCTCCCTCTATTTTGTCCCTCATTCCGGCTGTTGGTGGAATTCTGTATAAGCAACACTCATATACACAGCATATTTAATGAGATGACATCTAATGAGATACTTGACATTGCTTCTTAGCTACCAGATCTTGAATGCGTGGTCGAATGCCAGAGAGAGCACACACTACGCAAATCCCCTTCAACGTTTAGCTTTTTTCTCTACTTGGACTTGACAGCAATGAGCATGGAAAATGCAGCTTCACAAAGATACGTTGATCCAAACATTGTCAGAATCCGAAGAGCTTGATGTGAGATCAAAGGGTAAACAGGAAGGTACGTGACCCAGAACGTCTCTAGATCCAGTTTTTTGAAGTCTTCTTCAGCCGAGGAGTTGAACTTTAGCTCAACAAACTCCTCTTGCACTTCATCTGAAATATCAGCCACTTCACATTGAAATGTGTTCCTCATGAATTTCCAGGCTTCGCGCTTCTCATCGATATCCGGAAAGTCTCCGATGAATTCTGCTTTCAATTCAGTCAGATGAGTAATGATTTGTTTCTTTAACTCCGAATCAAGGTAACTGTGAATGAGAGCAGAATCCAAGTTAGCAAAACTGGCTGTATTTTCATTCTGAATTCGACATTTCCAGAGGTCGAGTTTGGTCATGAAGGCTCGAAAGACGTCATGGTGCATGATTATGTTGATATTTTTCCCTTGGAGTTTGAGGTTGATGGCATTCAGCGCTTCAAAGATGTCCACCAGGTAAGCTAGAGATAGCAAAAATCCTTCAGACTGGAACTTGTCATGGAGATCTGCTTTCTGCTGTGAATCTAGAAATGTTGCCACTTCTTGTCGTAGTTCATAAAGCCGTCCAAGTATGTTTCCCTTTGAAAGCCATCGTACGTTTGTGTGGAAAATCAAAGCTTGATGTTCAGAATCCATATCCACACACAGCTGTTTGAAGAGACGACTGTTTAAGGCTCCAGCTTTTAAGAAGTTGACTATCTTGATGGACAGGTTCAGGACATCCCTCATTTCAGCAGGTAGAGTTCTGGATGCTAAGGCTTCACGATGAAGGATGCAGTGCGTACCTATAGCAGATAGACCTTTTTCTTTCACTCTTGTTATGAAACCAGATTGCAAACCAAGCATGGCCGGAGCTCCATCAGTACACACCCCTACCAGCGAGTACCACAAAGTTGATTTTCCTGGAAGAAGTTTGATACCACTTGAAAAATATGTTGCTGTTGTATAACTTTCCATGGGATAGCAGAAGAGCATTTCCTCTTTTACACTATTGCCTGACACGAAACGAGCATACATCAGTGGCTGAGAACACTGAGCAACATCAGTCGTTTCGTCCAACTGGATGGCAAATACAGGAGAAGCTCTTTCTTGGTCGAGAACTTGATCTTTGATATCTTGAGACATTTAATCGATCCTTCCCTTGACGGTATCGTTTGATAGAGAGATTTGGGAAAGCTTGTTTGCACTATCCTTCCCCAGAACGAGCTCTGCTGCACGCAGTACACTTGGTTTTATGAGAGTCTCTCCGATGTTATGGCTGTTTTTGCTCTTTGCAATCAAAATAGCGATCTCATCTGAAGCCTCAACAACCTTTGAAGTCTATTGCCGAAATGCTCCACTGCTGTCCATCTTTGCTTGCTTCAAGGACTGCCTTTTTGTTTCAAAGAATGCCTTGGGTTTGACAGCGAGAGCAGGATGCATTGTCTTTAAGTGGCGTTCCAAGCGTGTGGGCCACTTGCCATCATTGCTCAGAGTCTTGTAGCATATTACGCTGTGGGATACCGCTGTGTCACCCTCTTGGAGGGACACAAATCCAAATCGAATATATTTGTCAAGATACTTCCACTTTTTTACACTCATTGCGGATGATTTCGTTTGAAATGTGTACTGCAAATCTGTGAAAAAAAGTTTAATATTAAAATTAAAATAAAATATCAGTTTTAATCTTAAATTTAAATAAATGGTAGATTTTAAAATAAATTTTAATACAGAAAATGATAGGCCGAGTAGCATATAGAAAACGAAAATTATTACAGGCGATACTTTTGTTTTTTTATGTTCATCACGATATTATGCAAACACTTGTTAAGAGAATTCCAAAAATAATTAGAGAAATTCCGACTTTATTCTCCGGGCTCGCACTCCCTCTGGAAATTACTCACGCCCCCCAGGTTAAGAGCCAATGTTCGAGCTACTCCGCGAGTTTTGACATTGTATACAAAAAAAAATCCCCCCACCCCCCTTTCTCCATGTATGCTAGTGTGAAAGTCACATTACTGCAAACTTCACAACAGTCCCATTAAAAACAACAAGTAATTTTGACAAGCAATTTTATCCGGGCCGTGTCTGGAGACTCACTGGTAGAAAATGGATTTAAAACATTATTTTGTTTCCATCTTCACTGCTATTCTATGCAGAATCATTTGAATGAGACAGTATGAATCATAATTAATTAATGCTCCACCACACGTTTTCCTTCCCTTCCTCTCACCTCTCACTACCTTCCCTTCTCCCACCCCTCCTCACTTCCCCTCAATCCTCGCTCCCCCATCCCTCCTTACTCTCCCTCACCCACCCTCCTCACTGCCCCACCCCTCCCCACTCTCCGTCACTCCTCGCTCCCCTGCCCCTCCTCACTCACCCCCACCCCTCCTCACTCCTTGCCCCTCCTCACTCTCCCTCCCTCCTCGCTACCCCACCCCTCCTCGCTCCCCACCCCTCCTCACTCTCCACCCCTCCTCACTCTCCCTCCCCTCCTCACTCTCCGTCCCTCCTCGCTCCCCTGCCCTTCCTCACTCACCCCCACTCCTCCTCACTCTCCCTCCCTCCTCGCTACCCCACCCCTCCTCACTCTCCCCACCCCTCCTTGCTCTCCCTCCCTCCTCACTCCCCCACCCCTCCTTGCTCTCCCTCCCTCCTCACTCTCCCTCCTCGCTCCCCATCCCTCCTCGCTCCCCCATCCCTCCTCACTCTCCCTCCCTCCTCGCTCCCCCACTCCTCCTCACTCTCCCTTCCTCGCTCCCCACCCCTCCTCACTCTCCCTCCCCTCGCTCCCCCACCCCTCCTCACCCCCCACCCCTCCTCGCTCCCCCACCCCTCCTCACTCTCCCTCCCCCCTCGCTCCCCCACCCCTCCTCACTCACTCCCCCACCCCTTCCCAATCTCTCCCCCACCCCTTCCCACTCTCCCCTCCCTCATCTCCATATTTTTCTCCCCCTCCCTTTAGTATTCCAGTCAGCGAAATGCAGTGTACTCCTCATTTTCATAAATGCCAAGGTGAGCCAATGAAAAAAGCCAAGAATTCACAAGGTTTCGGAAAAGCGATGATAATAGAAAACGTATAGAAAACCAAGACGCCAAGGTGAACAACTTATAGCCAAGATCTTGTGAAAAAAGCCAAGGAGTGGTCACACTGGTGAAACGGCAGGTGGTGTTTGCTAGTGTGTGTGTGTGTGTGTGTGTGTGTGTGTGTGTGTGTGTGTGTGTGTGTGTGTGTGTGTGTGTGTGTGTGTGTGTGTGTGTGTGTGTGTGTGTGTGTGTGTGTGTGTGTGTGTGTGTGGTGTTATACACCGATGAGGCAAAACATGACCACCACCTGCCTAATATGCTGTTAGTCCTCCATGTGCCGCCAAAACAGTGCCGACCCACCGAGGAATGGACTCCACAAGACCCATCGAAGTGTCCTGTGGTATCTGGCACCAAAACATCAGCAGGAGATCCTTCAAGTCCTGTAAGTTGAGGTGGAGCCGCCGTGGATCGGACTAGTCGGTCCAGCACATCCCACAGATGCTCAATCGGATTGAGAACTGGAGAATTTGGAGGCCAGGGCAACACCGTGAACACTTCATCATGTTCCTCAAACCATTCCAGAACAATGTGTGCAGTGTGGCAGGGCACATTATCCTGCTGAAAGAGGCCACTGCCATCAGGGAATACCATTGCCATGAAGGGGTGTACCTGGTCTGCAACGATGTTTAGGGAGGTGACACGTGTCAAATTGACGTCCACATAAATGGCCGGACCCAGGATTTCCCAGCAGAACATTGTCCAGAGCATCACACTCCCTTCACCAGCTTGTCGTCTTCCCACAGTGCATCCTGGTGTCATCACTTCCCCAGGTAAACGGCACACACATACACGGCCATCCACGGGATCTAGAAGCAAACGGGACTCATCGGACCAGGCGACCTTCTTCCACTGCTCCAAGGTCCAGTTCCGACGCTCGCGTGCCCATTGTAGGCACTTTCGACAGTGGACAGGGGTCATCATGGGCACTCTGACCGGTCTGTGGCTACGCAGCCCCATACGCAGCAGGGTGCGATTCACTGTGGATTGTGACACATTCCTCCCGTGACCACCATTAAAATTTTCTGTGACTTGTGCCACAGTGGACCTTCTGTCGGTTCAGATCAGATGGGACAGCCTTTGTTGCCCTCGCGCATCGATGAGCCTTGGGCGCCCAACACCCTGTCGCCGGTTTGTGGTTTGTCCCTCCTCGGACCACTGTTGGTGGGTACAAACCACTGCTAACCGGGAGCACCCCACAAGCCTTGCCATTTCAGAGATGCTCTGACCCAGTCATCTGGCCATAACAATTTGGCCCTTGTCAAAGTTGCTCAGGTCTTTACTCCTGCCCATTTCTTCTGCATCCAACACATCAACTTCAGTAACTGACTGTTCACTTGCTGCCTAATATATATCACCCCTTGACAGGTGCCATTGTAACAAGATAATCAATGTTATTCACTTCACCTGTCAGTGGTCATAATGTTTTGGCTCATCAGTGTAGATATATTATACATACATACATACATACATACATACATACATACATACAGTGTATGTATAAAAAAACCCCTCAGTTTATTGTCGGAAGGGAATCAAATACAGGCTCGACAACTCAAAGATAAGTGTGCTGCTGCCTTTGCACAATTCTTTCTGACAGTGAGAGACTTGACGAAAACAAGAATTGCAAATAAATAAATAAATAAAAATTAAAACATGCCATCCAATCACTGAGTGTGGCCTTCAGAGGGCATTTTATCACCACAGTTTAAACTAATGTGTGAAGTTGAGAATATTTTTCAGCAGGAATATATTTTCCTTTCTTTGCATGAAAAAAGGTAGATTTTAAAGGATTTTATTTTGCACGTAATGTTATTCATCAGGCAACGATTCCACACAACGAACACCTTTTAAATACATATGGAATCACACAGTAAAAACCCTAGTATCAAATTAAACAATTGATTCCACTTTATTTGTTTAAAGGCCTTCATGTTTTCTTCTTTAATGATGGACACAAGAACCAATTTCATGGCAATTAATACCTGCTTAATATGAATGTGAAGAAAAGGATGCCAAAAAAAGTTTCAATGAAGAATATACAAGAGTCTATGAAACAGAAACTTTGTAATTTTCAATATACAATTACACAATTAGATAATTATAGGAGGGAATTATTTATATACATATACATATATATATATATATATATATATATATATATATATATATATATATATATATATATACATATATATTATTTTTTTTTTGAAGCAACAATAAACATTGTCAGTTAGCAGAAGTCATAGCTCAAACAATAAAAAAAAAGGTCAAGTTGAAATCAGTAGCATTCAAATTGGTGAGAATTGATTAGACAGAACCCTATTTTAATTATCAAATTCAAATTCAAATTAGGGAGTATTCAGTTTCAAGTCTACTGTATGACAATAGGAACTGTTTGGACATACTTTGACGATAAGATAATGAACAAGAAAAAAAAAACCTACAAAGACAAATTACATACTTTACCAATTCTATAAATTCCAGTGGACTGTAAAACAAACAATATGGATTTTAACAACTCAGGGGAATCCATCGAGAGAGAAAAGAAAATAAGTTTATAATTCAACAATAATTTGGAGATAGTTTCAGATAAGAAAATAAGATTGCTCACCATATTTTGAAATTTTGACTTGCAATGTTTGTAAAACTTGCTCAAAAATACTTTAAAAAAAAAAAAACAAAACTTAGAATCATATTTGTGCTTACCTTGAAGAACGTTTCAAGTTTGGGGGGTGAAAATCGATAGCCCTCAACAACACCAGGGTTGCGCTTAAGGAAGGAACCAGTGGCAATGCGGCGGCAAACCCACTCAATGGGCACCATCGTGCAGCGCTTTGCCATAAAAGCTGTGTCATTGTGGCGGTGCTCAAAAGCAGTTTTTATTCCTGTATAGGCAAAACAGCACAATAAAAATATATAATACACTCCAATTTAAACAGACAATTCTTGAATACACAATTAGCCCTGTAAAGCTGAATAATAGTTAAAAAAAACAAAAAGAAGAACATTTATTTGATCCATGATCCTTCAGAATGCTGAAATGCTGTGAATATCATGCAACCAGTCTTGAATCCTCTTCACCTTGGTCTTCAAGTTAATATTGCAAAAATATTTACACAAATAGAACGGCACTCGGGATAGTGCATACCTCCACCAGGCTAAACAGTTTACGTTTTGTACACAGAGCATCATACGCTGTTTCAACATAAAAAGATACAGGCTGAGTCATTCCTTAGTGTACGATGAATGACATGGGTGAACATCTGTTATAAACATGCCAAATATCCCAATCTCCTTATTACCAACATAGTATTAAAACAGACTGAACTTTTTGGGTTCCGGCTCCAGTTTTTGAGGCGACGGTTGGTTCTTTCAGGCGTCTCTGCCGACTTTCTCAAAGATGAGGTTCCGGTCGTTGTTTGTCGCGTTATGACTGTTTATTTTGTTACCTCCATGTGTACTGTGTCTTCCCAGTTCGGTTTTGTTTCAAAATTTGTGCTATTTGGTGTTTTCATCGATCTTGTCAGATCGGATTTCCCTGAGGCCCACCCATCTTCCGGTATATTTGCACAATCGTGTTTATTTGTCTTTTCGCCATATTACCATCAGTTATTATTTTCTCCACTTTTCTGACCGCCCTGGTTCTCCCCCCCCCCCCCAATCTATACCCTCTGTTTCTAGTCTTAAAATATTTCAAATATATATATATATATATATATATATATATATATATATATATATATATATACATACACACACACACACAACAAAAAATAAACCTTTTGCCTCAATACCTTATTCTCCAAGTAACCACGCGACTTCCTGTACCAACTCTTCTTCCTCCTTCTGCGAAGCTACAATTAGCCGACCCACATTCACCACATACCTTCATAATTATTTTTTCTTCAACCTCTCCTTAACCCAATCTTTAAAAATCAATCAAAAAAAGTTTTTCTTCTTCTTTATATCTTTTCACTTCGAACCTTACATCTCCCATAACATGTTTCTCTATCCCCCCCCCCCCAATCTATACCCTCTGTTTCTAGTCTTAAAATATTTCAAATATATATATATATATATGTATATATATATATATATATATATATATATATATATATATACATACATACACACACACAACAAAAAATAAACCTTTTGCCTCAATACCTTATTCTCCAAGTAACCACGCGACTTCCTGTACCAACTCTTCTTCCTCCTTCTGCGAAGCTACAATTAGCCGACCCACATTCACCACATACCTTCATAATTATTTTTTCTTCAACCTCTCCTTAACCCAATCTTTAAAAATCAATCAAAAAAAGTTTTTCTTCTTCTTTATATCTTTTCACTTCGAACCTTACATCTCCCATAACATGTTTCTCTATCCCCCCCCCCACCCCACCTCCTTCTTCTACTTCTTGTTCGAGCTACTCCGCGAGTTTTGACATTGTATACAAAAAAATCCCCCCACCCCCCCTTTCTCCATGTATGCTAGTGTGAAAGTCACATTACTGCAAACTTCACAACAGTCCCAATAAAAACAACAAGTAATTTTGACAAGCAATTTTATCCGGGCCGTGTCTGGAGACTCACTGGTAGAAAATGGATTTAAAACATTATTTTGTTTCCATCTTCACTGCTATTCTATGCAGAATCATTTGAATGAGACAGTATGAATCATAATTAATTAATGCTCCACCACACGTTTTCCTTCCCTTCCTCTCACCTCTCACTACCTTCCCTTCTCCCACCCCTCCTCACTTCCCCACAATCCTCGCTCCCCCATCCCTCCTTACTCTCACTCCCTCACTACTCACCCCTCCTCACTCTCCCTCACCCACCCTCCTCACTGCCCCACGCCTCCCCACTCTCCGTCACTCCTCGCTCCCCTGCCCCTCCTCACTCACCCCCACCCCTCCTCACTCCTTGCCCCTCCTCACTCTCCCTCCCTCCTCGCTACCCCACCCCTCCTCGCTCCCCCACCCCTCCTCACTCTCCACCCCTCCTCACTCTCCCTCCCTCCTCACTCTCCCTCCCTCCTCGCTCCCCCATCCCTCCTCACTCTCCCTCCCTCCTCGCTCTCCCTCCCTCCTCGCTCCCCCATCCCTCCTCACTCTCCCTCCCTCCTCGCTCTCCCACTCCTCCTCACTACCCCACCCCTCCTCACACCCCACCCCTCCTCGCTCCCCCACCCCTCCTCACTCTCCCTCCCTCCTCGCTCCCCCATCCCTCCTCAATCTCCCTCCCTCCTCGCTCCCCCATCCCTCCTCTACTTTCGTTGACCTACCAACTTCCTTATGTGTTTGCCAGTCCAAATTGACCATACACCTCCATGATTTTGATTCAACCTTTCCTTTACCTAATGTTATGCAATCTTTATCAAAAAAAAAAAAAACTTGTCTCTTAAAATGTTTCAACTTCCATTTTCACACGTGTGATTCTCGGTATTGTCATAATTCATGCCTCTTTTTCTTCTTCGAAAGACTGTTTTCAATTCAACCTTTCCTTCATCTCGTGTCGAAAACGTCCCACTGTTACAACGTTTCTTTTCTCCATTCTCTTAATTCTCCTTTAATGAATCCATCACATAATGTCTTCAATTGCATCTCTGACGTAAAAAAAAACAATTTATATTCCAATTTGCAATGCATGTTCGTGTTCCATCAATCGTCCTTTGTTTTAAACCAACTTCAGTGCAATTAATCCCACCTCCTTAAATCTACCTGTTGCTAACCCCTCACCTGTTATCCCCTCTCCTTACCACTCCCATCTTGCCCCTCATCCAACCTCCGCTCTTAGCGCCTCTTCACAGTCTTCTGGTTCAGTATCAGCTCCTCCTCTGTTGTCCCAAAGTGTGTGGTGTTCTAACATCTGTGGGCTTCATTCTAACCTAACAGATATCTCACTCTCTCTCAATCAGTGCACTCCTCAATACCACAAACATGCTCCTTCCTTCATCTCACATCTCCCCCTCTTCCCAACCCCTCAAATATTGTACCTCCCCCTGCCCACTCCATCCTTCCCCTCTCCCATCGCCCTCCTACACCTTGGCCGTGCCAACTCTCATCCCCTCCCCTCCCTCTCAAAGCCTCCTTCACACTCTTCCCTCTCCCCTTTCTCAAAAACTCCCCCTCACCCTTCTCCCTCATCTCTCCCCCTCACACCACCTTCTCAAAGTTGCCCCCCTCACATCCACAAAGTTGCCCCCTTCCCCTGCCCACTCTCTTCAATCTCATCACTCTGCCTCCTCAAATATTCAACTGCCCACTGCCCCCTCTCTAATTACTCCCAACTGTACCTCAACCTCTCACCACTGAGCCATTGCTCCTCCTTATCTGGCCCACTCCCCAAGCTCTTCAATCCCCCCCACATTCTTTCAACAACTCTCCTTACCCCCACCCCTTTCCTCCTTCGTCCTACCCTTCCCTTCCCCCACACCCAAAACCTCCTCCCCTCCCTCTTCATTAACAGTGTGGATCGCAAACATCTGGGGCCTTCGCTCAAACCTGACAGATCTTTTCATACAGATTGCCACTGACAAACCAGACATAAAACGCTGAACAGAAACATTCCTCCTTCAAGACGTCTCTGACTCCCTAGTATCTCTCCCTGGTTACTCCCTCCTCCGGTATGACAGACCTGAGCCTTGTCCTGGTGGCGAAGTTGCTCTCTTCATCAAAAACTCTCTTCCTCACTCTCTATGCACTGCCCTCACTCCCCCACACCCCCAGGAATACCTCTGGCTTCGTCTTCCCCTCCACTCCCACCTCATATTTATATGTGTGTTGTACCGTCCACCAAACAGTGATGACTCCATTTACATCTCGCTCTCCGAAAATATGGACCAACTTCTATCCTCTCACCCCAACTCTCTCTTCCTCATATGTGGTGACTTCAATTGTCATCATGCCAGTTGGCTAGATGTGGGTACCTCTCTCACCTGTCATGACACAATCATGACACAATCTGTCAACTTCCCGACCCGGATCTCAAACCAACGGCACTCCATCATTTCTGGATCTGATTTTGACCAATTTCCCTGAAAATATTTTCTGTTCTTCCTCCCCACCAATCGGTCATCTGACTACATGCTGGTCAAAGTGGACATCGATCTGGCTGTTATAAGAGAACCACCTCAATGCCAGATTCTCTCAGCGAGGGAGCCTCGTGAGTGGAGGAGACCAATGAAATGATCACGTGCCTTGTGGTTGCAGCATGTTGATTGGCATCTCAAGGAGATGGGGATGGGCCAGGTATTCGCCTGGGGGATGGCCAGATGGAGGCCCCTGGAGTAATGGCGGAAAGTGAACACAGCGATGCGCTGCTCTGGCGCATGCCCCCATATCTGGCCTGACCTGACCTCAGTGCTGTCGAGTCTGGCATTTCACTCAGGCTGACTAGCAGGGTCTTCAAACAGCCATCAAACTATTAGACTGGTCTCCCATCTCCACTCTTGTCCTTGGAATTCTTTCAAAGAAACTTGCTCTCTCTTGTTCACAGATTTATCCCATCTCATCTTCAGTTGTCTGCCCAAGGTACAATGAAGCTTGTGGTGAGGCACTTGGCCTGAAAAAAAAACTTGACTTCGCCTCATAGAAGGCAAATCCAACTGAAGGCAACCTCAATTCCTTCCACAAAGCTCGGAACAAGTGTGTATCTACCCTCAGGAGAGCCAGAACAAAACATCCTTCTTATCTCAAGTCTAAACTCTCAAACCTGTCTCCCTCCTCCAAATCATGGTGGCATCTAGTTAAGTCTGTTTCTGGTGTATGTTCCCCCTCCATCCCTCCCTTACTTCAAATGGCCACACAGCTGACACCACACGTGAAAAGGCTGAATGCCTAAACTCTGTGTTTGCTTCTAAATCATGTGTCCCAAACCCATCGCTTTCTGTACCCACTTTACCCAGTCGAACCCAGCTGTTCCTGGACTCTGTCCTTTTCTCCTGACAAGGTGAAGAGCTTGCTGTCAAACCTCGACTCGGATTCTGCAACCGGTCCAGACGGCATCAGCCCACGTGTTCTAAAAACCTGCTCCTCTGCTCTTGCTCACCCTCTCTCTGTTCTATTCACCCTCTCATTTGCTCAAAGTCATCTATCTGCCATCTGCTTGGAAATCAGCAAACATGACTGCCCTGCATAAAAAAGGTGCAAAAATAGATCCCTACAACTACAGGCCAGTCTTCTCCAAATCATCAGCAAGGTTATGGAAACCATCATCGCTTCAGACATCAAATCTTTCCTCTTCTCCAATGGCTTGATTTCCGATCATCAATTTGGATTCAGACCACGTCACTCTACCCTGGAAATGCTGCTTCTGCTCTCCCCACAATGGATGGAGATCCTCAATGCCAGACAGGAAATCAGAGCCACCTCCTAAGCCATATTACGTGCTTTCAATACGGTCTGGCAACCTGCCCTGCTCACCAAACTCTCTTCCTATGGCATCCAAGGCTATCTCCACTCATGGCTCACACTCAACGTGTGGACCTAAATGGAGTACTTTCTTCCCCTCTTCCTGTCCAGGCTGGAGTTCCTCAAGGCAGTGTTCTGGGCCCTATTCTTTCTCTGGTTTTCATCAATGATCTCTCCAACTCTCTGGAAAATCTTCTTTATATCTTTGTTGATAACTCCACACTCTGCAGTACCTTATGTCATCCCTCAGTTTGGCAAGCAGCAGCTTCTTCACTCTCTGCAGATCTGGATAAAATCACAAACTGGTCCAACACGTGGAACATGTCCTCCAACTGTGACAAATCTCACACTCACACGATGTCCCACCGAAAGGACCGTGTGGAACCCCCCCCCCCCACCCGCATCTACTTTCTCAACAATCCTCTTGAAAAAGCCCTTTCATTCAAGCTTCTGGGTCTCACTATCTGCCATGATAGTGCAACATTAGAGTGTACATTAGGGGGGATATTTGTTAGCATTAGAGTTCTGTAAGCAACATTAGAGTGGTTGTCCAGTGCCTTCAGAAAGTATTCACAATCTTGACTTCTTCACGTTTTGTTGTGTTTTAGCTTGAATTTAAAGTAGATTAAATTTAAGTTTTTTGTCACCGATCTACACAAAATATTCCATAATGACAAAGTGAAAACATGTTTTTAGAAAAAAAAAAACTTAATTTATTAAAAATAAGCATAGGGGAAATACCCCAGGGCACTCACCTGGTAGCAACTGCATAAGATAACCATGGAACCACTGGTAGGCATGGATGACCCACAAAATATGTAACAAGGAAGAAAGTAAACCTTTGGATTATGTTTTTTAATGCCGTGAACAAACTTTGGTACATCACAGGTGATAAAGGTTGTGGTCAAGTTTCATCAAAAAGGTGTGTGTGTGTGGTTTCAGAGAAGTTGCAAGTGTTTGTGGATGGACAGACTGACGACGTTTCATCATATAAGCTCCTCGGAACTACGTTCCAGGTGAGCTAATGAAAGGCTGAAATGTCTTGCGTCAAGAAGTATTCAACCCCTTTCCTACGACACTCCAAATTGAGCTCAGGTGCATCCAATTTCCTTTGATCATCCTTGAGATGTCTCCACAACTTGATTGGAGTGCACCTGTGGCCAATTCACCTGATTGGACATGATTTATAAAGAAACACACCTTCCTATACAAGGTCCCACAGTTGATACAACATCTCAGAGTATAGACTCCACCATGAAGTCCAAGGAACTGTCCGTACAATTCAAATATAGAATTGTGAGGAGGCATCGATCTGGGGAAGCGTATAAAACAATTTCTAGAGTGTCGACAGTTCCCAAGAGCACAGTGAGCTCCATCAAGACGAAAAGGAAAGAATATGGATCTACCCAGAGCTGTCTGTCTGACCAAACTGAGAAACTGGGCAAGAAGGACCTTGGTCAGGGAGGTGACCAAGAACCAAATGACTACTTTGACAGAACTACAGAGTTCCTTGGCTGAGATTTGAGAACCTGCCAGAAGGACAACAGTCTCTGCAGCACTTCACAAATCTAGGCTTTGTGGGAGAGTGGCCAGATAGAAGCCATTCCTCAGAAAAAGGTACATAACAGCATGTATGGAGTTTGCTAAAAGACACGTGAAAGACTCTGAGAGCATGAAGCAAAATATTCTGTGGTCTGATGAGACGAAAATTGAACTCTATGGCCTGAATGCAAAGTGCTATGTCTGGCGTAAACCTTGCACAGCTCATCACCCATCTAACACTATCCCTACCGTGAAGCATGGTGGTAGCAGCGTCATTTAATAGGGATGATTTTCAGCGGCAGGGACTGGGAGACTTTTAAGGATGGAGGGAACAATGAATGGAGCAAAATACATGCAAATCCTTGAGGAGAACCTGCTTCAGAGTGCAAAAGACCTCAAACTGTGGTGAAGATTTATGTTCCAACAGAACAATGACCACAAGCATAGAGCCAAAGTAGCACTGGAATGGCTTCAGAACAAGAATGTGAAAGTCCTTGAGTGGCCCAGATGTGAATCCCATTGAGAATCTGTGGAAAGTCATGAAGATTGCTGTTCACTGACACTCCCCATCCAACTTGACAGAGCTTGAGAAAATATGCGAGGAAGAATGAGACAAAACCCCCAAATGCAGATGTGCAAATCTGATACCGACATACCCAAGAACATTCAAAGATGGAATCACTGCCAAAGAAGCAACTATAAAGTCGAGACTCAGGGGGCTGAATACTTTTTATGCAAGATATTTCAACTTTTCATGAGGTCACCTGGAACGTAGTTCCGAGGAGCTTACATGATGACGCGTAGTCAGTCCATCCATCCACAAACACTTGCAACTTCTTCTGTGAAATTACACACACAATTCCGATGAAACTTAACCACAACCTTCATCACCAGTGATGTACCAAAGTTTGTTCACGCTATTGGAAAAAAAATATAAAAAATAAAAGTTGGGGGTCTGAGAGGTTTATGGGGGAGGGGAGGGGGAGTTACCCCCCCCTCCAAAAATAAGTATTTGCGATAATATTGGTGAATTGGTACATTTTGCTGATTCTGTCCCACGTTGACCTCCTCCTCAGTATCATTCTACCAGGAGAGCACCCAGGGGTATTGCCCCTATGTTTTTTTTTTTTATTAATTTGTAAAAATTTCTAAAAACATGTTATCACTTTGTCATTGTGGAGTATTTTGTGGAGATCAGTGACAAAAATGTTTTTCTTAATTTGGTGAAAGAGGTTAAAAAAAAAATATATTGTTGCGGATCCGGGGTGGCGGGATTCTCACCCGGTCCTAGGCGCCACCCTCACTACCACCGTCTCAGGGGTTTATAATGCCGGCCGGCTCAGCACAGGCCTTGGGTCACGCGCCTTCAATCGTGATACCAACGTAATCCTTGTACCTTGCCAGTTGGGGAAATAGAACCCCTGGTTACAGACTGGTTTTGTCAGATGCCGAGCGTTTTCTGCCAGTCTGTAACCATTTTTGGTGTTATATGCCAATCGAACGGATCGTTCCTCGACGTGACACGAATTAATCCATAGTGGCAACTTCATACGAATTAACCAGATTTATTGGGCGACATCGGGGATCACAACACAAGCAAAATTCACGACGATGGTTTTATTAACAATCCTCAACCCGTTCTTAACTAGGGAACAACGGATTACAGATTTCGAGGGGGTCGCTACTGAAATATGCCTTATACAACACGTGCAGATAAAGACAAACAGCATGCATGCAAGACAAAACAGAGTACTTGGTGATGTCTCATGGACGAGAGGAAAGTGTCAAAAAGCACGAATTTCGCTCGTAACAAGCGGATGTCCACGGATTCGAACTCCCAGCTCGAACCACGCCGCGTGGCAAAATGGCGCTTGTCCTTTTGTCGCGGACCTCACGCACGCGATCTCCGCGCGCTCTGGCCCCGCGCAATGTCGACGGCACAAGTCCGTCAGATCAACGATGGGCCTCAGCCGATCTCTCTCACGGTCCAGCATACAAATCCAGGCCTGGCCCGTTCAGTAGACAAGTCCAAATCGAGGTGCCAAGCTCCGCAGGCGGATCGTGAGGCGAGTAAGGACTGTCACAGTCTCGGGCGTCTCCTCTCCTGCCTTCCCGCCTCGAAGCCCGACTTCCGCTTCGTCCTCTCAGTTCCTCTCTCTGTCGAATCACCTTCTTTCTCGGCCGATGGCAGACTCGACCCTCAGGTTCAGCGTTCTCTCCCGGCCGATTCACCACTGCCTTTCCTTTTCTTTTCCACGCTCGCCTCTCAAAGCCGGTTGCCGTTTCTCAAAAGTGAGAACTCCTTCGTTCGCTCGTTTTGAATCACGAGCACGCTTCGAGAGCGACTATTTCCACACACTGGACCCTTTTTACGAAGCCTTAGTTTCTTCTCTCGTTTGCTCGCTTTGACCACGAGCCCGCCTCTCTCCCGACGAAGCCGACAAAACTCCTCCCCTTCGCGTCACTTCCTCCCTCGAGCCACACCCTCTCAGCCGACTGGGAGGGGTCTATCCCAGGATGGGGTAGGAATAAGCGGGATCTCTCGGTCCTCCACCACCGCATAAACAATAAAACAGCCTTTTACAGCTCCTGACACACGTATAACGTCCTTTTTACCAAACAACCTATCTATACATGCATTTAATGGGGGATCTGAACTAATCCTATATTTAGTAGTCCAATAAGGGCCATTTCTGTAACACTTCTTCTTCTTCTTCTTCTTCTTCTTTCGGCTGCTCCCGTTAGGGGTCGCCACAGCGGATCATCCGGTATGATCCGCATAGTGATTTGGCACATGTTTTATGCCGGATGCCCTTCCTGACGCAACCCTGGTCGCCTCTTACGACACAGGGATATGGTACACCTATTTTAACCGGGGTATATACCGGCCCAGTATACTGGTACTCATTTCGCCGACCTAGGAAGGATGACAGGCTGAGTCAACCCCCTGGTGTATTAATTCAGTGGCCCAACGGGGCTTGAACTCAGGACCTTTTGGATCCCAAGCCGCTGCCCTAACCACTGCGCCAACACCAGGCTCGGCCATTTCTGTAACACGATATAATAATAATAAATAAATAAAGAGTCTGTTGACAAAGCACATTTAAAATTCAGGCTGTAACAACAAAATGTTACAAAAGTCGAGGGTACGAATACTTTCTGAAGGCACTGCAGGTGGAACTGAATTCTAACCTCATTTAGATCACGAATGCCATCACAGTTGTGATATCACTGCCATTTTTGAAATAACTGCACAAGTTGAAGAAAATTATATGAAAGAAATGCATAACTAAATTCTGTCGACAGTCTCCTGTGAATTTCAACTGGCTTCATGGTTTTTCTTCACACGGATGACTCAATGACAAAACCGTTTCACAGCACAAATAAAAATACCTTTAAAGAAGTGTGTACAAAGTACTTCACCTGGAAAATACTAAAATAAGGCATTCATCCAGGCCCACGAACATACCTGCTTCCTGCAGCAGCTTGAATACACAACTGGTAGTCTTTGTAGACAAGGATGCTTTGCCTTCCAGTTGGTCACAGCGCACCATATTGAATGCAGTGATCTGGTCCTTCGAACGGATCAACACCCGTGTTGGATCGTCAGCGATCTCCATCACTACCTTTGTCTTCCCTTCTGCAAGCTTGACCCCCAGCTTCGGTTCTGGGATGTGTGAAGAGAAATAAATTTTAATGATCAACAGAATCATAATGGCTCATTGAACCATGATCACATTTTCATGGCATAACAATGATAGTAAGGGACAGAGCTTGTTTGACTGCTGATTCTGTCCCACGTTTAATTCCTCCTTAGTATCATTCTATCTGTCGAGATAAAATGCAGCACATAGAATTGACGCTCAGAGTCAAGAAGACGACTCGCAATAGCATGCCACTGCTCTCGAAGGGGGAGCTCAACAGAAGTTTTGATTTGATTTGATTTTTTTTTTTATCAGATGTCGGGAGATGCAATATGACGATATGGTGGTGTAGTGGTACTGTCACTTTGAAGACTTGAAGAGAAGAGTGGGATTGCACTGATTCGGGAGAAGTTGCAAATGCTGTATAAGAGAGGGGCAGAAGGGTGGAGGTGAAAAACAAGTCTGGTTTGTGAAGGTTAAGAATCTTACATTGCTATCGTATCCTCACAATGGTAAAATTAGGCTTTTACTTGTGATACATCTCTATACATTAAAGTATCTGGATTTCTCTGTCCGTCCATCCATCCCTCTGTCTGTCACGCTCTTTTCGATGGGACGTCATTACGGCGTTACACCGAGCGCTTGGCTAAGCCTCTACGGAAGTGGATGTCATCCCGGCGTGCAGCCCACAACCCGTCGAGTCGTTTCGCCAACACCTGTGGAATTCCATAACCCACATAACTGACTATCTGACGTCCATAAGCAACAGGCTGAATGGTGCTGCAGTATGGGCGGCTACAGAAGACACCGACGCAAACCTGAATTTTGCCAAAGGGCATCATGTACCACCGAGTTCCTTGGGATGGCAGGAAGCCGGACATCCATGACGACAAGCTGAAAATGAATTACAATTGGAGCTGTGGGCATTAGAATGGAGGTGGCATATATGCAAATTTCCATTCAATGAATCCGCATTCCACACGATCCTTCACCAGACAATTTGGTGAAGCAAATTTATTTCAATTTTCAGACATGATGGTCCCGACAGGGTTCTCCAAAGTAAGTTAGCTTAATTTCTAGCATGAATGGTCAGTCATTCCAGGTCAGTTTGGAGTGACAACATGACAGTTACATTGTGCGACTTCTCAGATTTGACACATTAGCGATGTCGGTATCGCTGTCACTGACATGCATGGTGAGAGGATTATTGGCACACCACACTGGAACTGTTGAACTGTCATCTTCTTCATCTGCTGGTGCATGGCTGGCCATGTTTTGCACATGTACAGCCATATCCCTAGACATATCGCGTGCTTTTGACACGGTCTGGCACCCTGCCCTGCTCACCAAACTCTCTTCCTATGGTGTCCAAGGACATCTCCACTCATGGGTCGCAGTCTTCCTCTCCTGTCACAGTCACCGTGTGGCCCTAAATGGAGTTCTTTCATCCCCTCTTCCTGTCCAGGCTGGAGTTCCTCAAGGCAGTGTTATGGGCCCTGTTGTTCTGGTTTTCATCAAGGATCTCTCCGACTCTCTGGAAAATCCTCTATTTCTCTTTGCCGATGACTCCACCCTCTGCCGTACCATCTGTCATCCCTCAGACTGGCAAGCAGCAGCTTCTTCGCTCACTACAGATCTGGATAAAATCACAAACTGGTCCAACACGTGGAACATGTTTTTCAATCCAGACAAATCTCACACTCTCACTATGTCTCTCCGAAAGAACCGTTTAGAACCCCCCCCCCCCCAATCCACTTTCTCAACAATCCTCTGGAAGAAGTCCTTTCTTTCAAGTTTCTGGATCTCACTATCTGCCATGCTCTTTCCTGGGAAAGTCACATTTCCAACCTGGCCTCTAAATCCAGTCGCCGAGTGGGAATGCAAAGTCCCACATGCAAAGTCCTTCCTCGGCCCACCTGAGCTCCTGACCACACACAAAGCTTTCGTCCGCAGCCTGATGGAGAACCGCTCTCCCCTCTGGGCTGGTGCTCCTGCCTCTCACCTTTCTCGGCTTCACACTGTGGAAACAAAGGCATTTCGATTCATCGGCATCTCCCGTGATAAGGCTGCGTCTTTGGGCCTCTCACTGCAGACAAGTCGGTGGTCTTTCTGAATTCTACCATCTCCTCTCCGGTCTCGTCCCCCCTGCTCTGTCTGTGATTTGTCCCCACCATATTTCTGCAGGGCGCTCAACATCCGCCAACAACCCCCTTCTGGTAAAACTACCAAAATCATGAATCACTGCTCACCTTCACTCTTCCATTCCTCTTTTTTTTCTCCGCCTTTGGAATAAACTCCCTCACTCTGTTCAATCCCATTCTTCCCTCCAGGCCTTCAAAACAGCTGTTCACCACCACCTCTTATCGTCCCGCATTCAAATCCTCGACCTTTTCTTTCCCCGTTAATCGACCCCACACCCACCTCCTTCAAATTCCCTGCTTTCCTTTCTGAAAGTCCCTGTATGTCCATCTTGAATACCCCATGTTCCCCGCCCCATCCTTCTCCCTTCCATAAATCTAATGTCGTTGTTCCCCACTATTTTGTCCTTCCCACTCCCACCCCTCTTGTCTCATTCCCCCTTGATATGCGTTGTGTGCAAGCTCTCATTCGAACCTCGACAAGGTATATAAAAAAATAAAAATAAAAACATTTAAAAAAACTCTGGTACTGAGACAGTCTGACTCATGAGTTTTGGATGCAGCATGTTGACACGCCAGTGTTCGTGGCTTTATTTCATTTCCACCCATGCCATAACCTCAAGAATCTCTTAAGTTAAACTGAATTACAAAATTTAAGCTCCAGAATCAAACTCAGCAGCAGTTCCGACTCCAAAAAAAAAGTTTTTGTTTGTCTAATTCGGGCATTGCTTCGGCGTTTCCGGGTGCATGGGTTCAACAACGGCAATTGGTAATCGCTTGCCAAGCCAAGCATTCCGTTTAAGTGCTTTCTTGAGTGCTTAAGCCACTTGCTGAGCACCCTTCGGGCGATTGCGGCACAGTTTGTGTCCCGATCCAAATGTACAGTCAGCAGGCATGTATGGGTACATTTGGATCTGTAGGGACTCTCCGCATGTATGTGGGCATGCCATGCCTGTTACAGGCACCATGGTGGTAAAGTTCCATTCCTTATCTTATGGAGGTTGTATCGGGTTTTCCTTTTTCCTCGTGACTTTCTAAAGCAATTGGTTATCGGGTGTGCTTTACAAAGGTGCTGTTTCTCTTTGTGAGGTTCAAAGCAAAATATATTTGTTAACACCCAATTTCTGAGCCATTTACCATGTTGTTATGGTTCGAGGAACCGTATGCATAACGTACAGGTGCCCCGAAGTTAGTTATGCCGTTAAGTATATGTATAGACAGAACACCTCCTCGTGTTTAGTGGGGAATCGAAGGGGTGCGTTGCGATGTTTTTTTAGTTAGGTTAATAAATCATTTTATTTCCCCTCTTAAGGAACCACGGTACCGTCCTAGCACTTGCAGCCTCGGTTCACTGGCCACAGTGTACCACTGTCCACCTGCTGTCGACAGAGACTCGTTTTTCCCGAGGCAAAAACTCCACGTTCGCCGTTCCAGTTCCTTGTCGGCTTCCCCAAACATATGCAGTGTGGCTGCAACGTCATTTACCTTTCCCAAACACGCGTGGAGTAAGCGGGTCTCGCCGGTGCCTGGCCGAGGCCCCGCCCAGAAAGGGCGGACCCATGGGAGCCCCGTCCAATCAGGGCGGACAGTGACATCAGTTTTGACCAAGGCCCCGCCCCGCTGAGGGAGGTCGATGGACTACGAAGGGACCCTCAGAGACACACGTTCGTTGGAGTTCAGTCAAAAGGCTCAGTTCAGTTCTGCATTCGCTGGAGTTTTGCGGGAGTCTTGAGTTCGGTGTATGAGGAAGATTGACAGACTGAGAGCTTTTTCACGAGTCTGTGGGTTAGGTGGTGGTGTATGGCCGTTCTTCGTTGGTGGAGCAATCCGTCTGGTCGATTCTGATAACGACCGAGGGCACCCGACCTCGACTGGGTCTCTCGCTGGGTCCTGTCCGTGACCCTGACCCCCGCCTTCGGACTCCGCTCGGGTTCCTCCATGGACACGAGCCCCACGCGTGTGACTATGGGCCGAGCTGCACGACCATTGGCAGGTGCCACACCACTGAGCACCCACTCCCTCCAACATGCAGGTACCCAGCCGAGCCGCGACCCCAGCTCTTTCTCTCTCCCTGGCTGCGAGGTTCCTTGGAATTCACCTGTGTTTTATTTTCATCTGTGTGTGGCGCCGTCTGCCAAGTACAACTGCATAAGTGTTTTTGACCATTGTAAATCTCCTGTATATCTGTGATAAGCTTGCTCTGTGTCCTTCTTGCTGTAAATAAAACAATTGTAGAAATGTTCCCAGTTTGTTTTCGTCTTTTCCTTCATTGGTCCAGCATGGTTCGGATCTGAGTTTTAGTCGGGTC
This sequence comes from Eptatretus burgeri, assembly GCF_056783735.1. NCBI lineage: Eukaryota > Metazoa > Chordata > Myxini > Myxiniformes > Myxinidae > Eptatretus > Eptatretus burgeri. Next base: position 7,917,617 of record NC_140970.1, on the reverse strand, counting down.
TTTGTTCCTGTTAATCTGCTTATCCCAGCCGGCACGGCTTTGGCAGTTCCGCTCGACTGCACCCGAACCGGAGTTGGTAGTCGGAACTGTACCGCAGTCGGTAGAGTGACCTGGTTCGAGCAAGACGTGCCGAGGGCGTGGTTCCCGGTAGACGACACTGCGTGGTTAATTAGTTCTATACAAAAAGACCCTACGCTACGTGGTGGAGGTATTGCCTCCATGGTCGGTTAAGCGACCTGCCGCCTCACGGAGGGAGTTATCCGTGAGCGACGGCCTACAATTCCAGGAGTCTGGTGGGAGATGACGTAACTCCCCCCACCTAGCGGTCGTTCTCGCCACAATATTAACGCTTTTTCTTCATTACCAAGCCAATTTTTTTTTACCTATCACACGCACCTATTTATAAAGACCAATGTTTGTGCACATCTCCCTGAAACGTCGATACAAGTGCAACCTTGTTTTTCGGTGAAAGCTACTCAAGGTTTTTGGGTTGTGTATAGTATGTACTGTAGTCGGTAATCCCATCGACTTCAACCTGCGGCTTCCCGAAAAATTGCCGATGTCGGCACACAAGATGCCGACCAAATGTTGTTCTCAAGCATCAGATCAGAACTGTTCCTTTCTCCATGCGTAGTTACTACGATTGAGCTTACAGATACACAGATTCAGAATATGCAATCACGAGGTGTTGGTGGAGTAACAAGAAGCAGATCGACACAAGTTGGAGAGAGAATTCAAAGACAGTCTCATCATATTTGTAGATAAAAATGGAAAACTACTAGTCGTTCCACACAGCTCATCAATAAAACAATTGGCTATGGAGAATCTCATGATGAAGCAAAAGATGAAGCGCGACAATGAAAATGTATATGATCCTCACAATCATGTCAAGTCGACTGCTCTTCTCATACCTGAGGATATCAAAGGTTCTCGATTATGTAATAAGTAAGACTGGTCACCACAACCCGAGAATCTGGAAAGCAACTACCTTCAGAAACCTGATACACTGAACATCTTGTTGCAACTTCTCCTTTCTGGAAGTAAGGAAGCCTCGACATCGGAAAGAATAAATACCGTATTTTCCCCGTGTATAAACCGCACTTCTTTAATCGGCAAATAAGGTCAAAGTTGGGGATGCGGTTAATACGTGGGTATATTTAAAAAAAAAAAAATCTGTCTTAAGAAAACGATCAATGCTGAACTTCAATGATATTCCAAATGAACACTTGTTTAGCAGTCAGCACTGCTGTTAAGCTCAAGTTTGCCATTTAAATTTTGAAAATCAGTTCAGCTTAAGAGTTAGTACAGCGTTTTATTAACCGTGTGGAAATAAAATAAAGCCACGCTCGGAAACATCCGGAGACGCCCGGAGTTTGGGGTGCGTGGCGTATATCGAGCCTCACCGCTCTGAAAACACCATCAAACACAATCGAAGAAGAACACCACCTGGTCTTATCAAGATAATAATTATTCACAAGAGCTCGAGTCAAATGACAGAGCAAGCACCACAAATAAGCTTGCGTGTAAACTTATGTGCATCCGACATCAGGCTGGGGGCGATCACGTAACCTCAAGAAGGGCGGCTTTCAGCTTTGCGAGTGCCTCGGCTTACGTCACCAGATTACATAATGTATCATCAATTCTATCTGTCAAGATGTCAAGGCACCTATTCACCACGGCGTTCAATTTCTCTGCAGAAGAGTTTGGGAACCAGGAAGCTGGAAGGCGATTTGGCATGGACGAGTCCGTCATCCGGCGCTGGAGAACAAGCAAGGCAATGATAGAGAAGATGCTAAGGAATAAGGTGCTGAGGGGAAAGTCAGCGAAGTGGCCACAGCTCAGGGAGCGTCTTGTCGCTTGGGTGCGGGAGAAGAGAGCAGAGGGTTACGCCATCTCAACACTTGCTCTCAGGCCGAAGGCGAGGAGCTCAGCGAAGGAGGATGACATTTGGGATTTCACAGCCAACCCGTCGTGGGCCTGCAGGTTTACGGCACGTCATCAATTGTCGTTTTGACACCGCATACACATCTCCCAACATCTACCCGATGAAATGGCTGATAAGACAATGCGCTTCCAGTCCTACATCATCAAGCTTTGCTGAGAGCATGAATATGTCCTCAGCAGGATCGGGAATGCCAACCAGACCCTCCCATACCTTTGACATACCGAGAGGGACCACCATCACAGTGAAAAGGGAGTGCAATGTGACGATCAACACTACTGGTCACGAGAGAGACTGATTCACCACCATGCTCACTTGCTCCGCAGACGGTGGCAAGCTTCCCCCATATGTAGTGTTCAAGAGGAAGACACTGCCCAAAGAAAAGTTTCCAGCCAGCATCATTGTTCATGCACAGCAGAATGGGTGCATAGATGAGAGACTGGTCCGCACATGTGTGCACGGTCTGATGTAGAAGGCCAGATGGTGGTCTCTCCCGACGACGGAGCATGTTAGTCCTGGGTGCGTTCAGTTGTCACAAGACTGATGACACGAAAGCGCTGCTCCAACAGGACCAACACCGATCTCGCCATCATCCGAGGCGGGATGATAATGCTCCTGCAGCACCTCAATGTGTCCATCAACAAGCCGTTCAAGGACAGTCTATGTCGCTACTGGTCCGACTGGATAATGAGTGGGGAGAAGACCTACACCAAGAGCACCAAGAGGATGATGCTAATTACCCTTTTCAAAGGAGAGGTATTGCATTTTGGTCTGTCTGTCTGTCTGTCTGTCACTTGGCAAAAAACCCCCAAAAATTGGACGTGTGTGTGTGTGGTGTGGTGTGGTGTGGTGTGGTGTGTGTGTGTGTGTGTGTGTGTGTGTGTGTGTGTGTCCGCTCACCTCCAACCCAAACCACTCAACCGATCTTTCTGAAATTTTCGGAGTTTATGGTCACCCTGCGACGGTCCCGCATTGAAGTTTTGTAAAATTCGGTCGATCAAAAAGGTCAAAATAGGCCAAAAAAAAATTGGCCGGAATTTTCTAAAATCCTCAAATTTCATTGACTTGAAATTTGAAAAGGACTTGCATATCAGGTCACTGAATTCAACCACCTATTATTTGAGGCCAACATAAGTCAAAAGGTCAACCCAAAATCGGCCAAATTTTTTAATTGTTTCTAAAGTTGTCAATTTTCATTTGATTAACTTGAAATTTGAATACCATTTGCATATTCGCTTAGAGAATCCAATCACCAATTATTTTTAAGATAAACATTGGCCAAAAGACCAATTTGGGCTAAATTGTGACAAATTTTCTAAAACCCTAAATTTTCATCCAATTAACTTGAAATTTAAAGAGCATTTACATATCAGGTCACTTAATTAAACCACCTATTAATTTTGAGGTAAATATAGGCCAAGAGGCGAATTTGGGCCAAATTTTCATCCGATTGACTTGAAATTTGAAAAGCACTTGCATATCAGGTCGCTGAATTCAACCATCTATTAATTTTGAGGTAAATATAGGCCAAAAGGTCAAAACAAGCAAAAAGGCCAATTTGGGCAAAATTTCCTAAAATCCTCAGTTTTCATCCAATTGACTTGAAATTTGAAAAGCACTTGTATATCAGGTCGCAGCATTCAACCACCTATTAATTTTGAGGTAAATATTGGCCAAAAGGTCAAAATAAGGCAAAGGGTCAATTTGGGTGACATTTTCTAAAATCCTAAATTTCCATCACATTGATGAGAAACTTGAAAAGGATTTACATATCAGGTCACTGAATTAAACCACCTATTATTTTTGAGGCCAACATAAGTCAAAAGGTCAACCCAAAATCGGCCAAATTTTTTAATTGTTTCCAAAGTTGTCAATTTTCATTTGATCAACTTGAAATTTGAATACCATTTGCATATTCGCTTAGAGAATCCAATCACCAATTATTTTTAAGATAAACATTGGCCAAAAGACCAATTTGGGCTAAATTGTGACAAATTTTCTAAAACCCTAAATTTTCATCCAATTAACTTGAAATTTAAAGAGCATTTGCATATCAGATCACTTAATTAAACCACCTATTAATTTTGAGGTAAATATAGGCCAAGAGGCGAATTTGGGCCAAATTTTCATCCGATTGACTTGAAATTTGAAAAGCACTTGCATATCAGGTCGCTGAATTCAACCATCTATTAATTTTGAGGTAAATATAGGCCAAAAGGTCAAAACAAGCAAAAAGGCCAATTTGGGCAAAATTTCCTAAAATCCTCAGTTTTCATCCAATTGACTTGAAATTTGAAAAGCACTTGTATATCAGGTCGCAGCATTCAATCACCTATTAATTTTGAGGTAAATATTGGCCAAAAGGTCAAAATAAGCCAAAGGGTCAATTTGGGTGACATTTTCTAAAATCCTAAATTTCCATCACATTGATTAGAAACTTGAAAAGGATTTACATATCAGGTCACTGAATTAAACCACCTATTATTTTTGAGGTCACCATAGGCCAAAAGGTCATAGGGTCAACATCGTCCATATTTCTAAAATACTCAATTTTCATCCGATTGACAAAATTTGAACAGGATTTTCATATCAGCTCACTGAATACAACCACCAATTAATTTTAAGGTCAAAAGGACAGCACAGGCCAGATTTCTAAAATTGATAGGGCCAAAAACTATATATATATATATATATATATATATATATATATATATATATATATATATATATATATATATATATATATATATATATATATATATATATATATATATATATATACATACATACATACATAATCATTATATCTCAAAAAGTTGTGGACGAGTTTTGACAAAACTAGGTGGATGACTTGGTTTGGTGACAAGAACAATCGGATTAGATTTTGGTTCAGATCCAGCCCATCAATGGGATACAAAACGTGAACTTTTCAACCTGCCAGAGGTATGTGCTCTGCTGAATGCCATTTTACGTTGTTGTGTTTTGCCTCGCTCTGCAAATGATTTTCCATTTGTTTGTTTGTCCACAAAAGACCTTTCGTGTTTTTCTTCGCAACCATTTGTCGGATGAAGCCAAAATTTTCACCATTGGTGCAACTACTCATGTAGAATGTTTTACTGATAATTATGATGTCATGTCATTTTGGAAAAATGGAAAAAAAAAACTTTGGACCTCAATATCTCTGAAACCGCTTAAAGGAAAACATTGAAATTTCCCACATGGTAAGTACTCATGGGGAATGAGTGTGGGTTTTTTATGACCTCATAGGAGCCCTCATTATGATGTCATCATTACATATGGAGAACGCTACATCTGATCAGTATGAAAATTTTTGAGGGCCATCTATGGATAAAATGGTCCACAAAATGTTTTTGATGACGTCATTGGTCACGTGATTCGGCAGTCATGTTGTTTTTTAACCTTCAAAAATCTCCGAAATGGCTAAACAGATCGAGGCAAATTTTTACACATATGACCGCCTATCCATGAGGAAGAAAAGGTTCACACACATGACATCATAGATCACATGGTTTGGCAGCCATATTGGATTTACCCAAAAACATTAAAATCTTCTTCTGCAGAATGGCTGGACAGACCGAGGGGAAACTTCACACAAATGTTCCCTAAGGTTGTTTTGTGTGTGCAAGGTTGTTAAGGAATAATTGAGGTCACATGGTTTGGCAGCCATGTTGGATTTAAGAAACCTATTAAATAAAGTTTTCTCTGGAACCTCTTAATCAATTGACATGAAACTTCACCGGTTGTGATCTAGTAGTGATGGGGGAATACATGTTTTAAATTTCAAATTGATCGGACACATGGTCTGGCATCCAGAATTTTATATATTTTTTGATATGGGTATTTTTTTTTTCTTGAATAAGGCTCACTTGGCTGTGCCTGGATGGCTTTGAGGGTAGAGGAGTTGCAGCTGAAATGTGAATCCTATCCAGGTTCTTCCTGATGACCTCATCTTTGCTTTTTGCTTGTTCGGGTTCCTTCTGATTACTGTAATGCAGGACTGTTCCTATCTCGTCTTCCATATGATTTGAATTCAATAATAATAAAAAAAAACCTCATGGGTCAGGGTCAGGTGTCCAATCAAAGCGGACGTCTTGGTTTCCGGTCATCACTGCCAGCAGTTATAAAGTGACAGTTATAATTATGTCTTTTATAAATTACGTAACACACCAGAACACAAACGCCACACAAGATGAGTCCTGCCCAGGGTCTGCAATCTCTGATTGCTCTTTTTGTTGTTCTCTTTGTGAATGTGTATCATGTAGCACCGTCTCCATAGTGTAGTAGACAGTAGAAAAATCGTGCAAATTATGATACAAGCATCAAATTTGGCATTTCTGTTCTGCAGGGCTTTCTGATCAAATCTGCCCGATTGACCATTTGAAAATCCAAATTTTGAAAAATTTGAAAAAAGAAAACCAAAAAATTTTTGAAGTCACAGCTGGCTGAAATTCTTGAAGTGCAAGTGACCATCCCAGACAGAGAACCAAGGGGAGATGCAGTCATCATTGATGGCTCAGCACTTATCAATGCCCTACCTCCATGCACTTCAAAAGATATTTGATGACTATGCTAAAGAAGACATCATCCCAAAGGTGGAATCCTATGGTGCCAGGTACGAGAGGGTGGACGTAGTGTTTGATGTGTACAAGAAGTCAAGTCCGGAAAGGGGGCAAGGAATCAGAAGAGGAGTGACAGGAACCAGTAAGACCCCAAGTAACTGGAGAAGCTTTCTTCGAGATGACAGCAACAAGACTGAGCTGTTTCACTTCCTTGCGGAAAAGATGTGTGAAGCACAGACGACAAGCACAGTCATTGTCACAAAAGGAGAAGATGCCATTAGCAACACAATGAAGTCACTGGATGCTGTGTCTCCATGTTGTCATGAAGAAGCTGACACTCGAATATTTGTACACGCCAGGGATGCAACGACGGATGGTAGCAAGTCCATTATCATTAAGGCTAATGACACGGATGTACTAGTCATAGCAATATCTGTACTGCCATCCTTACAGGAACTAGGTCTTGAGAACATGTGGATTGCCTTTGGCCAAGGAGCGATGGATTCCAGTCCATGAGGTAGTTTCTGCAATAGGGCCTGAGAAAGCTCGAGGGATCCGATACTTCCATGTGTTCACTGGATGTGACGTCGTGTCTGCCTTCCACGGTAAAGGGAAGAAAACTGCATGGCAGACTTGGAACGTCTTTGATGATGTTTCTGAAACATTCACCAATCTCAGCCAGCATCCAACATTGATTCATGATCTTGACTTTTTTGAAGTTTTTTTTTTTTTTCAAATTCTTCAAAATTTGGATTTTCAAATGGCCAATCAGGCAGATTTGATTAGAATCCCCTGGATAACAAATGTGCCAAATTTGATGCTTGTATCATCATTTGCACGATTCCTCTCAAAAATTGCTGTTATCTGCCCCACTTCCAGATAGGAGAGGTGATTGAAAGTCTTCACCATTTACAGTACAATATTCCTGTCTCCACGTTTTCCAGTGCTGCGAGTTTTGTTTTTTTTTTATTATAAGCAGTCGGTACTTTTTTTGCTTCATCCATGTAAACCCAGGTTATTTATTTTTGCCTGCACAGAGCTGTCAGTTGCTTACACACCGCCCAAATAAAAGTTATGCGTCAGAAGAACGTGTTGAATTGCACGGAACAAGATCGCTCGTTGGGCGGGTACCTCGTAAATTAGAAAGCACAACCTGAATTTGAGACATAACCGGGCATAGTGGCATGCGCCTGTAATCCGGCTACTCGGAGGCTTGGGTCGGAGGATCGCTTGAGGACGGAAGCTCTGCGCTGGGCCGCGCTATGAGAGGGTGTAGGGCAGTCCGGAATCATGGCGAAACCCAATCCTTATCCGTGTCGTAAGAGGCGACCAGTGTTGCGTCAGGAAGGGCATCCAGTGTAAAACCTGTGCCAAATCAGTATGCGGATCATAACGGATGATCCGCTGTGGCGACTCCTAACAGGAGCAGCCGAAAGAAGAAGAACAACAACAACCTGAATTTGAGACATAACATGACATATGTATTTGCATAAATTGAATTTGCTTCAGAAAGACACTTTTAAAAAGGTCCTACATTTGAGAACAGTTCTCCACAAGCATTTCGCTCCAATGCATTTGAGGACAGAATACACTGGATCAAAGACGGCATTGTTCCAGCTCAATGGGATTTTGATTGGTTCGCGGGCGCCAGCAGTGACCACTATTTTTGTTGTGTCTGTCTCTGACTCTCGCCAGAGCATAGCTCCGTGACGTTTGATGCGATCTTGATGAAACTTGGACACAAGCTAGATATCATGGTCTAGTTGTGTCTTTTTGTATGAGGGCCGTCCCACGCACCTTGTGAGGTGCCACGCCCACTTGAACTTTTTTTTTAGGTTTGCAGGCGCCAGCAGTGACCACTATTTTCGTTGTGTCTGTCTGTCTGTCTGTGACTCTCTCCAGAGCATAGCTCCGTGACGTTTGATGCGATCTTGATGAAACTTGGACACAAGCTAGATATGGTCTAGCTGTGTCTTTTTGTATGAGGGGCGTCCCACGCACCTTGAGGTGCCACGCCCACTTGAACTTTTTTGGGGGGGTTTGCAGGCACCAGCAGTGACCACTATTTTTGTTGTGTCTGTCTGTCTGTCTGTGACTCTCTCCAGAGCATAGCTCAGTGACGTTTGATGCGATCTTGATATCATGGTCTCGTTTTAGCAGCATCTCACGTAGCGAACGCTGCTCATAGAGAGCTCGTCGTTGTTGTTCTTCTTCTTCTTCTTCTTCTTCTTCTTCTTCTTCTTCTTCTTCTTCTTCTTCTTCTTCAGACAAAACCTTAACCTCGAGGACTCGGCTCTTGCATATACAAGATCCGGATCTCCTTAAATACTAAGCACATATACACATCCTCACATAGACAGTGCCTTTTGAGAGCATCCATCATGAACTTTTAAATATATTCAGACATTTGAATATCCTCTTGGGGGCCCTCGAGGTGCTGAATGAGGAGTCGGAGCCGTTGGGATTACGGGTTTCTTGGGTCAAAACTAAGATCCAGGCTTTCGGTGACATCTTGGATGCTGCTGTCCTGTCTGTGTCTGTTTGTGGTGAGGATGTTGAGGTCGTGGAGAGATTCACTTACCTTGGCAGTGATATTCATGTCTCTGCTGGCTGCGAGTCAGAGGTCAATAGACGTCTGGGTCGGGCCTGGGGAGTCATGGATTCACTGGATCATGGGGTGTGGCGCTGCCGGTACCTGTGCGGGAGGACGAAAGTCCGAGTCTTCAGGTCCTTGGTACTTCCAGTCTTGCTCTATGGGTGCGAGACTTGGACTCTGACCAAGGATCTGAGACGGAGACTTAATTCCTTTGGTACCAGGTCTCTTCGGAGAATCCTTGGCTATCGCTGGTCGGATTTTGTGTCCAACGAGCGGTTGCTGAGAGAGACTCGGATGAGATTTGTTACCTGCATAGTCCGTGAGCATCAGTTGCGGCTGTATGGACATGTGGCTCGTTTTCCTGACTCTGATCCTGCTCACCAGATTCTCTCAGCGAGGGAGTCTCATGAGTGGAGGAGGCCAGTGGGTCGACCACGTGCCTCATGGTTGCAACAGGTTGACCATCATCTCAAGGAGATGGGGATGGGCCTGGCATCTGCCTGGGGGATGGCCAGACGGAGGCCCCTGGAGTACCGGCGGAAAGTGGACGCAGCGACGCGCTGTTTTGGCACATGCTCCCATACCTGACCTGACCTGAGACATTTGCATTAAAGTTTCGAAAAGTTCACGTTACTATTTAAAGATTATTCCATTTATCGTATTGTAATTTCGTAAATACATTATATATTTCGTAAATACACGATATATCGTAAATACATTATGACAGGTTTCGCAATTGGCTTAATTAAGGCACGTGACAAAATATCGGAAGTTGTCGTCGTTGTTTTTTTTTTTTTTAGCCGACAAAACCTTTAGGACGCTGCTCTTGGACACATTTGGCCTTGTTGTATAAGGGGCGTCCACGCCCCTTGTGGGCGCAGCCACGCCCACTTGAACTTCCCCCCCCCCTCAATTTTTTTTCTCGCAATTTCATTTCCTAGAAGCTGTGCATAATGTCCATTAGGCCGAGGTCACATTTGTCACGGCGGCCGTGGGGTCTCCAAAATCTGCAAGCACTCGCAATTATACGGCAGCCACAGTATTTCCACGGTCACACAATGTAGCAGTCACATATGTTTTTATTTTTCGGGTAGCCGCACGGCGTATTTATAAATTGTGGAGACCGAAAACGTGGGGGTGCCGTACGGTCTTTGATTTGATGTCACACGGTGACCTTAGGGCGTTCCTGCGGCAGCCATAGAATTTTGAAGGCAGACGGAAGGCGACCACAGGGGGGGGGGCCCTAAGGCGAACGTGCGGCCAGACGGACGGTAACGAGTGGGTATATATACACAAGTTCTTTTTTTTTACTGAAATAAAAATATACCAGTATATATAACTGAATATACTATAACTATAATATACCGTGGTGCTCCCAGAATCCGAACGCCCCATTGAACAAATTGGAATCCGAACAATTTTTTCGAGAAAATTTTGCCCTAAAACCTAAAGCATTTAAAAAAAAACCCGAACACAACGTAGCGTTCATGTTTGTTCACGTGTCTCCCCACGTGTTCGAGCCGCATCTTCGCGCTTTGTTCATTCAGTTCGTCGGTGGAAGTCCTCGTGAAAGCATCTCTCGTGTGTCGATCGATACTTTAGGCCTCAGTCACATTTGCTCTACGGCGAGGATATGGCGGCCGTACGCCCTCTGAATTGACAGAAATGTGCGGCGGCCGCAGAGAAACTGAGGTGGCCTCAGGGTGGCCCTACGCCGTATGGCTATATTTTACAGGTCGTAAGGTCGCCATGGAATTATAACGCGGAGTTATAACTTTTTTCATTTCTACGTTCGCCGTAGAAATCCGACAAGCCGAAACAAAAGAACTGGTAAAAAAAAAAATTAAAACTAGAACGGGCACTCGTAGAGCGCATACCTTCACCGCAGCCACTAGTTTTAACATGGCATGAGAGTGAAATGAGGAACTAAAATTCCACTAAATCTGCTCGGGAATTTCGCAAATTTAAAGTCCTTGATCCAGATTTTGTGAAAGGATTTTGTTATTAGAACTATTACGATTATGACAGTTTTAGGTGATTCGTTGTCCCGAGTGCCGAACTCTGTAGCATGTATGGTCGGATTCGGTCGAATGTCACTGACCACGCAGACACGACCTGGATCAAGTAGATCATGTTTTCAAATCCGAGCGAGGACAAAAACGTCATTTTAATTGGCGTCTAATTAAACAAGAAAGTAAAACTCCTTTTACTAAACCATGAGCGAAGCTATGTGCATATCAAACTATACCAAGTCTCCTTAATGAAAATTTGTTGTATTTTACTTAGTAACTAAGTTTGGTAGGGCCCTTATGGCCCTTGTTGCATCAACAGACACACAGTTTAGAGACAGAGATATATTCTAGTTATTACCTTTGTATTAAGTTGTCCACAACGCATCTCAATACAAATATGCATTTTGTGACCCCCATGACCTTTGACCCACAACCGCTACCTAGGGTGACAATAGTACTATAACTTGTGTCATTTCAGAAGATGGGGAATTGAACACTGAACAATTTGGAGTTAATTTGATGTAAATCGGAAACATATTAACCGTTTTGATCATGAAAAAAACGATGTTGACCTTTTTGTGACCTTGACCTTTGATCCGATCGCTCCCAAAATCTAATGGATTTGTCCTTTCATGATGCCAAACAAATCCAAAACAATTAAAGCCTCTCTGCGTTTTGTTTTTTTTGCGTTAAGTTGTCCACAACGCTTTCCGATATAAATGTGAATTTGTGTGACCCCCTTGACCTTTGACCCCCAACCGCTGCCTTGGGTGACAAAAGTGCTATACCATGTGTCATATTAGAGGATGGGGAATTTAATTTTGAACATTTAGGAGTTAATTTGCTGTAAATCAAAACAAAATTGACAATTTAATCGCGAAAAAACGATTTTGACCTTTTTGTGACCTTGACCTTAACCTTTGATCCGATCGCTCCCAAAATCTAATCGATTTGTCCTCTCGTGATGCCAAACACATCCACAAAATTTCATAATCTGCGAAGTGGTTTTTGTGTAATGTTGTCCACAACGCTTCCCAATCAAAAACTCCATTTTGGTGACCCCCTTGACCTCTGACTTCCACAGACTAACTAGGGTTGCAAACACTATACCATACGCTATATCAGTGGATCGGGATTTGAATACTGAACATTTTGGACTTAATTTGATGTAAATCGGAACAAAATTGACACTTTAATCGCAAAACCGATTTTGACCTTTTTGTGACCTTGACCTTTGATCCGATCGTTCCCAAAATCTAATCGATTTGTCCTCTCATGATGTCAAACAAGTCCACAAAATTTCATGACATCTGCAAAATGGTTTTTGCGTAATGTTGTCCACGACGCTGCCCAATGAAAAATGCTTTGTGGTGACCCCCTTGACCTTTGACCCCCAACCGCTACCTATAGTAATTACGCCACACTTTCATGTGGCATAGCCTAGAATGTTGAATTGAGTAATGAACATTTTGGTGTTGGTTTTATCTCGTTCGGATAAAAATTGACCGCGTTATGACGAAAAAACGATTCTGACCTTTTTGTGACCGTGACCTTGACCTTTAATCCGATTGCTCCCAAAATATTCGCCTGGCGTCCTTGAGTAACTGCACATCATCTCTGAAAATTTCATGCAAATCGGTCCAGCAGTTTTTGCGCAATGTTGTCCGCACACATATTTACCAATAAATAAATACACAGGGGTCAATACAATACCTTCGTCAAACGAAGTTTGCGAAGGTAAAAATTAACCCATTCGTTACCGTCCGTCTGGCTGCACGTTCGGCTTAGGGTCCCCCTGCGGTCGCCTTGCGGGCACCTTGCGTCTGCCTTCAAAATTCTATGGCCGCCGCAGGAACGCCCTAAGGTCACCGTGCGACATCAAATCAAAGACTGTACGACACACCCATATTTTCGGTCTCCACAATTTATAAATACGCCATGCGGCTACCCGAAAAATAACAAGGACAAATGTGTCCAAGAGCAGCGTCCAAAACCTAAAGGTTTTGTCGGCTAGAAAAAAAAAACAACAACAACAACTTCCGATATTTCGTCACGTGTCTTCATTAAGCCAATAGCGAAACCCGTCATAATGTATTTACGATATATCGTGTATTTACGAAATTACAATATGATAAATGGAATAATCTTTAAATAGCAACGTCAACTTTTAGAAACTTTAAAGCAAATGTCCGAATATATTTAAAAGTTCATGATAGACGCTCTCAAAAGGCACCGTCTATGTGAGGATGTGTACATGTGCTGAGTATTTAAGGCGATCCGGATCTTGTATATACAAGAGCCGAGTCCGAGAGATTATGGTTTTGTCTTCACAAGAAGAAGAAGAAGAACAACGCCGAGCTCTCTATGAGCAGCGTTCGCAACGCGAGACGCTGCTAAAAACATATGTGACTGATACATTGTGTGACCGTGGAAATACTGCGGCCGCTTTATAATTGCTCGTGCCCGTACATTTTGTAGACCCTCCGGCCGCCGAGCCAAATGTGACTTAGGCCTTACCTCGTGTTTTCACCTTCATTTGTGATGTTTGTTTTTTTTTACTCATCTTGTGTTTTAATTAACAACAAAAAAGCAATCCGATCACGTGGTGTGACGGACTGTTGGGCAAGAATTGAATGTCACAGCAAAACCAGTTGTAATTTGGAATATCCACGATTACGTCAGCCCGATGCGATTGATGAAAGCGATTGTGGTTCTGCGGGCATCATGTTTGATGAGCTGCCCTGGGGGCAGCGCTCTCGCAGAGTGCGTGAGCGATCGGAACCCAGGCCGGAGCACGAGCCTGTGTGGACCTTTGGATGTGGTGATTGTACCAGTTTACATACAATACACCGCCACCGAAGGTCATTTACTCATCTTATTTTACCTTAAACATGGGGAATTTCAGTTTAAAGTGTCTTGAAAGTGGGTTTTCTTTGGGTCCACGAATGGATTAATTCACTCCATTATTTCTTATTGGGAAAATATTTTTGGAATCCGAACTTTTTGCAATCCGAACAGCCTCCTGGAACGAATTAAATTGGGATTCTGGGGGCACCACAGTATAAGCAAACACCTATACTCAGATCTCTAGCGGTAGTGCACGGTGGACGCACGGTCGATGCAGACTGCCACGGAGGCCGTACGTAGGTGCATGGCGGGCGTAGGGGAACCGTGCGTCGACCCTGCGTTGCCCGCAGTTAGTCACACAGACCGCAAGGCCACCGTACGTTGAACACAGGGACGCCTTAGGACTACCCTACGACGACCGTGAAAATTGTGCGGCCGCCGTAATTTTTTTGGGGGTTGGCAAAATTCATTTTTCATTGAGAAGAGCTTACGGCAGCCGCACGGATAACGCAAGCCCACCGTATGCCCTACGTACGGTCGATGTGGAACACATCTACGTCATAGCTTGGCTTGTCGAATTGCTACGCGAACGTAGAAATGAAAAAAAAAGTTATAACTCCGCGTTATAATTCCACGGCGACCCTACGGCCTGTAAAATATAGCCATGCGGCGTAGGGCCTCCCTGATGCCACCTCAGTTTCTCTGCGGCCGCCGCACGTTTCTGTCAATTCAGAGGTCGTACGGCCGCCGTATAGCAAATGTGACCTAGGCCTTAG
>NC_140970.1:7847864-7900364 GCF_056783735.1 Eptatretus burgeri | reverse complement strand
CGCCAATATTTCGACGGCGTCGGGTAGGGTTAATTGTCTAATTTCAATTTACCTCAGTACCCACGCCATCGAATTACCGGGGAAGCCACACCCTCAGAAACTTTGTCCGAACCGAGTCACTGTTACCGACTCGGATCCGGCGTAACCGAGCAGGAATTACCAAAGCCTGCCGGACCAAATGAACAATTTACGGCACAAACGGCCTCCCTATTTCCCAAGCCCGCACCGTGCTGGGTCAATGACAGAAACGACAGGCAACGAGCTGGTACATGTAACACGGGGTTTATTTATAATGGGGAGAGGGAGAAAAGAGCAGAGTTACACTGAATATAAATCAAATGTACAACTCGAGGGGGAGCACTCGGTAGAGTGAAAAACCTCCGCCGCCAATACTGCTGGGTCACTCAAGTGAACCTTATATCTTATTCATTAAATATGACGTCAACAGTGCTGACAGAGTTATAGTTCTTTTCTCCAACATTTTTTTTGGAGGGGGGGGGGTTGGAAATCATAGAAAACATGTAGAAATGCAAAAAAAAAAAATTCAAATATTTTTTCAAAATGGCCGCCACAGCGGCCATATTGGATTTTGGACCAAGTCCAAAATATAGTGGCATGGTCCTTGGACCATACCTAATCCCCGCACCAAGTTTTGTCGAAATCCGTCCAGGAGTTTTTTCCGCAATACTGTTCACAAACAAACAAACAAACAAACAAACAGAAAGGGGTGAAAACAGTAACCTCCGATCTTCGATGGCGGAGGTTAATGATGCAAGGCACTTATGCCATTTCTACTTAAAGACTGGGCACACACACACACACACACACACACACACACACACACACACACACACACACACACACACACACACACACACACACACACACACACCCAAAAAGAAATGGATCCCACCGGATCTTTATTCGGTCCTCCAGCCGAGGAGGATAGTTCAGCTGGGGGGACAGTTCCATGGTGTACCTGGCCGCATCGTGTGGCTTGCCAACCTGCCCCTGTGGAGCCCGGGATTCTTAGTGGGGAAGTCGGACGCTCCAACACAAACCACCACGGTGGGACTCGAACCCGCACGGTCAGCTTCGCACCAAGCGCCGAGGAGAAGACCAGGGATGAAGACCGATGACCACGACAAGGAGCGCCCAGCAGGC
This sequence comes from Eptatretus burgeri, assembly GCF_056783735.1. NCBI lineage: Eukaryota > Metazoa > Chordata > Myxini > Myxiniformes > Myxinidae > Eptatretus > Eptatretus burgeri. The sequence continues at coordinate 7,899,200 of NC_140970.1, read as the reverse complement.
CAGAACACAGGGGGTGTCCGACTAACAGCCTTCTCTCGCGCACCACTCGATTCTCTCTCCTTTTGTCGCTTACTCGAGACATTCCTCTTTTCCTGGGCGTTCTGGCTTCCATTTGTCTGGGGTGCACGTGCGATGCTTGCCCTTCGCTCATTGGGCAGAGGAAACACGCCATGCCCTTTTTTGGAGCGGGTCTCCCATCTGAGGCGATGGAAGCCCCGCCCACGTCTGTGCTCGGCACGCATGCTCGTGAGGAAGGCCGATGGTGGCAGGAGCGAAAGAGGATGTTGTTGTTGTTGTTGTTGTATATAAATTCTCACTAAATAAATAACTCGCAGCGCACATACACTTAATCACCCATTAGACATAGGGATGGGACCCTAACTATATAAAAACATACTTATCGAAATAACTGAATTGCAGGGACTCTGGCTGTTGTGTGCAAATGGCTGCCAGATTTCTAACTATATATATATATATATATATATATATATATATATATATATATATATATATATATATATATATATATATATATATATATATATATCTCTCTCTCTCTCTCTCTCTCTCTCTCTCTCTCTCTCTCTCTCTCTCTCTCTCTCTCTCTCTCTCTCTCTCTCTCTCTCTCTCTCTCTCTCTCTCTCTCTCTCTCTCTCTCTCTCTCTCTCTCTCTCTCTCTCTCTCTCTCTCTCTCTCTCCTTGTTCCTTATGCACAGCCACATCTTTTAATCTGCAAACTCCAAACTTTGTGTACAAATTCAACTTTGTGTGGGGATTAACATGGGCTTTGTGGCCGCGGCCCCATGCGGGGGTGTGGGGGGTGGGAGCGGGTGTTAATTCTCTCTGTAAATGTGTACTGTGTAGTGCCACCTGGTGGAGTTGCAGAGGGTATTACGAGTACAATTTCCTTTTTGCATGGGCAACACTGAGGTAAAAGCATTCCTCGCACAGTCCTTTCATTCTCCTCACCCAAAACTTTGCGAATAGGAACTAATAGAAATATCTGTACATGAGAGGAGTCAGGTTCGTACCATTTCCTTATAGTACAAGCTAGCGGCGGCAGTTATGTGAAATGTGCATGTCCACCTTAAGGTTATATGAAATGTACTTGTACACTTTAATCTTAATGAAATGTACATGTCCACTTTAAAGTTAATGAAATGTACATGTACACTTTAAAGTTATATGAAATGTACTTGTACACTTTAAAGTTATATGAAATGTACATGTACACTTTAAAGTTAATGAAATGTTCATGTACACTTTAAAGTTAATGAAATGTACATGTACACTTTAAAGTTATATGAAATGTACTTGTACACTTTAAAGTTATATGAAATGTACATGTCCACTTTAAAGTTAATGAAATGTACATGTCTACTTTAAAGTTAATGAAATGTACATGTCCACTTTAAGGTTAATGAAATGTATATGTTCACTTTAAAGTTAATGAAATGTATATGTACACTTTAAAGTTGTATGAAATGTACATGTACTCTTTAAAGTTATATGACATGTACATGTCCACTTTAAAGTTGTATGAAATGTACATGTCCACTTTAAAGTTATATGACAAGTACACGTACACTTTGGTAAACTGAAGATCACCTCTGAGTTTATGTACAATTTAAAAAGTAAAAGAACGAGTTGAAAACTGAGCAAGGTCTGTTTCCATTACTAACAGTATATATATATATATATATATATATATATATATATATATATATATATAATTAAAACATTAAATATTTAATCATGAAAAATTGTCCTTTTGCCCTTGTTTTTTTATGTTGTGTTAGCTGTCGATACATCCAGCAGTGGCAAACCCAGGGGTTCCCTGGTCACCCAGAACTCCTCCCACGAAAGTGTGCCACAAAAAAGGCCAGAAACCTCAAAAAAAAAAAACGGTATCAATACAGTACCTCATAAACAATAAACCACGAACAGCTCACAGTACTTTATTTGGAAAATTTATAATTTTCTGTTATTTGGACCCCCCCCCCCTAATTCCTGGATTTGCCCCTGTCCGGGGGTGTGTCCAGTTACCTTTAACATCGATGGACTCCGTCATGGGTTGCAGCTCGTTTACCAAACAGCCCATTTACCAAGCAGCTCGTTTACCAAGCAGCTCGTTTACCAAGCAGCTCGTTTACCAAGCAGCTCGCTAGCGCTTGCCAAGCCAGCCGTTCCTTATCAACGGTTATTAACGGAATAGTTACTCGAGTGCCGAAACCACTCGGCGAGCGCTTGCTTAGAAACCTGGTAACTGAACACACTCCTGGTGAAAGGTGAAACCAAAAGTTTAGTTCATCAACGATTGACTAACTAACTAACTAACTAAGCAACTCCAAGCGGCGGGAGGGAGTCGATTGTCCCTCGGAGATCCGGCGCGCCCCCTTGTGATATATGTCTGCTCAAGCCCGACCTGTCCGTGCTGCGTACGAGACAACGTGGGCTGTACAAGCACGGTCGGTGTCGTGCGTCGCGGACAAGCGTGAGGCACGGCTCGGTGAGATCCAGCCATGGCGGAGTCCATCGATGTTCGGTCAAGGTCTGCCGGCGACATGAGGGAAGCGTGCGGCGTGTTCGGCTGCGTGTCCAGCGGACAGTCGCCCGGGGATCTGGATGTCGCGCACGTTATCACTCTGGGGCTGACGGCGCTACAGCATCGGTGAGTGAGTGAGTGAGTGAGTGAGTGAGTGAGTGAGTGAGTGAGTGAGTGAGTGAGTGAGTGAGTGAGTGAGTGTCTCGCACATCGGTTGTGTTCTTTGAGACGACGACGACATTCAACGAAGCGCTTGTTGAAATAATTCAAATATCTAACCACGTGGTCTCCTGAGGCCCGCCCTCTGTTTTACGTCACGGCTCCTGCAACTTCAAGGGAGCTGTTTTTTTTTTTTTTTTTTAATTGGGCAGTGTATAGGTAGTGGGTATGTGAATGCTATTTTCTCGAGTGATTTAATTTATTATTTTCACGATGACGTCACGCTTTCCAGGTTCAGAACACTCCACTATTAACCTCCTGATGATGAACCCACTGGGTTGTTCGAGCAGACTCCATGATCATGATCCATCGGTGGTGGCGGTGGTTGTGTGGCAGCCAAGCTGCCGGGGTAGCTATCATTTCTTGAAGCGCGACTGTGTCGCTGATGCAGTGCCCCTCTACCAGTACACACGCTGGAACTGGTGCTCGTTTCGCCGACCTCGGAAGGATGACGGGCTGAGTCAACCCCCTGGTGTATTAATTCAGCGGCCGACGAGGCTTGGACTCAGGACCCTAGGATCCCAAGCCACCACCCTAACCACTGAGCCAACAAGAGGCTCATGATGCATCGGACACGAGCGCTTGATGTGAAAAAAATCTCCATTTTCGGAACAATTTCAGATGCGGTGACATTTCCGCCGAACCATTATATGAATAGGTCTTCAAGACAGCCGTGAACCACCATCTCCGACCATCCTCCATCCAAAAACCATGATCTTTTCCACGCCCATGAAGGCACACCCTCAGCCCTCCCAAAAATGTGTCCACATTGCTCACCCATTGTGTTCTCCTCCACCCATCATCATTACCTCGTTTGTCCATCTCTGTGTACCTTTTCCCTACACCCTGCTGTTGTTGTTTCCCCTTTCTCCTCCTGTTCCATTTGTTATGTTGTGTCCTGATCTGTTCTGGACCATGTCTTTAAAAAAAACACACAATGCCCCGACATTCACTCCAATTTTCAGGAACGTATCCCCCTGTGAATAGCAGGGTCCAACGGTATAGCACAATCTATTTAAAAAGTTATGCACGAACATGGACAAAATTTTGTGAACGAGTTGAGTAGGTGACAAGAACAAGCTGATTGGATTTTGGTTCAAGTCCCGATGCTGCAGATCCAGCCCATCAGTGAGATACAAAACGTAAACTGTTCAACCTGGCGGAGGTATGCGCTCCACCGAGTGCCGTTGTAGTTGTAATGTAGATAATAGAAGCTTCTCTTTGCAAATAATAAGCACTCCAGTTTGGATTATATCAGTTCACTGCTTCTGAAGAAGAAATTCTTCGAAAAAATTTCATCAATTCATATTGGTCCAGAAAATTTTCAAATTGGTGGTTCTAATATACATGTATATATACATGTATATATGTATATATCTATATATATATATATATATATATATATATATATATATATATATATATGTATATATATATATATATATATATATATATATATATATATATATATATATATATATATATATTGTTACGGCTGTGGAAATTCGCAAACCACCATTCAGGTCCCGTAGGTGAGATATCTCTGTAAGTACATGTGTAGTTAGCCCCAAACCCGTTGTTTAGAGGGAATAAATGTGATTCATTCGGGCTGCGACCCTTTGAGATAGTCGTTTTTCTTTCTCTATCTTTTATTTCAAATAAAAACCAACGAGGACGCTCGGTGGGCTTTTTGCGCTATTCTTCTCCGCGCTTGGTGTGAGGGGAGAGAAGCGAGGGGGGGGCAGCTGGCGCTCGATTGGTGGACGCGCGGTGTGACGCGGCCAGGGAGGAGGAACGCCCCTCTTCAAGACCTTTCTCGAAGCGCCTCGAAGGGGGGTGGAGCAAAGAACGGGGCGGAGCAACAGGGCGGAGCTCCGAAGATATAAAAGTCGGAGACGGGCGAAGCAGTTTTGTTGATGCTCTTGCTTGGTCGATGCTCTTGCTTGGTAGATGCTCTTGCTTCGTGGTTGCTCTCGTCTTCCGGCCCGCTCATCCTGGTGGCCGCTGGCCGGGTGTTTTGTGGGGCAGTTGTAAGACCCCGCTGGCGGGAAGGAGCGCCCGCCATTCCCCTCTCCCGACTTTGGCCATCCAGGTCCCCCCCCCTCTATCCGCGCTGGGATAGCGCCGAACACTCGTTCCGTGGCGTCGAGTGGCCAACACATGCAGGCGCGAGGCATGCCGGAGAGGACTCGCCTACCACGCTCGGGCACGGAGTTGCGGCCAGGCGGGACCCCGTCGACGGACGTCGGAGAGGGACTCGACACGCTCAGGGAAGTCGCGACTTCCATTTCTTTTGGGTTCTGTGTAAACGTGTGTGTGTGGCGCCAATCTGGTGAAGTAAAACTGTTAAGTGTTGCCGTGTGTCGGTCTTAGTCGGTTGTAGCTCTGCGTCGTCGTTGCTTTATTGTTTTTCCTATTACATTTGCTCTTTGTGCATAATTGTTTTAATTGCTATATGTGTGCTCTGTGTCTGTGTGAATAAAGTGTTTGCATGTTGAATTGTTCCCCGTTTCGCTGCGTCCTTTCCTTTGGTTGAATCTCCATCTTGCTTCACTTAACGGGTTCGTCGTGGGCTTAATACGCCCGATAATTAATCGGAACCGTCGAGGCCGACGATAACACCGCTCGGTTATCCCGATAGTACGGAACGGACCGCTTAAGCGGCCCGTGTCCGGAGTCGACCTGCGGCGAGGTGCGATCGCCCGGTCTACCCTCCGCGTGGGTACTTAGGTAGGTCGAGTTTGACGAACAACCCTATCCCACGCGGGGGGCCGATTGGCACGATCGTGGTGAGGCCAAAAGGCCCACCCGTGACTAGCTCCAAGCGTTAGTCCGAGAGGGTCACGACAGAATTGTCCGTCCGGTGGGCCACGTGCCGCGATTCGAGTCATGTGGCCGATCGCACGCCGGCGGGCGCGAATTCGCAACAATATATATATATATATATATATATATATATATATATATATATATATATATATATATATATATATATATATATATATATATAGTCCTTCCTTGTGGTTATCTACTAATGCATAAAGTAAATTTCAGGGAAATTGGCTCAGGAGTTTAAAATGGTATAAGGAACAAACAAACAGAACTGCACTAAATACATATATATGTCAGGAATCGTACCTTTTTCTATTAGCTTTGCCTTTTTAGAAGCCATTATATATGTTTTTTGCAGACTTGGTGATAAAATATACTCTTGGCTGGCTGCTTGTGAAAAACGACAATTAGAACAATGTATGCAAAAAGATTATTATTGTCCTTGAGTAATTCAAAGGAGCATTGTGAGAACAGGAACCGTAACGTGCTCTTATCTCGACTTATGTTTCAGCATTCTTGTAATGAAAGGACAAAATGTGGAATAAGCATTTTGTCCAAGGATAAGAGCCGAGTACATAAGGGGGTGATATAACCGTCTCAGACTAGTGACGGCACCCTCCGAGCATCCTTAAGATAATTGAGGTTCTTGGTGTTGCCTCACTCTGTGCACGTCTTGGTGAACAAATTAATCAGCTTTCTTTCAAGTATATCGATGTCTTCATACTTTAATTGAAGGGTGATTGACGTTTATGACATATACTCTCTGCTTAAAAAACAAACAAAATACCAAACACATGATTGTTGATGTGATTTATTTAATTGGCATGATGCACAGTTGGTACACAAACCTCTGATGGAGAAAATGCTGAATAATTCCATGTCCATTTAATTTGTGACCTCATCGGGTATTGCTGTGCGTTGGCAAATGTTTTCACATAGGGACGCAACCTTGAGGTTATTCTCAATCCTGGGTGTATCCACCTGTGGAAGCAATCACTGCATCGAGGTCCAGGGAGTGTGTTTGCAGTCCTGTTGGAATTTTGAAACGGATTATGTAGATGGATCATGTGAACGCATGAGTCCTGAGCAGGAGTGATCATATCCTGGGACGTCCACTTCTTGCCGTATCTCTTGTTGATCTAGTAGTTTGATAATGTCCACTGAGGTCATAAACATAAACAGTTCCTCTCCTTACGATCGAGAGCCTTGCAACACGGCTAATGGAAGATCCTGCTTAAAGTTATCCAATGATTTAATTCCTCATTTTCTGACAGATGTGGAATTTTAATGGATTGTTAAAAAATGTAATCGGTGTGTTTTTAGCTGATCCATGTGCTGGTATCTCCGAAAGACTGTTTTGAAGTGGCTCAGAACACCTCGTGCCGCCTCTTCACATCTAAGGTCGCAGGAGTTGCACGTGCTAAACGATAATTGCATGAAGCTATTGCGTTGCATTGAAAACTTGCAATCAGGTGTTCTACACATCCCCCGTGCCCCCCCCAAAAAAACCCCTTGGAATGAACCCTCAAACAGTTCTTCAGCAATTGCATTATCAATTCTACTTCGCTTGTTTATCGCGGAGAGTTTCAGATAAAGTTTATAGATCATGGTTGAAATATCTATCCTTGGATAATGGTTTAGAAGAAGAGAATAAACATGGTGATCTAATTTAGCTTCGGACCACTTAACTGATTAATTATTGGTTTGCTTGCACATAGTTAATTAATGTACTTTATATAGGGCTTGTGAATTTGCTAAATGTCTGGAAGATTAAATTTATTTACTAAACGAGTCAGCAGTTTCGTCGGCATAGGATGAGTTTCTGCCCGATTTGGGATGGTGACTTGGATTCCAACATACAATTTACATTTCCTCCAATTTTTAATATTATGTGCTAATGCAAGACTATTTTAGGTAAAGCATAGACATTTAATAAAATTAATTTAATTGTTATTAATATAAGGAATTTCAGAGAAGCAAACTAACCATCGATTGTATTCCGTCCAAAAAGAAAGCTGCAAAAGCTGAAAATGAGCAATAAGCAAAAAAAAAAAGCAACTCCCTCATTCTGAATTATAGAAATAATTCCCCAAGCTCTTATTCGAATCATCTTCAGAAGCAGGTGTAGCATGGATTTCTTGCAAAGAACTGACTTGTAATATTTTTGAGTAATTAAGTGACATTTTTCAAGTAATGAAGAAGTTTGATGTGCCACAAGGGGGGGGGGGGGAGGTTGGAAGGTATTTCTTGGTAAAAGGTGGCCATAAGGAGAGTGCTCTCTCCATTCCATCCGAAACGTGAGCCAACGTTAGGTGTGACCCTTGGTCACCAGCCTCAGAAAAACATGACAAGAATGTAGCAAGCGCATGGTTTCCTTGCCTCTCAAATCCCTCATAAGGTCCACATAATAGCACTCACTGTATGGGGCAAAGGGCAAGCTGAATCTTCTTTAAAAATGTCAAAAAATGCAAATGTTTCAGAGTTGATATTGAAATAATGTACTCATCAAATTGAAGAAGTTTTGTCATCAATAGCTTAGCAGTTCTTCATTTTTAGTTAATTTATTATCTGCCAGTGCTTTGTGTGATGCTTTGAGTAAATTATACATTTTCCCTCCCCCCACCCCCCCCCTTCCCAGTGTGTAACTTGGAGATTAGTCAGTCATTAATGTCGGTGAATACTCTACTATTTGTATGGACTGGCAGGATGGACTAGGTTTGAATCTCGACCTTGCCAAAAACTGTCATCCCGGTGTTTTACAGACAGGGTGATTCATCAGTGTGTGTGTCGTCTCTCAGATGGACGTTAAACTGGACGTCCCATCTACGGTTTTCATTTAGTTGATATTAAAGATCCCACTGTGTCCTTCGGAAGAGTAGGCGAGCTGTTGCTGGCACCATGTACAAATTCCTGTCCGATATCCTGCTGGGAAGGCAATTGCAAACCACCCAGTATAACTCTTGCCAATACACTGCTTCGGCAGCCCCAATACTCTGTCACAGAGTACACCACATCGGAATTAGAATTCTGTGAATCTATATTGGTGCCTCCGATCTTTAACCCCTAATTTATGTTTCTGCTTTTTTTTTTTAGGGGACAAGAGAGTGTGGGGATGGTGACCAGCAATGGGAAATCTCCTTCTCAGTTCTTCGTTCACAAGGTACTTGGTTTCCTGCACGTTCTGGTTGAAAAGAACACGTGAAACTTGTGATGGTAAATATGTATACCACATTTGGATGAGCTAATTTAAACTCTCCGTGCAGTGCATTTCAAGCCTTGAAATGCTATCCTTGACAATTGCTCTAATTTCCTCTGTGGATGGTTCAAATTGCATTCCGCAAATCATTCCAGCCTTGCATAAATTAGTGGACATCTGCCAAAAAAGTGTTGCCTCGTAAATGATCGATGTTAAGATCTTTTTTTTTTAAACTGCTTTTATTTATTTATTTTTTATTAAAGGAGTTGGGCATCATTCTTTAGTGATGGTGCATCATGCATATCGTGATTTTGTCGTACTGGAGAAAAATTGAGCTTATTTGAGACGAGAAGTGAGTGATAATGATAAAACTCTTCTGTCGGTCATACCCTCCCTTTTTTATGTTATTTATTTATTTGTTTTTACAGATTGGTACCTCACCATACCCATCAACTATCTATTTGCCCCTTTTCCTTGTAGTCCCAAAGCATCTCCACCTGGATTTTACCTATCCCTCCCTGAACCACCCATGCGACCTCCAGCTCTCTTTTCAGGGGCTTATGATTGGTTCAAAAATATGTCCTGCTTCCACCCAGTCAGTGAAAGACAATGTATGGTTGAAAAATGCAGCCATCCTAATGCTTTGTTCTCAGATTTTAAATCTTGAGTTGGTTCACCATTTCATATCTTTGTGTTACTACCTCCACTACCAATGGTGGATGGAGGTTATGTTTTCACCCATGTCTGTCTGTTTGTCTGACTGTGAGCAGGATATCTCAAAAAGTTGTGGATGGAATTTGGTGGACAGGTTAGATGTGTGACGAGGAAGAATCGATTTGATTTTGCTGAAGATCTGGATCTTGAACCGATCTTTTTTTTTTTTTAACTTTCAAGTGATAAAGCTGAATGTCTAAACTCGGTGTTTGCAGCTAAATCTTGTGTCCCAAACCCATCACTATCTCTACCCACTTTACCCAGTCGCACCAAACTGTCCCTGGACTCTGTATCCTTTTCTCCTGACAAGGTGGAGAGCTTGCTTTCAAACCTCGAGTCAGATTCTGCAACCGGTCCAGGCGGCATCAGCCCACGTGTCCTCAAAGCCTGCTCTTCTGCTCTTGCTCACCCTCTCTCTGTTCTATTCACCCTCTCATTTGCCCAAGGTCATCTGCCATCTGCTTGGAAATCTGCTAACATCACTGCCCTGCATAAAAAGGTGCAAAAACAGATCCCTGTAACTACAGACCAATCAGCCTTCTCCCAATCATCAACAAGGTTATGGAATCCATCATCGCTTCAGACATTAAATCCTTCCTCTTCTCCAATGGCTTGATTTCCAATCATCAATTTGGTTTCAGACCAGGTCACTCTACCCTGGATATGCTGCTACTGCTCTCCCATCAATGGATGGAGGTCCTCAATGCCAGACAGGAAATCCGAGCCGTATCCCTGGACATATCACGTGCTTTTGACACAGTCTGGCACCCTGCCCTACTCACCAAACTCTCTTCCCATGGTATTCAAGGCCATCTCCACTCATGGCTCGCAGACTTCCTCTCCTGTCGCAGTCAACGTGTGGCCCTAAATGGAGTTCTTTCATCCCCTCTTCCTGTGCAGGCTGTAGTTCCTCAAGGTAGCGTTCTGGGCCCTGTTCTTTTTCTGGTTTTCATCAATGATCTCTCGGACTCTCTGGAAAATCCTCTATTTCTCTTTGCCGATGACTCCACCCTCTGCCGTACCATCTGTCATCCCTCAGACCGGCAAGCAGCAGCTTCTTCGCTCACTGCAGATCTGGATAAAATCATAAACTGGTCCAACACGTGGAACATGTCTTTCAATCCAGACAAATCTCACACTCTCACTATGTCTCTTCGAAAGGACCGTTTACAAAACCCCCCCATCCACTTTCTCAACAATCCTCTGGAAGAAGTCTTTTCTTTCAAGCTTATGGGTCTCACTATCTGCCATGACCTTTCCTGGGAAAGTCACATTTCCAACCTTGCCTCAAAAGCCAGTCGCCGACTGGGAATCCTCCGTCGTGCTAAGTCCTTCCTCGGCCCTCTTGAGCTCCTGACCACTTACAAAGCTTTTGTCCGTAGCCTGATGGAGTACTGCTCTCCCCTCTGGGCTGGTGCTCCTGCCTCCCACCTTTCTCGACTTCACGCTGTCGAAACCAGGGCATTTAAGATCATCGGCATCTCCCGCAATGAAGCTGAGTCTTTGGGCCTCTCACTCAATCACCGCAGGTTGGTCGGTGGTCTTTCTGTCTTCTACCGACTCCTCTCCAGCCTTGCCCCCCCTGCTCTCTCTGCGATTTGTCCCAACCACATTTCCACAGGGCGCTCAAGGTCCGCCAACAACCCCCTTCTGGTAAACTACCAAAATCACGAATCACTGCTCATCTTCACTCTTTCATTCCTCTTTTTTCCCGCCTTTGGAATAAACTTCCTCACTCTATTCTTTCCCATTCTTCCCTCCAGGCTTTCAAAACAGCTGTTCACCACCACCTCTTATCTTCCCCCATCCAAATCCTCGATCTTTTCTACCCCCGATAATCCACCCAAGCCCACTTCCTTCAATTCTCCTGCTTTACTTCCTGAAAGTCCCTGTAATGTCCATCTTCTCCTCGCCATGTTCCCCGTCCCATCCCCATCCCTCTCCCTTCCACAGTTCACCTGTGTCTGTTCCCCAATGTTTTGTCCCTTCCACTCCCGCCCCTCTTGTCTCATGCCTCCTTGCTGTGAGTTGTGTGTTCGCTCTCATACGAGCCTCGACCAAGGTATACAAAAAAAAAAAAAAAAAAAAAAAAAGTGATTCTTCACCATTCAGAGATATGACGAAAAATACAGGAAACAGGAAACCTCTAATATTGTGGGGGTGAGGTTCCTGGAAAATGCCACAAAAGTTAAAACTATCATAGTGGAAACCAAGGGCCAATGGGAAGAGGGAGGTTCGGTTCCTGGACTTCGAGAAAATATTGAGGAACATTGATGGCAGTGAGACATAAACATGACATTTTTTTTACCTTTTATATTTATTCCAAAACAGCGAGATGGGTGAGGGTAAACATATTACGTACTCATTCATGCTGTACTCTTGCTGAAAATCGAAAACGCAAGACTTAGCTCATAGATGATGCTGGTGGAGGTGAGAAAGATGTGGATGTGGAACTTGTGATGACTGTTGGGTCATCGGGACCATACCAAAGTCGCCTGCTGCATTGCCATGTAGAAGAAGGGTGAAACGATCCTTAGCCTCCTTGATCCAGAGCAGATATTTCCTGCTTGTACAGGAAGTTATAAGATGGCATCCTCTTCCAAAATAATCCCATCTATTTGGTGTTGAAAACATGCTCTGGCATAAATCCCTTCGCCTCGATACGTTCCGTGAGCTGTGGTTGAACTGGAGCCATCAGTCCCGAGTGCCACATGAAAAAGTTGGTAAATCTGCAATGATTTCTCCCATATTGTTACGAATTTGGAAGTTTACTGCACTCAACATACAAGTCCTATAGCTCAGTTATATCGATAAGTAAATGTGGATAGATAGCCCCCTTTTCCCTTGTCTAATGGGAATTAAATGTACGTCGCCTGTGCGTTATTTTAATAGTTAGGATTTTTACACCCCTGATAACAACAACAACACGCCTTCACCTCGCTTACTCACACCGCCGCCATTGTCTACATGGTTCGACCAAGTACGTGGGCGGAGTTTCCTCGGCCACCAGAGCTCCGACTCCGCCCCGGAGAGATGGAATGTTCCCCCCGACCAATGGGAGGCGTGAGAGATCTCAGACACTGACGTTCCTACGAACCCCGGACCAATGGGAGGCGAGACGTCTCAGACGCGAACTTTCCCACAACCTCTCGACCAATGAGAGGCGAGACGTCTCAGATGGTGATCCTTCCCACGACACCCCATCCCGCAGGAGAAATGCCATATAAGAAACGCCCGGGCCTTGGAAAGAGCGTGTGTCAAGGTTGGGCGATCGGGTTTGGGGTGCCGCAGATCCACTCGTCGGGTCTGGTCGGCTTGACAGCGGTGGGGTTCGAGGTGCCGGAGATCGACTCATCTGGTCTGGTCAGCTTGGCAGCGATCGGGTTCGAGGTGCCGGAGATCCACTCATCTGGTCTGGTTGGCTTGGCAGCGATCGGGTTTGAGGTGCCAGAGATAGACTCGTCTGGTCTGGTCGGCTTGGCAGCGATCGGGTTCGAGGTGCCAGAGATCCACTCGTATGGTCTGGTCGGCTTGGCAGCGATCAGGTTTGAGGTGCCAGAGATAGACTCGTCTGGTCTGGTCGGCTTGGCAGCGATCGGGTTCGAGGTGCCGGAGATTGACTCGTCTGGTCTGGTCGGCTTGGCAGCGATTGGGTTCGAGGTGCCGGAGATCGACTCGTCTGGTCTGGTCGGCTTGGCAGTGCTTGGTCGTCTCTCGTCTCGTCCACCTGGCGTCCGAGGCTTTTTCTCCATCCCTGGTGCTTTGGGTGGCATCGTTGCTGCGGGTTCGAGTCCCAAAGAGCCAGATCATCAAAGACCACATGAGGTGGACAGGTCCAAGTGCAGGCTCTGGTCTCGAGCTCACCTTTCCTCGAGCTGGAGCCTGGAGGCCTTCAATAAAGACCATTGGGGTCCGATTTTGTGTCTGTGTGTCTGTGTGTGGGCCTGTCTTTAAGTAGCAACTGTTAAGTGCCTTGTACATTATTTGCATTTCATTTCTGTTAGTCTTGATAACTCTGCTTCTTATGTGCTCCGCTCCTTCCCCACCTATTATAAATAAACCCATGTATTCAATGTGTCAGTTCGTTTTTGTGTTTCTTCTTTTGGTTTAACACAGTGCGTGTTGGAGAATTAGCTAGGCTGTTGCCACTGTAAAGGGACATTTGGACCGACGAAAGCTCGGTGACCGTCCGCTTGGGTCGCACACGGTTCGAGTACGCTAGCGGCTCGTTCCGTACGAGCATCGTTGAGGGTGAATTTCCCCGGTAGTTGGACGACGTGGGTATTTTGGTAAATTGAAATTGGCGATCGACCCTACCCCACGTGGTCGACCTATTAGCGAACTTCGGTCCGATGTGGGACCCGTCGGCTCCGGAGTTATCCGGGGTGACGACCTATACATTCCGGGTGATCGGTGGAGCCGACTCTACTGCTCCATCTGGCGGTCGTGCTCGTCGCCGATACCCGGCCCCGCAACAATATCATCAGTCCACTCAAAGGCATTTTTTTTTCTGTTTGGTCCTCGATCCAAACACGAATCGCTTTTTCCATTCTTTCAATGTGAGGATCATGGGACTGGAATGAGCCCTTTGCACTTTGGCAGGCACCCTTGCACGGATATTTGACTCACATTTACACACAATTGATTCATTGTTCCAGCAATGGTGGCCCACAGATGCCACACTTTCACTTCTTACCGACGTATCTAACAACTCAATTTCTTCGCACAATGTCATAACTTTTCTCTGCCTTTTGAAATGATTAATTTTGTCCATCGTTTTACGTTTGGGTGCCATTTTTCAACTGTTGTGTGTGTGTGTGCTATATCTTGTCAATCTTGTATTACAGGATCTCCACATGTCATTTCCTGTTTGACTACCGTTAATAATTAAATTTAGCTTCATTCCCATATTCTGGTCTGATTACTGCAATTAACGGTTTGCGAGAAACCAGAAAAGACTCGTAATGGGAGGTAATCGTACACGTGGATGCAAACAATGACTCATCTCAGCTCAAAAACCGTGATTGGCTGAAATTGAACACCACGACAACTAAATTGGAACACGATACGTTGCCTGCGATATTTGAGGGTTTACTGCATTTCAAAAACTTGTGCACAGGTTCTGCCAAAATTTGCTGGATGAGTTGGGTAGGTAACAAGAACAAGCCGGTCAGATTTCCATTAATTGCCGGATGCAGATCCGGCCTATCAATGGCATACAGAACGTAAACTGTTCAGCCTGGTGGAGGTATGCACTCAACTGAGTGCCGTTCTTCGATTGATCTCGCATCTTATCTCCAAGTGGCAATTGCTCACTGATGCTGGTGTGGGGTCCATCAGCTTGATTCTGATCCAGACCTCACTGCAACCTTGATTCAAACATTGATACGAGTCGAATTTCAGACGTGGTCAGAGGGATTACCTTTGATATTAAGGCAGCATTTGATTGTACGCGGCATCGAGGAGTCCTGGTCAAAATGAATTCAGTGGGCATCAGGGGAAAAAGTCTTCAGTGGCTGCAATCATTAATGGGCATAAAGGAAGATGATTGTTTTTGTTGGAGGCAAATCATCTCAGCCCCAGGACATCACTGCAGCTGTTCTTCAAAGATGCATCCGAAGCCCAACTTAAGTTGCTTTGTCATCAATCTTCCTTTCATCATAGCATCAGAGGTGGGGCAATTCATTCATTCCCAGCGTTTAGCTTTATTCACAAATTCTTCAGATATGGGGGCAACACCTGGTCACTTTTCAGCCATGTGTGGGTATTTTCAGTCAACAGAGACTGGAGTTCTGTGTCGCTGGCTTTGCGTCCCGGCTGTATATGCCATGAGGTACGATCGTCCGGCCTTATCTACCAGAGCTCCTGCCCTCTGCTGTGCGGGTCTTGTGCATGCACTGTCTATGTCCCAGCTGTGTGAGGTAGCACGCGCGGACCTGCCACGGCTGTAAAACCCTGCGTTTGAGGCTCCGTAGTAACGCATGTGAAGCAGGCATTTGTGTCATGTGATTGATGGTATGAAAGTACAAAGGGGCTGATTTAAGATGAAACATTGATGGGAGTTTGGAGAAGGAGTCAAATACGAGGACAGAGGGTGATAGGGAATCTAATTATACATACGATTCTGCTCGCTCTAAATTGGGGTTGATGGCATTCGTTCGGACATAGCTATCACATAATTAACCCCCAAGTCCCTTTTGTAACAATATTATTCTGTAGAAAGCAGACCAATAATTATACCACTGAACAACAAATTTCAAAAAATTTTTTTTACTGGAGATGTGTAAAGTGATTAAGACTAATTTGGGTACGCTGATTTCAAAAATCATAACCGTTTTGCTGTATCACGTCAGGATTTTCAGGAACAGAAATATTCCCATTGCCTAGAAGTCAGGATTTCAATGAAATTTACATATGTCTTTAACATGTCTATTTCGTACAATTGTTGTTAACTTGTGTTATATTTCTTTCTTTCAGATAAAGATGAGTAGGCGTTCCTGTACCAATCATCCTGACAACTTCTGTTATGTCTGTGGTCGGTATACCAAAAAAGATCAACAGCGAAGTATATCTACAGCAGTGAAAATGAAGGCCGCCTACTTTCACTACTTCGGGTGTAAGGTGGGGGACCAAGAACAGAGCTGGGCACCACACATCTGCTGCACAAGCTGTCACACAACCTTGACTCAGTGGTTGGTGGGCAAGCGCGCGAGCATGCCATTTGCGGTGCCCATGATATGGCGTGAGCCGCAGAATCATCATGATGATTGTTATTTCTGCTGCACAAGCATCGCCGGCTTCAACAAGAAGAATAAAGGTCACATCAAGTACGCTGACTGCGTCTCTGCTCGTAAACCTGTGCCTCATGATGACGAGAACCTCGTTCCAACACCTCCAGCTGATCAGAACATAGCTGTAAGCAGTGGTGAAGAGGATGGTGATGATGAACCTTTTGAACCCGACACTCAAGAATAACACCTTCTGAACCAGGGAGACTTAAATGGTCTTGTAAGAGATCTCTCGCTGTCAAAGGCGAAGGCAGAGCTGCTTGGATCAAGGCTGCAGCAGTGGAATCTACTTGAACCTAACACCAAGATATCCTTGTTCAGAGCACGTCACAGAGACATGGCTGAGTTCTTTGAGATGGAAGACACGATGACATTCTGCAGTGACATCAACGGTCTGTTGAAAGAACTTGGGTGTGATCACGATCCTGCAGACTGGCGCCTCTTCATCGACTCGGGGAAGAACAGCTTGAAGGCTGTTTTGCTCCACAATGGCAACGAGAAACCATCAGTCCCACTGGCTCACGCGTTCGGCATGACAGAGACCTATGAGACTAAGCGGCAGCTGCTTGATTCCATCAAGTACAATGACTTCAACTGGCACATCTGCGGAGACTTGAAAGTGGTGGCGCTGTTGTTAGGGCTGCAGTCAGGCTACACGAAATACATGTGCTTCCTTTGTCTCTGGGATAGCAAAGACGACAAGAATCACTGGACGAAGAAAGATTGGGAAGAGCGAAAAGAGCATGTACCTGGTCGACACAACGTGAAGCATGTCGCCCTTGTCGACCCAGCCAAGGTTTTCCTTCCACCACTCCACATAAAGCTCGGCTTGATGAAAAGTTTTGTACGGGCAATGGATCTGAATGGGCGTGGGTTTTTATACCTCAAGGAAAAGTTTGGCAACACCTTGTCGGAGGCCAAGATCAAGGCTGGTGTCTTTGTTGGACCGCAAATCCGACAGATTATGAAGGACGAAACTTTTCCGACAACTCTAAACCCCAAAGAGCTGGCAGCGTGGAGGAGCTTCAAAGCTGTGACGGACAACTTCTTGGGGAACGAGCGCACGGACAACTATGAAGAAATAGTGCAGCAGCTGCTGGAGTCCTTCAGGAAACTTGGCTCCAGGATGTCCCTGAAAATCCATTTCCTACACCAGCACCTGAACTTCTTCCCTGACAACTTGGGAGCAGTCTCAGACGAGCACGGCGAGCGATTCCACCAAGAGATTTCACTCATGGAGACGCGTTACCAAGGGCGGCACAACCCGAACATGATGGGCGATTTCTGCTGGTTCCTGCATCGTGAAACTGACACAGAGCAGCACAAACGCAAAGCCAAATGCCTAAAGCATTTTTAATTACATTCTAGTGGAGTTTTTTCTGTAATTTCTATAATTTTGAAGCATTCATGATGAAATAAATGAATAAATGAATTTTTGTAAATTTCATTGAAATCCTGACTTCTAGGCAATGGGAATATTTCTGTTCCTGAAAATCCTGACGTGATACAGCAAAACGGTTATGATTTTTGAAATCAGCGTACCCAAATTAGTCTAAATCACTTTACACATCTCCAGTAAAAAATTTTTGTTGTTCAGTGTAATCTACAATCGGAATACTTTTTATTTGTCAGCTGCTTTCAACAAAGTTGACCCTAATTTTTGACATCAACTGTCTTCAATGCTGTTTTGTTGTCTCTCAACCTGCTTTTGGTTGGTTTAAATCTTCTCACAGATCATTCCGACTGTGACCATTGTTGGCTATTTTCCTATCTATCTGTTTTAGAGTTCTGTTCTTGGTCCATCAGTGTTTTTTCTATATCTGCACCCACAGAGTACATTCATGCAAAATTTCAACATCTGCTTTCATTGCTATGCTGAAAGCAGATTGGAATTGTTTTTTTTGTAATGGATAGGTAGGATTGACGTGATTTCTTCCGTAACCGCAATTCCCGACAAATGCCCTGCTACTGCAACCACTGGTATGACTACTATAATTACTTGATCAGCGAGCTTGAAATCCACATTTCAACATTTGCTCCTCATTGTTTAAATGGAAATTTGCTTTGCTTCCATTTTTATTTTCAGGCAATGGGACTGGTGAGCCATGTGGTGCATGAGGAGCACTTGGCTGCCCTGCGTAAGGGAAATCTTGGAATTGGGCATACCCGGTATGCGACAAGTGGACATTCTGATCTCCTTAATTGCCAACCTTTTGTCGTCGAGACTATTGTTGGGTGCATCGCAGTCGCACACAATGGAGAGCTTGTCAATGCAGCGAAGCTGCGTCAGAAGGTAACCGGTTATTTTTATACTCAAAAGTTTTCAGATCAAACTCTTTTTTTTTAAATATATTTACGTATATTGTACTTTTTTTTTTTTTGCATTATTTATTTTGCTAACAATGTAAGGGCAAAATGTACCAGTAAGACAATAAAACAATTGATGTTTTCAAGAAACATTTTAACATCGATATTTTGCAGCGTTCTCAATATGATTTATTGCGAGGAAATGTATGTATTTATCACAAAGCAGTCTTTGCAGCAGTGGAAGTGATCCAAAGGTCACATAAATGACGTGTACCAGTTTTACACATCTCTATGAAATGTTCTAATACAACGTTTTAATTTTGAAACACTTTGATTCCGGTACCACGAACAACCAGGAAAGTATATCGCAACATATGCCTGGTGTTGGCTTAATGGTTAGGGTGGTGGGCTTGGGGGTCCTAGGGTCCTGAGTTCAAATCCCACTTGGCTGTTGAATTAATAACAGCTGGGGTTGACTCAGCTTTTCCTGTCGGGAAGTCATCTAAAGCTAATAAATCATTGACTCACGATGTGACTACTGTAAGAAATGTGGTCCCTACTTTTCATTGTGGTTCTCAAACCCTCCATTGCATTACATAGCATTATTGCACGACCCACATAAATATGATGATATATTTTTTTTACAAACTTCAGTCTTCCGAATACGTTTGACCAATCCCCTCCAAACTACAAAATATCAGTGACTGTAGTTGTGATGGCATTTGCAAAACAAAAACTACCCAGTTTCAAACATGTGCTGATTTCCCAGAGTGGAAGGTTTCTTCTCGCATCGACCTTGAATCACCTCAAAGTTAATAAGCCCCAGGAAAGTAATCATTTTTAGATGTTTTTTTTGTTGTTGTTGTTGTTGTTGCGTTGTTCGTTTGTGGTTTTTCCAGTGCTCTGCATCTAGGTGTGGATGACACTTCGCAGTGGTTTGTTATAAGTCATGGTAGGGGAATTTATTTTTTATTTGGAAAATCGTAAAGCTGCTGAATATTTCTTATTTAAGGAAATGCAGTCCTTAATATTATTGCAAACAATTTTTTTTTTTTAATGTTGGATACATTTCTCATTGCATGTCCATTCTTTTAAAATGGTGGATTCTTTGAGAGCCACACATCTCCGTTATATAATTTCAGATGTGCAACTTTCCTGTTTCATTGTGCACTTGAATTTTATTTTATTTTTACTTTTTCATCCTGCAATTTCTGTGGCAGGTTCTACGACATGGTGTGGGTCTATCCACCAGCTCTGACAGTGAACTCATCACACAACTACTTGCCCTAACACCACCTGAAGAGGAAGCTGATGGCCCGAACTGGGTCGCTCGGTAATAATATTATTGACCATCATAATGCTTAGTTGCTTTATGTAATTGACGAGTTGTTAAATGACCACAAGGATAGTGACTCAGTGTGATTGCGAGAGCTCCAAATTGTCAGGAAGCCACTCAAACCGAGTGTTCATTTATTTATTTCCCCCCTCCCCTCCCCCATCCCCCAAACTCCATATTAAGTTTCTTCATTGTAACTTGTAAAACATTTTATATTAAAGCAGGAAATGGAATGTTTTTAAAATTATGTCATGCTGTCACTTTAAAATGAAATTTTGGAATGTTCGTGAGAGTAAAGCAAAGGGAAATTTTATTTTATATTATCATTGAAGTTTGCTTTTAACATCTTTGCAAAATTGCACAGAAAACCCCATGAAGGAAGTAAAATATAACGGTTAAGAACTTGAGATGCTAGCAGCTGTCAAAGCTTCCAAGCAGTACCGGAGTCGAAAGAGAACCGAGAAACATCTTCCAATTTAGCATTTTTGAAACCGACATAATTACATACGTATACAAAGCTGTTTTTCTTTTTGAAATGGGCATTGGTGTCTCGGTTGGTATGGATGCCACCCCAGTTACTAAATACTGACCAGATATCTTACAAGTGTTTAAATCGTGACTTGTATGTACGTACCAGTTTTCCCATTGAAATCCCATTTTCCCATTTTCCCATTGAAATCCATCAACTTCCCAATGTTTAAGAATTCAATTTTTATTGGTTCATGCCAGTTCTTTTGGTTCACGGAGATGCTTCTTCGCAAACCCGAGGAGCCCAGGTGCATTATGGATGTGAAGTTTTGAGGTCTCCCAAGAAATATGTGAAACAAAATGTGGCAGTATCATAAACCCTCCAATATCATGGAGGTTATGTTCCTGGAAAATGCCGTGACAATTATAACCACGATCATGCAAACCAAGGGCCAATTGGAAAGCGAGGGTTCGGCTCCTGGGCTTCGAGAAAATATAGAGGAAGGAGGACGGCAGGCAGAAATAAACACATCACAATTTAAATTGGAAGGCCACTTGGTAGAGAGCATACTTCCGCCAAACTGAACAGTTTACATTTTGTATCCCACTGATAGGCTGGACCAGATCTGAATCCGGACCTGAACCAAAAGCTGATTGACTTGTTCTTGTCGCTGAACCAACTCGTCCACAAAGTTTTGTCATAAAGTCGTCCACAACTTTTTTTTGAAATATCATGCTATATATCGTTTTTGGCCCCATCTCTCAATGGTGAAGAATCACTTTAAGAACAAAATTTCTAGTATCCAGATATTCATCAAAATCGAATCTATTCTTCCTTGTCACGCATCCAACCCCCCCCCCCCCACCCCCACCACCATCCAACCTGTCTTAAAGTAATGATGGACTGCTGTTTCTCTTTGCTTAGTTGAGTTGTTCTTGCCATAATATGGACTACTACAGTACTGACAAAATAATGGTCTTTTACCAAATAGGTCTATTTACTGTCTACCAACCCTACCTTGTCACAATGCAACTGATTGGCTCAAACGCATTAAGAAGGAAAGAAATTCCACAAATTTACTTTTAACAAGGCAAACCTGTTAATGGAAAAGCATTTCAGGTTAATACCTCATGAAGCTGATTGAGAGAGTGCCAAGAGTGTGCAAAGCTGTCATCAATGCAAAGGGCGGCTACTTTGAAGAATCTAAAATATAAAATATATTTTGATCTGTTTAACACTTTTTTTTGGTTACTACATAATTCCATGTGTCATTTCACCATTCTGATGTCTTCACTATCATTCTACAATGGAGAAAATAGTATAAATTAACAAAAACCCTTGAATGAGAAGGTGTGTCCAAACTTTTGATTGGTACTGTATATGTGGACTACGAGTAAAAAAAAAAGAAAAAAGCCCATCAAAAATGATGGGTTCGAATTATTTTCTTCAGAGACTGAAACATATGATATTTTGTAGCAAGAAGTGTGATCTTAAAACACTACATGTACAAATGTGACCCTCTTGTACACCGCTCCTTCCCAATGCCATATCCAGGCGATGCATGACGTCATCGCTGGGCACTGAAGGAAGGGAGTACTCAGTTTTTACTCCGTTTGTTTTCTTCTTCGTTTTCTTATTTGTTTGTTTGTTTGTCCGGGCGATATCTCGGCCATCCTTTGAGCTTGGAAGCTGAAATTTGGGGACAAACGTGAAGATGTTCTTTGGCAAAAACGCTATTTTTAATTTTTTTTGATTTATTACTAAATTATTATCGATTTATTAATTGCTTATTTATTTTATTACTCATCCTGGCAGTATCTCAGTGAGCTAGGAAACTGATCTTTGGACATGACATTGACCAAGTGATTTGGCTATAAAGAGTATTTTTGATTTATCATTTGTACATGTTTACCTCAATATTATTTGAACACATTCACTTCAGAAGTACACCGCTCCCTCCCAATTCCGTCTCCACGTGCTGCACGGTGGCAATGTCGCATGCAGGAGGATTTATTTATTTATTTGGCATGGGAGTGGTATACTTTGAATGTACCGCTACTTGTTGACTTATTGATTAATCAATTAATCTATTTTAAAAAATTTCTTTCTTTCGTGAATGTCTCATATCTCAGCCATCCTTTGAGCTTGGAAGCTGAAATTTGGGTACAAAAGTGAAGATGTGCTTTGGCAAAAAAAATTTAAAATTATTTTTCGATTAATCAATAGATTGATAAATTACTTGATTATTATCAATTTATTAATTACTTTATTTTATTTCTCTTCCTGGCAATATCTCAGGCATATTTTGAGCTCGAAAGCTGATATTTGGACACAACAATGACCAAGTGATTTGGCTGTAAAGAGTATTTTTGATTTATCGATTAATTAATTTTCAAAAAGTTAGATTCGGATGAAACGGTGGTTTGGCTATGCTATTCGGCAATTGATTGAGAAATTAATTATTTTACGATTATTAGGGTATCCAGTCAAATGGACTGGATAACCTATTGTTTTTCTTCTGTTTATTATTATTTTTCTTCCGCCGTAAATTTGCAAAATTTCCAATTTTTTTCGCTTTAAATGCCATTTTCTCAGAAATGGTAAGACCAATCTACACAAAATTTTCACCAAATATGTATCTTTTTTGCTAGCATACATAATTGATAATTGTGACGTCATAGGTCATGTGATACGGGCGCCATCTTGAAAAAACAGATAAACTTTGGACCTCTGTATCTCGGAAACCTTCTAGGGTAAAAAAATTTCGCTTGATACATTTGAACAAGCTCCGTCTCGGGAATACGTGTGATTTTTCTTGATGTCATCGGTGAAGAGGTATCCCAGTGAAAATTCGTCAAGTAGAACGCCACACAGCAAAAATTTGAAATTTCTTGAGCGTCATCTACACAAAAATTCATCGCAGAAAAAAAATATTTTGACGTCATCGGTGACGTAATTCGGCCGCCATGTTGTTTTGAAATTTTTTTTTTTTTAATCTTCTTCTCCAGAACGGCTGTGCAGATTGAGGCGAAACTTTACACGCACATTCTACCTGAGGTCCTCTTTCAAGTTTGTTAATTTGTTGTTGATATGTCACAAGGTTTGGCGGTCATCTTGAAAAAACCCAAAAACCTTCAAACATCTTCTTCTCCAGAAGCGCTGGTCCAATGAAGGCGAGATTTCAGAACTATATTCGGGACATGTATGCGATGCAAGTTTGTTAATTTCAAAGTGACATGGTTTGGCCACCATGTTGGATTTAAGAAAAATATTAAATAATGTTTTCTCTGGTATTTCATAAGCCATCGAAGCGAAAATTTGCAAGTGCCTTCCTCCCTCATGTCTGCATACATGCTAAAAAAATTTTTACATCAGAAGTCACATGGTTTGGCGGCCATCTTGGATGGAAAAATAGACTTTATCCGATTTACACAAAACTTCACACACTTGTTCGGGTCGACGATGCAAAGCAGAATTTAAATTTATGATATCATAGGTCACAAGGTTCGGCAGCCATCTTGGATTGAAAATGAATAAATTTTTAAAATCTTCTTCTCCAGAAGGGCAAGACAGATCAAGACGAAACTTAACACATATATTCCCCATGAGGTCCTTTCTCAAGTTTTTTAATTTGTTATTGATCGGTCACATGGTTTGGCGGCCATCTTGAAAAAACCCTAAAACCTTCAAACATCTTCTTCTCCAGAAGCGCTAGTCGGATGAAGGGCAGATTTCAGAAGTATATTCGGGACATGAAGGCGATATAAATTTGTTAATTTCGAATTGATACGTCACACGGTTTGGCCGCCATGTTGGATTTAAGAGAAATATTAAATAATGTTTTCTCTGGAACCGCTTGACCTAACGTATCGAAAGTTTGGAATTATCATCTACCATCGTGTGTGCACGCGTGGTAAAAATTAGGACGTCACACGTCACATGCTTTGGCGGCCATCTTGGATAGAAAAACGCACCTTCACCGATTTACACCAAACTTCACAAACATGTTCCAATACCCAGTTGGAAGCAGAATATAAATTTATGATGTCATAGGTCACATGGTTCGTTAGCCATCTTGGATTGAAAAATAATATCTTTAAACGTCTTTTTCTCTGAAACGGCTAAACAGATCCAGGCGAAACTCCACCACTATGACCGCCTCTCCATGACGAATAAAAAGTTATCACCCCCTTTTGAGGTACGAATCAACGTTTGGCAGCCATAGTGGATTGAAGGAAAAATATTAATTAATGTTTACTCTGGAACTACTGCATCAATAAATGTGAAGCATCACCTTTATGGTGGAACAGTCATGCGGAATGAGGGTTTGAAATTTCAACGGGATCGGGCCCAGGGTTTGGCAGCCATGTTGGTTTTAAGAAAAATATTAAATCATGTTTTCTCTGGAACTGCTTAACCTAGCGAAGCGAAAATTTGCAGTTATCGTCTACGATCGTGTTTGCACATGTGGTGAAAATTATGACATCACAAGTCACATGGTTTGGCCGCCATCTTGGATTGAAGGATAAATATTAATTAATGTTTACTCTGGAATCGCTGCTTCTATATATACGAAACTTCAAATTTCTAATTTAGCTGACATGAGAAACAAAAGTTTAAAATTTCAACCTGATCGGTCATGCGGTTTGGCAGCCAGAATTATTTAATTATTTAAATCTGTTCGCCAGTAATAAGGAAATTGAACGCTTTGTGCTGCCCGGTTCACAGCTCTTCAGTCCCATGCCATATTGAAGCAGGCCTCTGTTTGCATCACTCTTCAATAATGTTTTTTTTTCTGGAACCACTTTCCCCATGATTGCGAAACTTTGCGACTGTCATCTGCAGAAAGTCCCATGTTGTATCAAAGGCGGACGGACTGGGTACCCGGTCATCACTGCCAGCAGTTATAAAGTGGCAGTTCTAGTTATTTATTATATTTTAATTCTGCAATTAATCAATCAATTATTTACACTGCTCCCTCCAAATTCTGAGTCCATGTGTTGCAAGGCAGCATCGCCGGGCGCTAAGGTGCCCCGGCAATGTCATACGCTGGAGGGTTGTTGTTTATTTGTTGGGAATGGGGCGGTGTACTTTGAATGTACCGCTACTTGTTTGTTTTCTTGTTTGTCCGGGAAATATCTCAGCCATCCTTTAAGCTTGGAAGCTGAAATTTGGGGACGAAAGTGAAGGAAGATGTGCTTTGGCAAAAACATTATTTTTTTTTTATTTTTTTGATGAATCAATAAATTTATTATTTACTTGATTATTATCGATTTATTGATGACTTATTTATTTTATTTCTGTTCTGGGTAATATCTCAGGCATCTTTTTAGCTTGGAACCTGATATTTGGACACGACGGTGAGCAAGTGATTTGGCCATAAAGGCAACTTTTTGATTTATTGATTAATCAATTAATTATTTGATTTTTCGTTTAATTACTTATTTTTCAAAAAGTTACACATTCGGATAAAACTGGTGTTTCGGTATGCTCTTGGCCAATTGATTAAGAAATTATTTATTTTACGATTATTCTTTATTTATTTTTTCATCATGCAATTAATCAGATACTGTGCACCGCTCCCTCCCAATTCCGTCTCCATGTGCTGCATTGCAAGTCGGCATCGCCAGGCAACGGAGGATTTATTTATTTGGCATGGGGTGGTGTTCTTTGAATATACCTGTACTTGTTTTCGTTATCTTCTGGGACGTTTCATTTTAACGGTACAGTTTGTGAGCATGCCGAAGTCTGAAGCCTCGGCCTAGCATCAGGTGTGCTTGTATCTTCTCGATTTATGAGGCATGCTATATACATAAATGAACACTCTTTTTACTCTGTGTTGCACATCATGTGCAGTGAATTTCACCTCCCTGAGACTTTAATTTATTGTTATATTTAAAAAACGTTTCTGCATACCGCCGTCGATGCCCGGTTGCAAGTCACTGTCTACATTTCCAATGGAAGAAATGTAATTACTCTTTTATGAAAAATGTTTGTGGAGGTTTTTTTTTTTAATCCTGAAAAATAGACCGTATTGAACACTCAATTGTGTTAAAAGATTGGCCTTTAAAAACCCTCCTCAATTTGTCCTTATGAAGGGGGACAGACAAATATACATTGTGTTTTATATAGGCACAGCATATGTATAATGCATGTGAACATTGAAATGAAATAAATTGCACTGTACTCTGCTGTAAATAGAAAATGCAAGACGTAGTTCGGGTTGATGATGATGTTAGAGGGGGGGAGAGCGGGGGAAGGCGGAGCAGGGTAAGGTGTACCGGGGAAGGCGATTCAGCGAACGGAAAAGCAGCATTGGCTTTACAACAAAGGCGCCTGCAGCATTGTCCCAATGGAGAAGGGTAATACAATCCTTAACCACGTTACCTTGAACCATGATCTTCCTTGCTTGGAGAGCAAGTTACGAGATGGCATCATTTTTCAGAGTAACCCTGTCTCGTCGGTGTTAAAAACCTGTTCTGTCATAAATCCCATCGCCTCGATTTGTTTCATGAGCTGCGGTTGAGAATGTGTGTTTGTTTGAGAATGGGGGTTGAGTGCAGGTGTTGGAAATTAAGGGATTTGGAATGGCGGTTCGAGTACAGGTGTCAGAAAATGAAGGTTTGAGCACGGGTGTCAGAAAAAGAACATTTGGGAATGAGGTTCGAGTACCGATGTTGGAAAATAATGGTTTGGGAATAAGGTTTGAATATGGGGTTGGAAAATGAAGGTTTGTGAATGTGGTTTGAAAGAAAATTAAGGTTTATGAAAAAGGAAGAGTACAATGGGGAAGGTTCAACCTACAATCATCAACTCCGTAATGCGACCCACAGATGCTGCATTTTTACCTCGAGCCAACCAATCGAACAATTCAATCTTTTTACCCGTCATAACCTTTCTATGCCTTTTGGCGCAACTAACTTTGTCCATTGCTTTATGTTTAGGCTTAATAAAAGTGGTGCGTGACAGCGCGAGAAACACCACAAGGCTGGTAATGGGAGGTCATCGTTCACGCACAGGACGCAAACGATGACTCATCTCAGCTCAAAAACCGCGATTGCTTGAAATGAAATCCCGCGATAACGAAATCTGAACACGATGGGTTGCTTGCGATTGGTCGAAACCCGTGATATTTGAGGATTTACTGCACTGTATAATCAAAATGCTAACCCGAGTTAGCAACAAACAAGGCTTCCACAAAGTAAAACCTGGAGTTGAAAGAAGAAACCATGAGACACACTTCAAATCTACCTTTAAAAAAATTAAAACAACCAAACTATAAACCGATAAAAGCTGTTTTGCTTGTCAAAATTTGCTGTGGACACCGACTTGGTTGTTCGGGAAGGATTCACACGATATGGTTGCAGGTCCATCAACTCCTGTAAAATTTTAAGTATCCCCTCAAATTCCAACAATTTCTCAATCTCCAAAAACTCATTTTTTTATTGGCCATGTGTCGGTCGTTTTAATATAGATAACAGAGGCTTCTCTTTGGCAACCAAGAAGCACTCCAGTTTCTGAAGAAGAGATTCTTTGAAAAAAATTCATTGATGCATATTGTCCCCCAATCAAATAGTCTGTGATTGTGTTTGTGTCACAGGTTGTAAAAGTAAATTTAGTCACAATCAAGGGCGTTCATTTTGTTTCAGCAGAGCACTCCATAACATGAAATCTTTCAACTTAACTTTTGCATTTTTGGCAGGACGGACACTCATTGGGCAATTGTGATAAATAACTACATATTTGCAACTTACCCTGAGTCCATGATCCGATGATGGCCATATTTTTTTCAGACCACCATATGACCTTAACCTTCAACATTTCGGAATAGAATTTAAATAAAGAAAATGTGTCCTCATCTACAATCCATGTATAAAACGAGATATGAAAATCAGAGGAAAATTATTTAAGTTATGACCAAAAGGATGTTTTTGTTAATTAGATCACAAGCCAAAGAACGTAGGTCAAGGAAACGAAACAAATATCAGGTGCGCGACTTCAGTGTAGCTACACTTGTGATGCAAGAACATATTGGAAGGCCAAGCGGTGTTTGTGATGCCTCATTGGCAAAACTGAGCGACGATAAAAAAACTCCTTCTTTTGTTTCTTTTTTCAGACCGCCATTTGACCTTGACCATGACCCCAAGGGGTATGATATGAATGTGCACTGCTCTGGGCTATCTAGAGAGGGCAATTTCCTTCTGATTGGCCAAGCTTTAGTCGAGTTTTGGTGAAAAATGTTTAAATGTCTATAATTGGGTCGTGACCTGAAAAATTAGGTCAAGGTCAAAAAATATGTCACCCCTGCATACTTTTTATTCCCATTATTTTATCCAGAAGTCCTTAGACATTAGCAGAAAAATGGGAGAACATCATAAATGGTGCTTTAGTACTCCAAGGGGTCGAAGAAACTGAAGTACCATTAAGAATTGGGGGCACCAATTGTAGAAACAAACCTGACAACAGTTCCAACGAGAGGGGGAGCACTCGGTAGAGTGCAAAACCTCCGCCGCCAATACTGCTGGGTCACTTAAGTGAACCTGATATCCTATTCATTGCAGGTCAAAAAGGATCAGACTCTACTGAACCACGATTGAATAAACTAAACTAGATTGACGCGCATGTAGAAAGGCCAAAAAGATAAAATCGAAATTTTTTTGAAAAAAGATGCAAAATTTCTGGGTTTTTTTCTCTAACAATTTTTTTTGGGGGGGGGGGGTTGGAAATCACTTAAAACATGTAGAAATGCAAAAAAAGAATTCAAATATTTTTCAAATAAAATCGAAATTTTTGGGAAAAAAAGTTGCAAAATTTTCAGTTTTTTTTTTTCTCCAACAATTTTTTTTGGGGTTGGAAATCACTAAAAACATGTAGAAATGCAAAAACAATAATTCAAATATTTTTTCAAAATGGCCGCCATAGCGGCCAGATTGGACTTTGGACCACGTCCAAAATCTAATGGCATGATCCTTGGACCATACCTAATCCCCCCACCAGGTTTCGTCGAAATCCGTCGAGGAGTTTTTCCGTAATACTGTTAACAAACAAACAAACAAACGAACAAGCAGTCATAGACTGATACTTACGAAATCGTCAACTTGACCTCTGACTTTGTCTAATAAAAGCTGTCTCTGGAGAAGGCAGCGACGCAAACCAGAAGTTTCTACCATGATTCTGTACCAAACCATCAAAAATTGAATTTTTGACCTCACTGTGAACTTGACCTTTGACCGATTGTGACCAAAATCTAATCAGCACGAGCCATCACCCTCCTGAATCACGTGGTGTAATTTGACATTGGTAGCTCCTTCCGTTCTCGAGTTATCGTGCCTACAAACAAACAAACAAACAAACAAACAGAAACCGAAGTCATCAACATACTTACGAAATCTTTAGATTTCGTAAGTAACAAGCAGTCATTGACTGGTACTGACGAAATCGTCAACTTGACCTCTGACCTTGTCTAATAAAAGCTGTCTCTCGAGAAGGTAGCGACGCAAAGCAGAAGTTTCTATGATGATTCTGTACCAAACATCAAAAATTGAATGTTATGGATGTTTGAGCTCACTGTGACCTTGACCTTTGACCAATTTTGACCAAAATCTAATCAGCACTAGCCATCACCCTCCTGAATCAGGTGGTGTAATTTGAAATTGGTAGCTTCTTCCGTTCTTGAGTTATCGTGCCCACAAACAAACAAACAAACAAACAAACAAGCAGTCATAGACTGGTACTTATGAAATCGTCAACTTGACCTCTGACCTTGTCTAATAAAAGCTGTCTATAGAGAAGGTAGCGACGCAAACCAGAAGTTTCTACGATGATTCTGTATCAAACTATCAAAAATCGTAATGTCGACCGAAGCAAAAATCTCCATTTCTCCACGCAATTATACCTTAACGTAACTCAACAATGCGTCTGCTCGAGCGCACTGCATCATGAGACAACCCGTGATGCGTCAAGTTAAATATTTTTTATACAATCTTAAAACGTCTCCAAAACATCCGATTTTTACCAGAATTTCTACAACCGAGTTTTAAGCGTCCGAAGCGATCGCAAAAACCGAAGACAAAATTAAAATTGAAGTTAAAATGAACTCGTAACGTCGATCAAAGCAAAAATACTCCATTTCTCCACATGAATTTACGTAATTATGTTTGACCTCACTGTGACCTTGACCTTTGACCGATTTTGACCAAAATCTAATCAGCACTAGCCATCACCCTCCTGAATCACGTGGTGTAATTTGACATTGGTAGCTTCTTCCGTTCTCGAGTTATCTGCACCAAACCATCAAAAATTGAATATTTGACCTCACGTGACCTTGACCTTTGACCGATTTTGACCAAAATCTAATCCGCACTAGCCATCACCCTCCTGAATCGCGTGGTGTAATTTGACATTGGCAGCTCCTTCCGTTCTCGAGTTATCGTGCCTACAAACAAACACACAAACAAACAAACACACAAACAAGCAGTCATAGACTGGTACTTACGAAATCGTCAACTTGATCTCTGACCTTGTCTTATAAAAGCATGAATCAGTCAGAAGCCCAAGGGGAGCTTGAATTCTGAATTCATTGTGGTCTACGATTTTACACTGTGGTTTGCAGATAATGAGTCCCAGACAAAAACAAGATTTCTTATAAAAATTCCATTTTTTTGTTTTTATTTTTTAAAAAGTGATTCAGTACCAGCAGGATATGCCAGATAATAGGTGTATTACTTTTCAGAAGAATCTAATAAAAGACTTATTATTATTATATATATATATATATATATATATATATATATATATATATATATATATATATATATATATATATATCAGTTATTCATCGCTGTTCCAGAATTTCGACAACCGAGTTTTAAGTGTCCCAAGCGATCGCAAAAACCGAAGACAAAATTAAAATCAAAGTTAAAATGGACTCGTAACGTCGAGCGAAGAAAAAATACTCCATTTCTCCACATGAATTTACGGAATTATGTTTGACCTCACTGTGACCTTGACCTTTGACCGATTTTGACCAAAATCTAATCAGCACTAGCCATCACCCTCCTGAATCACATGGTGTAATTTGACATTGGTAGCTTCTTCCGTTCTCGAGTTATCGTGCCTACATACAAACAAACAAACAAACAAACACACAAACAAACAAACAAACAAACAAACAAACTAACAAACAAGCAGTCAGAGACTGGTACTTACGAAATCGTCAACTTGACCTCTGACCTTGACTAATAAAAGCTGTCTCTAGAGAAGGTAGCAACGCAAACCAGAAGTTTCTACGATGATTCTGTACCAAACTATCAAAAATCGAATGTTTTGGATGTTTGACCTCACTGTGACCTTGACCTTTGACCGATTTTGACCAAAATCTAATCAGCACTAGCCATCACCCTCCTGAATCACGTGGTGTAATTTGACATTGGTAGCTTCTTCTGTTCTCGAATTATCATGCCTACAAACAAACAAACAAACAGAAACGGAAGGCATCAATATACTTACGAAATCTTTAGATTTCTTGTGATGAAGTTGTAATAATCTTGTGATGAACAGTTATGATGAAAATCGAAATCTTTAGATTTCTTGTGATGAAGTTGTAATAATCTTGTGATGAATCTTGTTAACAGATATCTTGTGATGAAGTTGTAATAATCTTGTGATGAACAGTTATGATGAAAATCGAAATATTTAGATTTCGTAAGTAACAAAGAAAGGGGTGAAAACAGTAACCTCCATCCATCTTCGAAGATGGCGGAGGTTAATAAGCCTTCCCCAATAGGAGGGGGAGGCTGACATAACTTAGGACCATCATCGTGCTTCATTTGTTTTGTTTAGTTTTTGTGCAAACTGATTGAAGACGTTGCATTGGTGGAATTTGATTCGAAACAAAGTGCTTTTTTGACCTACAAGTTGATTGAATGATGATGTTGCCGATTTGATATAATTGTTATATTTTATTGGTTATTCATCTTCATAGTGTTTTATTTCAATTTCTTTGTGGTCCGAGCCCCTAATCAGCCTGATTATTTGTGCAAAGAAGTTGAAGCGTTTTTCTCAAAATATTTATGAACTGTTCTGATTGTTCACCCCGCAGAATTCGGAATCTCATGGTGAAGTCTCTTGCTGCTTATTCGCTCCTAATTCTGCACCAGGACACAATATATGCTGTTCGTGACCCTTTTGGCAACCGGCCCCTTTGCATCGGCAAACTCCATGCTACGGCTAGCCTCCACGGCCAAGGTTTGGGGAGTGTGGTCACACTGAGAAGTAGTAACCCACATGTTGTTTCTTTTGAATTTTTTAAAAAAAATTATTAATGCTTAGGCCTTGTGCAAGATTAATGCACAATCTAGTCTTTCAGTGATAAAGATGGGTGTTTGTGCAAAGATCACAATGTAAACTTTGATGGTCAAAAAACATGCAGCTGTTCATTGTTGCATTTGAGATGAGAAAAGATTGGCTATGTTGTTACTGTTTGTAATCAATTCCTTTATCCTTTTTTTTTTCTTTTTTCTTTTCCAAGGTGTTGTGGATGTAAAGACAGAGGGCTGGGTTGTTTCATCTGAGTCTTGCAGCTTCCAGTCCATTGGTGCTCGGTATGTTCAACATTTCTAAAAACTGTAACGCTCACAAATGGCGCTTATTGTTTCCAGGCTACGATTACCACCTTTATTCTAGTCTGATGCTCATGTACGGCCAACAGGAGGTTGGGGTTTATCAAATGTCTTTGGTATAATATATATATATATATATATATATATATATATATATATATATATATATATATATATACATATTTATTTCAAAAAAAATCAGTGCTACAACCCACACAACACTTGTTCTTCTTCTTGCGTATGCACCACAAAACTGTGGGATAGCATCATCGGCTGAGGCTGCGGCTATGCCACTGATGCAGTGCCCTCTGTAGGTTTTGCCAGGGTGCTGGTGATAGCTTGAATACTCTTCATGAAGGACACCATGGGATATTTAACGTCCGCCAACTAACGTCTGTAGACGAGGATGCTTGTTCAACGTCCATCTGAGGGACACCACACACATTAATCCAAACGACAGCCATTTTTAATCACAAATGCCACTTGATACACAGCAAATTATTTCAGGCCATCATTAAATGATAATGAATATCATTACAGAGATGATGCAATTTTTGTCAACATTTACGAATGGAGAGGATTTACTCTTCATCAAAAGTTAACAGCTTTTAAACTGTGATGTAAGCAAGAGATACACAGTTGAGAAATGTATTCGTCGTGCGTATACAAACCATGGCGATTGAGGAAACAAACCCATTTAGGAAATTCGATGTGCAATGTGTAATGTAATGATTTATCCTTGTTCGAACTGAGCGATCCTGGAAGTCTGCATGTACATCGCGTCTCGCAGTCTGCGAACATTTCAACACTCTCTATAAAGTGGCCACCAGTTGGTGTAAATTGGTTTTGGAATGGCTGGGAATCATTAAACATCAAATAACTTGGCCTGATCATCCATTATCAGGATGGTTCAAAAGGGATGACTCGGACGGTCGTTGATGATTAGTACAATGCTCATTCCAGCGTCATTTTCATAAGGGCACTGGCATCGTCGATGAAACTTCTCACATATTATCTTTATACCAGAAGGATTTTCTTTTTTTAAAGAAAATAATATTTGTGTGGCCGGTTTTTTTTGTTATTTTATTACTTACGAAATCTAAAGATTTCGTAAGTTTTTTGATGATTTCTGTCCTCTGTTTGTTTGTTTGTTATCTTGCCAAAACGAAATTTTTGCAAGACATGTTAGTCAGCTTGTATGTTTTTTTTTTGTTTTTT
The DNA here is from genome assembly GCF_056783735.1 of Eptatretus burgeri. Classification (NCBI taxonomy): domain Eukaryota; kingdom Metazoa; phylum Chordata; class Myxini; order Myxiniformes; family Myxinidae; genus Eptatretus; species Eptatretus burgeri. The sequence goes on along the minus strand of NC_140970.1, from coordinate 7,864,956 downwards.
TTTTTTTGTTTGTTTGTCTGTAATCACATATAAAAAATTCTGCAAGAGCACAGTTATCATTGGAAATTTTTGTAACTTCGCATATCAGAGGCCTATGGAGGTCCCTTTCAGTGCATAAAATTTTGAAGGTCAAGGTCAAAGGTCAAGGTCACTTTGTCGCAAATCAGGGGAGTCGACGAAACCCTTATTTTTTGAGTAATTTTGATCGGATCGTCTTCAAACTTCATGGGAATATAGTTCATGGTCTGGCGCTCAGCTGATTAATTTTTGGTGGTGATTGGCCTTGACCTTCATGGTTAGCACCTGAGGTCAAACATATTTGACCCCAAGGTCAAATTTTCAAGTTTTAGGAACCATATCGTGTAGTACCTCCAATTGAACACCTCGATGAGTGCTTTCTAGATATGTCAAGCTTGAGACATTATGACGTCATTTGGTGATGTTATGAGGCAAAAGCATATTTTTCATGGTTACTCTGTAGAACGATTCTCATCGGAATCTCTCGTAGGCAGATATTCCTCAAGGAGTCGCTCCTGGTGGATAGCAGCTCTGTTCACCTCAGTGTGACCTCAAAGAAGTCACACGTGGTCACCTTTTGGCAAGATACGGGTCACCCTGAGGGTGACATTGGTTTATTACTTACGAAATCTAAAGATTTCGAAAGTATATTGATGCCTTCTGTTTCTGGTTGTTTGTTTGTTTGTTTGTAGGCACGATAACTCGAGAACGGAAGAAACTACCAATGTCAAATTACACCACGTGATTCAGGACGGTGGTGGCGAGCGCTGATTAGATTTTGGTCAAAATCGATGAAAGTTCAAGGTCACGGTGAGGTCAAATATTCAATTTTTGATGGTTTGGTACAGATAATTCGAGAACAGAAGAAGCTACCAATGTCAAATTACACCACGTGATTCAGGAGGCTGATGGCTAGTGCTGATTAGATTTTGGTCAAAATCGGTCAAAGGTCAAGGTCACAGTGAGGTCAAACATCCAAAAAATGATAACTCGAGAACGGAAGAAGCTTCCAATGTCAAATTACACCACGTGATTCTGAAGGGTGGTGGCTAGCGCTGATAAGATTTTGGTTAAAATCAGTCACAGTGAGGTCAAACATCCAAAACATTCGATTTTTGATGGTTTGGTACAGAATCATCGTAGAAACTTCTGGTTTGTTTCGCTACGTTCTCTCGAGACAGCTTTTATTAGACAAGGTCAGAGGTCAAGTTGACGATTTCGTAAGTACCAGTCTATGACTGCTTGTTTGTTTGTTTGTTTGTTTGTTTGTTTGTGTGTTTGTGTGTTTGTTTGTCGGCACGATAACTCGAGAACGGAAGAAGCTACCAATGTCAAATTACACCATGTGATTCAGGAGGGTGATGGCTAGTGCTGATTAGATTTTAGTCAATTGGTCAAAGGTCAAGGTCACAGTGAGGTCAAACATAATTCCGTAAATTCATGTGGAGAAATGGAGTATTTTTGCTTCGCTCGACGTTACGAGTTCGTTTTAACTTCGGTTTTAATTTTGTCTTCGGTTTTTGCGATCGCTTAGGACGCTTAAAACTTGATTGTCGAAATTCTGGTAAAATGGGATGTTTTGGAGACGTTTTAAGATTGTATAAAAAAAATATTTCACTCGCCGCATCACGGGTCGTCACGTGGTGCAGTGCACTTGAGCAGAGGCGTCGTTGATCACGTCATAGTTTTCCGTCTGCGCGCTGACGGTGTTTTCGATAAAGATGGTGTTTAAAAGTCATTTTTTTATCCCAATAAAGGTTATCGTCACATGCCTGACTCGCTAAGCCATCGGATTATGTAAAGATTGTTGGTGGATGGCCGAATATTACGGTTTTGTGACTTTGATAAAATAATATAAAATAATTGCGTGGAGAAATGGAGATTTTTGCTTCGTCAACGTTACGATTTTTGATGGTTTGGGACAGAATCATCGTAGAAACTTCTGGTTTGCGTCGCTACCTTCTCTAGAGACAGCTTTTATTAGACAAGGTCAGTGGTCAAGTTGAAGATTTTGTAAGTACCAGTCTATGACTGCTTGTTTTTTATTATTTATTTGCTTATTTTTTAATTAATTTACAATGAGCATCTTCAAAATGAGTTGCTCATCATATGCAGTCACACTTATTGCATATTACACTTTTTTTTCTTCTTTTTTACAAGTTTATTCCTGTTTAAATATAGTGAACTGTTTATGAAAAGGGTTGTGTAAATGCAAAAACATGGAATGCTACAGAGTGGATTTAGTAATGCATGCAATATGAACACAGTAAATACAAGTGGTGGATTTGGGAGGCAGTCGGTGCTTCATATGACTTCAACGTGGACTAAAAGCATGGTGGCACACGTGTGAGGTGTAGTGGTGCAGGAGCTGAGTAAAAATTTGACAAACCCAAGGGATGTGTGTGTGTGTGTGTGTGTGTGTGTGTGTGTGTGTGTGTGTGTGTGTGTGTGTGTGTGTGTGTGTGTGTGTGTGTGTGTGTGTGTGTGTGTGTGTGTGTGAGAGTGAGTGAGAGAGAAATAGCACCATCTTTGGGAGCCTGTATTACAAAATATCTTCCTTTATCTTGTATGTTGTGATCAATAAAATTTCTTTTAAAAACGATGAACATTAGAATGCATTTTCAAGAATGCACCGCAGCACATTCCTTCCAAAGGTGGGCTGAGAAGGGTGGACTGCGCGAATACCCGCTAGTCATGATAGCAAGGAGCTGATACTCTAGATCTTGGTTTTTCAAACCCGGGGGCGCGACCCCAAGTGGGGTCGCCGAGCAAATTTCGTGGGGTCGCGGGCGTCCGCTTGCAGCGAAAAAAAATTGTCTATTTTCGATCGGTGTTCGCTTTTAGGGGATGTAATATAAACGGTTCGTTCAAAGTATGGGAACCGGCGCAACATGACGCTTGGAATGGGATCCAGCCGATGCGTGGGCTCACTGAAGGGCGGTTCATTTTGGCGGGAAATTAGTGGTTTGATCCACGGCCTCTCAGACTCAGACTCTGACTCTATCATTAACGTTTATTCACGTCTCCACGTACGACTCGAGACCTTATTTGTGATGGCAGCACCGGCCACCGGCAAATCTCGAGAACGTTCTTACAAGGATAAATTTCTGGACCTTGGATTTTACTACGCGGTGGATAAAAGTGGGGTACGGAGTCCTCAGTGTGTGATTTGTTTCGAAGTGCTTTCTACGGAGTCTATGAAACAAAATAAGTTGCAGAGGCATTTGACTACAAAACATGCGCCTTATCAGGGTAAGGAGAGAGAGTTCTTTGAGAGGAAACTTCTTGCACTCAAGAATACGAGTCTTGACAGAGAAGGTACATGCCATCAGACCAATTCTCGGGCATTAGCGGCCTCGTAACGAGTGTCGCTCCATGTTGCCAAGACTAAAAAGCCTCACTCCATTGCGGAAGAACTCGTGCTGCCATGTGCAAAGGACATGGTATCTCTGATGGTTGGGGGGAAGCGGCGAAGAAACTGGCAGTTATACCCCTCTCTGACAACAACATCCAACGCAGAATTGAAGATATGAGTCTGGACGTAACGGCTCAGGTCGTACAGAAGATCAAGGAATCGCCGTGGCACGCCATACAGTTGGACGAGTCCACTGATATCGCATCGTACGCACAACTCATCGTCTGGGTCCGCTTCATCAAGGCTGATAACTTTGTCGATGAGCCTCTGCTCATCAAACCATTGGAGGCCACCACCAAAGGCGAGGACATTTTTGGGAAAGAGAGCAGTTTTATCATGACCATGATCTGGACTTCGGAAAGTTGCTCGGTTCTACAACAGACGGCGCGCCAGCAATGTTAGGAGTGCGTTCTGGATTCAAGGCGAAATTGCTTGAGGTGGCTCCTCAGACCTCCATGGTACACTGCATGATTCACCGAGAAGCGCTCGCCTCTCGTACTTTGCCAGGAACCTTGCAGATCATGCTCTCAGAATTCGTAAAAATGGTGAATCACATCAAATTGAGCGCCCTCAACACTAGGTTATTCAGGCTATTCTGCCAGGAGATGGACGCTGACCATAATAATTTACTATTCTACACTCAAGTCAGACGGTTATCTCGAGGAAACCTTCTTCTGCGCGTTTACAAGCTCAAAGATGAACTTTAGGAGTTCCTACGCACACAAGGCAAAACGGCATGGGTAGCCTTGCTTGAGTCGGACTCTTGGCTGTCAGAACCGTTCTATCTCGTTGACATCCTTGAACGTCTCAATGTCCTCAACCGCTCCCTCCAAGGCAAAGACGCCAACCTCATGATTTTTCACGACAAAATGAGCGGATTTCTGGTGACTCTAAAATTACTGGCAGACAAAGCAGCTGTTAAGCGCTTCAGCCTTTTCCTCCCATCTGGTGGAGCATCTAACGACCTGCCAGTACGATGATACTGAGCACGACAGTCTTTCTGGGGAGATAGCACGTCACCTTCGGTCACTCATTGAATAGTTCGAGCACGATTTCCCTGAGCTGGATGTGCAGTCCTTTTCTGTGGTTCGGGACCCTTTCACGGCTCCACTGGACTCGATTGCTGATGAAGATGATACAGCACAGGAAGAGCTTGTACAGCTCCAGCAGGATTCAGGAACGCAGGCTCTTGCGCGGACGAATTCGTTGTCGACATCCTGGTGCAAAATGCTGCCGTCGTACCCGACCCTGTCACGGTGCGCCGTTAACGTTCTCATGCCATATCCTTCATCATACTTTTGTGAGCAGTTGTTCTCCACCATGGTGGTGATTAAAACAAAGTACAGAAATCGCCGAGAAATGGAGCATGATATGATCCTGGCATTGTCATCTACTTCTCCACGAATAGAGAAGTTGGTTTCTGAAAAACAGGCTCATCCTTCTCTCTGATATATCTAAATGTCATTCGGACTAAATTTCTGAAACATTCACCTGTACTATTTGGATACTGTCGGCCATTCTCCGTTTACTCGTGTATGAAAACATGACGATGGTGAATAAAGTAAACAGTAAATGTTCTTGTGTCATCTGAAATCTTATCTTATGTATTATGAATTGGGTTTTGAATCTTTTGGGTCGCGCGATGTTGAGAGGTTCTGAAATTGGGTCACCACTAAAAAAAAGTTTGAAAACCACTGCTCTCGATCCTCTGCGTTTTGGGTGGTATGAGGAATAGATCTCTGTAATGTGAAAGGTAAGTCTTGAACTTAAAATATATATATATATATATATATCTTCTTCATTCGGCTGCTCCCGTTAGGGGTCGCCACAGCGGATCATCCGTATGATCCACATTGTGATTTGGCACAGGTTTTACGCCGGATGCCCTTCCTGACGCAACCCTGGTCGCCTCTTACGACACAGGGATATGGTACACCTATTTTAACCGGGGTATACAACGGCCCAGTATACCGGTACTCATTTCGCCGACCTCGGAAGGATGACAGGCTGAGTCAACCCCCTGGTGTATTAATTCAGTGGCCCAACGGGGCTTGAACTCAGGACCTTTTGGATCCCAAGCCGCTGCCCTAACCACTGCGCCAACACCAGGCTATAATGTCATATAATGATATTGGGGTGATAATGAGAAAATTAATTGCTCTCCATGAGAAATCCCATCCTTCTCATGGAGAGTGAATTATTTGTAAAAAAAATATATATATTCTATGCAACCTGTAGCCGCTGGTTGCATCATTTCTGGGAGCGCAGCTATGCCGCTTCTGCAATGCCCCGTTCCCAGTAAGTTGGTACTCATTTTGCCTCCCTCGGAAGGATGACAGGCTGAGTCAACCCACCTAGTATTATTTAACAGCACGACAGGGGCTCAAAATTAAGACCCTGAGATCTTTAGCTATCCACCTTAACCATTAAGCCAACATCAGGCTATAGTGATTTATTGAGGCTTCTGGAAGAACGGAACACCAGGGCAATGTGGGCAAAGAATAAACAATTAAACATCAATTGAATGCACCATATTAGGAGAGGAATTGTAGGAGAAGGATGGGAACAGGGTTTCAGCAGGTGTCATAAAGCTTTGTGTTTAAAATGAGAGAATGAGGCTGAAGTGGTCCAGCAGCCTTGACATCCTGGAGGGAAGAGCTCGAGGCAATGGATTCAGGAAAACCACCCCACATGCCATTTAAAAAGGGAATCATAAAAGTATGGAGGCGAGTGTTTGGTCTGCACTTGGGGGCAACAAAGAAATGGTTGGTGCGAACACGAATGTGACCTGAAGAGGCAAGCGATCGATGGAGAGGGAAGAATGCAGGAGGAGACTAGAATATAGCCAGGATAAACCCTCTCCTCCCACCTCCCCCTCCCAAACAAGCCACCGCCCTGCCATGCTGAGCAAAAAGCAAACCCAGTGACTCGGCTCCCTGATATTCCAAGAACACAGAGGGCCTTAGATTTCAGAGCCTCATGGAGGAATTAATGGGAAGTAGCAGCACTGGATGTGTTGGGAGTGGGGAGGATTTCTAGTTAATAGCAGAAGCAATTAGAGGGCATGGGTGAAGGCTAATTGGGAAGGATGCAACCTTGTGTCTTCATTTATGGCAAGATTATTTCCGTCTCGGGATACTTAAATTGACATTTCTGTCACACACGTGGCTGTTGTATAAAATACATAGGGTTATTTGATGCTTTTGTGAAGGTAATGCTCCACCTATGTGGTCAATTGTTATATGTACTACCCAAAAAATGAGAGGAGGTAATCCGGGGTTGGCCAATAGTATAAGGTTGGGAAAGAGTTTCAGAAGGAAGAGGGTTACCAGGGGGATCGATAAAGAGTAAAGGATTTGGTGCAGCTTGTGTGAGGAGACGGTATGACCACAGTCTTACGAGAGAGTGGGGAACATTAAAAACAATGAAACGAAGAATATATATTTTTTTTAATGAGCTTGGAAGTGAAGGATGGATTAGAAGGGTACTCGGTAGAGCGCATACCTCCGCCACGTAATGCCTGATCCACGAGAACATATCGGTCCCAATACATGTTTGAGATATCATGCTACACAAGACTATATCGTTTTTGGCCCCGTCTCTCAATGGTGAAGAATCACTTTTAAAATTAAATAATTCTCGTATCCAGATCCGGATTCGGATCTTCACCAAAATCGAATCAATCCGTCGTTGCGACACACCCAACCTGTCCACCGAGTTTCGTCCGAATCCGTACACAACATTTTGAGATATCCTGCAAACAAACAGACAGACAGACAGACAGAAAGGGGGTGAAAACATAACCTCCTTCACCTTCGGTGGCGGAGGTAAAAATGGAGAAAATGGAAGAACGAAAGGTGAAGATTTGATGAGTGAGAGTGCTGAAGAAGAAGGCGATGAAATAGAGCCACTCCTTTTTGTATTTTCAGATGCATCGGGTTGTCGAGGAAGTTTTTCCTTGGCTCGTGGCGCAGGACACTCAATTTTTCTCATTCTTCCCCATAAGATGGTACTTATTTTGCCGACCTCAGAAGGATGGCAAGCTGAGTCAATCCACCTGGTGTTATTTGAATGGCGCAGCATCTTAAGCCAGCCACCTGAACCGTCAAGTCAACAGGAGATTTTGCTGGAGAAGGGAGATAGCAAAAGATAGAGATTTATTTCCTTTTTTGAAATATATATATATATTCAGGAAAAAAAAATTTGTGCATTGAAGAAGAGACATCAATCAGAGCATGGGGCAAAATAAACTCGAGCTTGGTTTATATTTTGTGGCATTTCAGACATTTTATTTGATTGTTCGACGAACCCTGCTCGGTTATCAAGGCATCGAGTTACACGAGAGTCGGAAACAGACTTGCAGCCAACTATTGTTTCCAAAGCTTCAGTGACAAAACTTGCTTTTCTGTTGCTTGCAGGTTTGAAAGAGAATTATTTCCAGGGGAGATAGTGCAAATCACCAGCACCGGATATATTTCTCTGGACGTCGTGCCACGACCCAACGATGCACCTCCAGCTTTCTGCATCTTCGAATACGTTTACTTTGCTCGGCCGGACACTATTTTTGAAGGTTCTTTTTCAAAACTTTTTTTTTGCATATAAATCAATGACTTGCAATCTGCATTGAAATCGTTTTTTGTTTTTTTTTTTGTTTTTTTTCTTCTCGGAGCACTGTTGCATAAAAATGCATTCGGAAACGTTTTTCATGTATTGCAGGAAGCGCTGCTTGAATGACGCGTCATGATTACCGTCTCACTCGTTTGTTGCAAAAGTTTGTCATCAAGTTTCCTCGTCTTCCCTTTTTGGATTGCACACAACCCCATGCCCCATCTACCATCGTGTTCGTACAGTGCTGTCTTCCTTCGTGTCCTCAATCGCCTTTCCTGCCATCCAAATCCTGGTGCCAGTCTTTGTCTTTCTGACCTTGCGATTCATTGTTTTTGTTTTTTTTAATGTAAGCTTGTTTTGTAATGAGTGGAGCATTACATAGGTAAACCCTTTCAGACCAGTGACCCCCCCCCCTCTGCATCATCTGCATGCCCAGATCCCCCCCATTCCCACTCCATTCAAATATTCTGTTGCTCCTGCTGTCAAGTGTATTGACATAATGTATATACTGTCGGACCCCACTATTCGCGGCGGGATACGCTCCTGAAAAACACCGCAAACGTCGGGGCATTGTTAAAAAAAAAACAAAAAACATATTTATTTATTACTTAATTAATTAATTACATGGTCTAGGCTCGTGAAAGAGCAATGGCCCAGAACAAATCAGGACACAGCATAACAAATGGAACAGCAGGCGAAAGGGGAAAGATCAACAGCAGGGCGGAGGGAGAAAGTCGTTGGAGACGGACAAACAAGGCATGCAGATAACGATGAGAGGTAAGGGAGAATGCAAACGAGGGACTCTGGATACATAAACAAAATTGTTTTTGACCAGTTTGTGATTTTGTCCATGTCTGAGGAAAGGGAAGAAGCTGTTGCCTGTCTGTCAGAAGGATGAGCGATGCCACGGCAGAGAGTGAAGTCATCAGCAAAGAGATAAAGTGGATTTTCCAGAGAGTCGGTGAGATCATTGATGAAGACTAGGAATAATATGGGGCCAGGAACACGGCCTTGTGGTACTCTGGCCTTGACAGGGAGAGAAGATGAAAGGGTTCCGTTGAGAGCCACACGTTGTCTATGAGAGCGGATGAAATCAGTAATCCAAGAGTGGAGTTGGCCTTGGATTCCATAGGCAGATGGTTTGGAGAACAAGGCAGGATGCCAGACTGTATCAAAAGCTCAAGACATGTCCATAGAGATGCCCCTGATCTCACGTATCATATTGAGGGCCTCCATCATTGTTGAGAAAGTCAAAGCAGCATGTCCAAGGAAGAGTGCAGACCAGGTGTGAATACAAATTGATGATCTGAGATGAGGCTGTTGGAGTAAAGAAATGATTTTATGTTCACTGCAACGATGGCTTCCACGACCTTGCTGGTGATTTGTAAGGAAGCGAATTGGTCTGTAGTTGAGGGGATCTGTTTTTGCACCTTTTTTAATGGAACGCTGCGACGGCCGATTTCCAAGCGGATGGAACGTGACCTCTGGGTACATAGCAGGGTTAAAAAGGGCAGAAAGAGCAGCAGAGCAGGTTTTTGGAACATGTGAGCTGATGCCGCCCAAACCAGTTGCAGGGAAGAGTCAAAGTCGAGGGTTGCCAGGAACTTTTCCACCTTTTCAAGTGCAAAAGACAGAATTCAGGAGCAGTTTGGTGTGACCGATCAGGAAGGATGGGTACGAAGAAGGAGGGGTTAGGGACGCAAGATTTTGAAGCAAACGCAGAACTGAGGCATTCGGCCTTCTCACGAGCGGAGTCAGCTGTGGTGCCATTTGAAGTGAGGGAAGGGATGGAAGGGATGGAAGGGGCGCACACACCAGAGACCGACTTGACGAGGCGCCACCAGGTTTTAGAATAAATGGACACGTTTGAAAGCTCATTCTTGAGATTGGACATGTTGTTTGGCTCTCCTGTGGGTAGACACACTTGTTGGCTCTGTGGAATGATCTGAGGTTGCCTCTCGTCGGATTTGCCTTCCAGGAGGACGATGCAAGTTGTTTTAAAGCAACAATCTCGCCACAAGATTCAGAGAACCAAGAGCAGGAGGATGGGTAAGATCGTTGAAGATGAGATGGGATGAATCTGTGCAGAAGAGGGAGCATTTTTCTGTGGAAGAATTCCCCGGCTGAATTGATATCGGCGACGGTGGATGTAGGAGACCAGTCCTGAAAAGTGTTTAAAAAAAAAAAAAAAACCAAAAAATAACTCTGAGAATACGCAAAATCTGAACGTAGAAGCAGGTCACACTTTATGACCCAAGAACACATGGTGTCCGCGATTAGCATGACTGCGAATGTTGGGGTCCAACAGTACTCTAAATGAAGAAGTGGCTCTTTATTGAAAAAAATACCAAAAAAAAAAAACAAAAACGGTTTTTCTTGTTCATCTTTGTTGCCGATGTTGAGGTTAAAGGTAAACTTGCAAGGACAATGGTTTGTAAATTTGTATGTACAAGAAATGTTGATTAACTTCATAACTGATCTTCCTCATCATGTGGCGATAAATATTGCCTGATGTGCAACAGGCCAGATGGTGTACACGGTCAGGAAGCGTTGCGGACGTCAGCTGGCATTGGAGTGGCCGGTGGAGGCTGATGTCGTCAGCACTGTCCCAGAATCTGCAACACCCGCGGCTCTTGGATACGCCCACCAAGTAGATCTTTACAAACACAAAAATTGTTTCCTTGTCATAAAAAAAAAAAAATTGCGTTCTTAAGTCCTGCACGAGTTTTCTGTCACTTCCATCACATTAATATTGTTGTGTGTCCAGTGGGTTTTGCCCCTACCTGGATGGATGGCCAAACGATTTCCCTTGGAGGCTTACATCCGAGTTCCTTCGAGATTATGGCGCTCGCAGGAAAGAAACAGTGGCAAGGACTGAGCAGATGAGAGCACGACACAAGGGGGTTTATCTCGAACCCACGTCAGATAGACAGACGCAAGCAACTTGTATAAATACGGGGTTTAATGACAATAAATCAAATATTTACAATGGTGATAATTCAAAACAGGATAATAATGAAATGAAACGTGATGTAAAATAAATCTAACTTTAAGGTGCCTGCACAGTTTTAAATACAGACAAGGGGAAAATAAAACAAAGGAAAATCCCTCCTTTTATTCTGACACTTGGCTTCGGGTCCAGAACTGATCTTTTATGAGCTTTGGGGTCGAGCCGTGTCCTGCGCGGGAAAATGCGCCCAGCCGCTCTCTGGGCAGGCAAACGTACAGGAGGCAATTTGGGTGGTGATACTCAACTCCAGGGCTCAGAGACCGCCATGCAGCTTCCCTCATCGATCACCCTCACCGACGCCGCTGCTCTTTGCTGAATGGCGCCGTCTCTTTCCCCCCGATGGCTCAACATGAGTCATCGAGGCTGGGCCCACACGATTCAGCCAAAAGTCAATGGCCAGCGTCTTGCTCCTACCTGTGCGCCAATTTGCCTCAGCATGAACACAATAATTGTGCAGTCTTCTTCCACCGCATCGAGCGGAAACCAGCTGTAATGCCGTCCTCTTTAAACCGCCGGTCCTGCCTCTCTTGCTTCTATCCTGCTCTCCGAGACTTCGTCTTGACTGCCTTTTGTCGCCCAACACGAAACTCTCTGACTGCCGGTCTCCTTCGTGTCCTGCTCCGAACTTCACTCCCTTCCTCTCATATTGAGCCTTCTTCACTCCTCAACCACATTTCTCACCGCACCTCCATCTCCCTCGTGTTCCACCGCCAAACCTCACTTCCCCCCTTTTTCTGACGTTACGCCCATCAATCATCCACTCCAGGGCGTGGTTTGTTAGTTGTCACTCCTGGAGACAGGGTTTTTTGCCTGTTTGGACGTGCAGCTTGGTTGATGTTTTAAAGACGTGATCCCTTTTTATCGCCTGTCGTGAAATACAAAAACATAGGAGAAGGTCACAGGGGGCAATCACATACTGCGATAAATTATCCTGAAACCCTACCTAATCCTAAAACCCACCCCCTGTATGGTGACACGTAACACTTAAGCTCACATGACAAAGCCGATCAATCGCTCAAAGGGCACCGCTCTCATCATCTATTCTTACCACTAAATTGGTGTGTGGTACTCTTTGCTTTTATTGCTTTTGTTGATTTTTCATTTTGAAAAACTTGAGCCACTGAGAGCTAAATTGGGATGTCCAACCTGATCTAGATTTTGAGAAAAGGTGTTTCAAACTTCAGGTTCATATATATATATATATATATATATATATATATATATATATATATATATATATATATATATATATATATATATATATATATATATATATATATATATATATATATATATATATATATATATATATATATATATGTATATATATATATATATATATATATATATATATATATATATATATATATATATATATATATATATATATATATAGTTACGGGTACCGAGTGTATTATGAGGGTGTTCAACCCCCGTTTGTTCTTGGAAGAGCCGGACCTGAGGCCACCGCTCACAATTAACTTTGTAGTACGGTGGATTGCTTTAGAACCACGAACGCCACTCAGTTAACCCCGAGTTTCCAGTGTCCACTGTCTAATTATGCCATTTAACTTGAGGTCGCGTGGTTTCCTGAACTGGGAGCACGTCCTCAGCAAAGCACCAATCTTATCTTGATTCGTTCTTCATTCAGGTGGCCGAGCATTTAACCGCTGGTGCATGCTGACTATTACAGGTCAGTTTGTGTGGTAATTACCACACAGTCTATCTAGGTTTGGACAATGATGGATCAATGGAAGGAAAGGACAAGCATGGACAGGTTGGAACGTCAACAAAGGAATTTATTAATACGAAAATAAATAAATAAAAACAACTTTTTATTTCTGTGGGGTAAATATTAGTAAATTCAAATCAATCAAAATAATTGCAAGCAAATAAATAATCACTCGGGCACTGATAGGAAAAGAGACAAAGAGTGGATGCTTATCTGGGATTGACTTGATTAACAATTAAACACAGACAAGGGTACCCAGCAGATCATTCAGGGGGAAGAGAAATTGTCTCGCTCACCAAATAGAAGTTGTACATCAAATGAAAACTTCCTGAAATGTGTGACCGTGCCTTGTCCGTTGCCAGCGCCCAGGAACCAGGGACGCTAAGAATCAGGTACGCCAAGAGCAGGTCTCGAGCAGAATAGAAGGAACATTAACATTCTGAGCGTCACCCACCGCCAGGAGTCACCAGGAGCCACAGCCGACGGACAGCTGTTATGAGCTGTGAGGCACTGTGAAGTGCTGAGGCGCTGTGAGGCACTGTGAAAAGTTGTAAGGCACTGAGGCTGTCACCAACTCTGACCCTGACAATATCTGCTGCTCTTCCTTCGCTCCAATTGGTTCTTCTGACCACGTCCTTATTAAAGTGGACATCTCTCTGGCTGTTATCAGAGAACCACCTCACCGCCGTCGAGTCTGGCATTTCACTCAAGCCGACTGGCAGGGTCTCCGAGCAGCCATCAAACTTACAGACTGGTCTCCTATCACTACTTTCTCAAACATCAACTCATCCTGGGAATTCTTTCAAAGAAACTTGCTCTCCCTCATGCACAGATTTATCCCCTCTCGTGTTCAGTTGTCTTACCCTTCCTCCCGCCCTTGGTTTACTGAAGCTTGTGGCGAGGCAGTTGTCCTGAAACAACTTGCCTTTGCCTCATGGAAAGCAAACCCAACTGAGGGCAATCTCAGTTCTTTCCACAAAGCTCGGAACAAGTGTGTAGCTACCCTCAGGAGAGCCAGAAAACAACATCTTTCTCATCTCAAGTCTGAACTCTCAAACCTCTCTCCCTCCTCAAAATCCTGGTGGCGTTTAATCAAATCTGTTTCTGGTGTATGTTCCCCCTCCATCCCTCCCTTACCTCAAATGGCCGCACTGCTGATTCCACACGTGATAAAGCTGAATGTCTAAACTCGGTGTTTGCAGCTAAATCTTGTGTCCCAAACCCATCACTATCTCTACCCACTTTACCCAGTCGCACCCAACTGTCCCTGGACTCTGTATCCTTTTCTCCTGACAAGGTGGAGAGCTTGCTTTCAAACCTCGAGTCAGATTCTGCAACCGGTCCAGACGGCATCAGCCCACGTGTCCTCAAAGCCTGCTCTTCTGCTCTTGCTCACCCTCTCTCTGTTCTATTCACCCTCTCATTTTCCCAAGGTCATCTGCCATCTGCTTGGAAATCTGCTAACATCACTGCCCTGCATAAAAAGGTGCAAAAACAGATCCCTGTAACTACAGACCAATCAGCCTTCTCCCAATCATCAGCAAGGTTATGGAATCCATCATCGCTTCAGACATGAAATCCTTCCTCTTCTCCAATGGCTTGATTTCCAATCATCAATTTGGTTTCAGACCAGGTCACTCTACCCTAGATATGCTGCTACTGCTCTCCCATCAATGGATGGAGGTCCTCAATGCCAGACAGGAAATCCGAGCCGTATCCCTGGACATATCACGTGCTTTTGACACAGTCTGGCACCCTGCCCTACTCACCAAACTCTCTGCCCATGGTATTCAAGGCCATCTCCACTCATGGCTCGCAGACTTCCTCTCCTGTCGCAGTCAACGTGTGGCCCTAAATGGAGTTCTTTCATCCCCTCTTCCTGTGCAGGCTGGAGTTCCTCAAGGTAGCGTTCTGGGCCCTGTTCTTTTTCTGGTTTTCATCAATGATCTCTCGGACTCTCTGGAAAATCCTCTATTTCTCTTTGCCGATGACTCAACCCTCTGCCGTACCATCTGTCATCCCTCAGACCGGCAAGCAGCAGCTTCTTCGCTCACTGCAGATCTGGATAAAATCACAAACTGGTCCAACACGTGGAACATGTCTTTCAATCCAGACAAATCTCACACTCTCACTATGTCTCTTGAAAGGACCGTTTACAAAACCCCCATCCACTTTCTCAACAATCCTCTGGAAGAAGTCTTTTCTTTCAAGCTTCTGGGTCTCACTATCTGCCATGACCTTTCCTGGGAAAGTCACATTTCCAACCTTGCCTCAAAAGCCAGTCGCCGACTGGGAATCCTCCGTCGTGCAAAGTCCTTCCTCGGCCCTCTTGAGCTCCTGACCACTTACAAAGCTTTTGTCCGTAGCCTGATGGAGTACTGCTCTCCCCTCTGGGCTGGTGCTCCTGCCTCCCACCTTTCTCGACTTCACGCTGTCGAAACCAGGGCTTTTAAGATCATTGGCATCTCCCGCAATGAAGCTGAGTCTTTGGGCCTCTCACTCCAATCCCCGCAGGTTGGTCGGTGGTCTTTCTGTCTTCTACCGACTCCTCTCCAGCCTTGCCCCCCGTGCTCTCTGTGCGGTTTGTCCCAACCACATTTCCACAGGGCGCTCAAGGTCCGCCAACAACCCCCTTCTGGTAAAACTACCAAAATCACGAATCACTGCTCATCTTCACTCTTTCATTCCTCTTTTTTCCCGCCTTTGGAATAAACTTCCTCACTCTATTCTTTCCCATTCTTCCCTTCAGGCTTTCAAAACAGCTGTTCACCACCACCCCTTATCTTCCCCCATCCAAATCCTCGATCTTTTCTACCCCCGATAATCCACCCAAGCCCACTTCCTTCAATTCTCCTGCTTTCCTTCCTGAAAGTCCCTTTAATGTCCATCTTCCCCTCGCCATGTTCCCCGTCCCATCCCCATCCCTCTCCCTTCCACAGTTCACCTGTGTCTGTTCCCCAATGTTTTGTCCCTTCCACTCCCGCCCCTCTTGTCTCATGCCTCCTTGCTGTGAGTTGTGTGTTAGCTCTCATACGAGCCTCGACCAAGGTATACAAAAAAAAAAAAAAAAAAAAAAAAAAACTCACTGGCGCCAACTGACAGGTGGTCGACTGACTGGAAAAGCCATCTGACTGACTGGTATTGACCGACGCCTACTGACTGGAAAAGCCGTCTGACTGACGCCGACTCACTGATGCCAACTCCCTCACAAACTGATTCATTGTCAACTGACTGGTAAAGCCGTCTGACTGACCGGTACTGACTGACGC
The DNA here is from genome assembly GCF_056783735.1 of Eptatretus burgeri. Classification (NCBI taxonomy): domain Eukaryota; kingdom Metazoa; phylum Chordata; class Myxini; order Myxiniformes; family Myxinidae; genus Eptatretus; species Eptatretus burgeri. Next base: position 7,848,904 of record NC_140970.1, on the reverse strand, counting down.
TGACTGACTGGTTGTCGACTGACTCTCAAACTGACTGGTCCGACTGACTCCTAAAGCCGTCGCCACCTGACTCATTGCAAAACTGACCGTCGCCAACTGACTGACCGGTCGAGTGTCTGGAAAAGCCGGCTGACTGATGCCGACTCACTGATGCCAACTCCCTCACAAAATGACCCGTTGTCGACTGACCAGTCTTGAACAGACGTCTCATCCTCTTTATATAGGCGGCCCGTCTGGGCGGGTGCAGACTCAAGCCAAATCCACCCCGCCCCATTTGAGAATCGTTGCCGTGACAACCTGCCTGTCCTGCGATCACTCCTGGCCCACAAAGCCATGCCTTTGGTGGTAGACTAACAGCAAAAAGCAGCCATTATCAGAATTACCAGGCGAAAACATGAAGCGCTCATAAAACGTCAACAACATTTATCACCTCAATGTTCAGCCCGATATGAAGAAGAGCCAGTTAGGCCAAAGTCAGATTTTCTCTGTGGCTAGGATACGGCAGCCGTACCCCCCCCACCCCGAATTGACAGAAACGTGCGGCGGCCTTAGAGTTTCTGAGGTGGCCTCAGGGTGGCCCTACGCCGTATGGCTATCTTTTACAGGCCATAGGGGTCGCCGTGGAATTATAGCGCGGAGTTATAACTTTTTTCATTTCTACGTTGGCCGTAGCAATTCGACAAGCCAAGCTGTGACGTTGATGTGTTCCACGTCGACCGTACGTAGGGCGTACGGTGGGCTTGCGTTATTCGTGCGGCTGCCGTAGGCTCTTATCAATGAAAAATGAATTTTGCCAACCCCCAAAAAAATTACGGCGGCCGCACTATTTCAACGGTCGTCGTAGGGTCGTCATAAGGCATCCCTGTGTTCAATGTACGGTGGCCTTGCGGTCTGTGTGACTAACTGCGGGCAACGCAGAGTCGACGCACGGTTCCCCTATGCCCGCCATGCGTCCTACGTACGGCCTCCGTGGCAGTCTGCGTCGACCGTGCGCTACCGATAGAGATCGGAGTATAGGTGTTTGCCTATACAGTGGTGCC
>NC_140970.1:7765364-7842864 GCF_056783735.1 Eptatretus burgeri | reverse complement strand
ATATCTCAAAAAGTTGAGGATTAATCCAGATGAACTTTGGTGGGCAGGTTAGGTGTGTGACAAGGTCAAACTGATTAGATTTTGGTGAAGATCCGGATCCACTTTCTTGAAATTTTTTTAAGTGATTCTTCACCATTGAGAGATAGGGCTAAATCAATATGGAGGACGATATCTCAAAGAGTTGTGGATATGTTTGGTGTGTTTCAAGGACAAATTGATTCAGTTTTGGTGAAGATCCTAATCCAGATCTGGATACGATAATTATATAATTTTTAAAGTAATTCTTCACGATTGAGAGATGGGGCCAAAAACGATTATATAGCATGATATTTCAAAAATGTATTGGGCCCGATATGTTCTCTTGGATCAAACATTATGTGACGGAGGTATGCGCTCTACCGAGTGCCCTTCTAGTTTACAATGATATTTATTCACGAAAAAAAAATTTCACGAAAAATATAAGTGACCACTATATTCGTTATTGTTGTCTGTCTGTCTGTCTCTGCCTGTCTGTCTGTATGTCTGTATGTCTGTCTGTCCCGAGCATAGCTCCGTGGGTTTTGATCCGATCCTGACAATTTTGGTGGGAGGTTTATATCATGATCCATTTGTGTTTTCCTGAAAATGGGCGTGGTCCGCCCATTATGGGCGGAGCCACGCCCAAAAAATGTGTTTTTAGGGGGTAGCCGATTTCAATTTGCATCTTCTCCTCGGGGTTTTGTCGAATCTGACAGGGGTTTTGGTATTTGGTTAGCCCAATGGGACCTGCATAGCCCCACGGAGCTCGATTTTTCATTTTCATCCCAAGGTCAAGGCCACAAGGTCACGAACTTAGAAAATTGCGAATTGTGTTTTTAGGGGGTAGCCGATTTCAATTTGCATCTTCTCCTAGGGGGTTTGTCAAATCTGGCAGGGGTTTCAGTATTTGGTTAGCCCAATGGGACCTGCATAGCCCCACAGAGCTCGATTTTTCATTTTAGTCCCAAGGTTAAGGTCTCAAGGTCAAGGTCACAAGGTCATGAACTTAGAAAATATCGAATTTTGACAAAAATCAGACGACCGTCCAAACTTTGAGAGCTAGGATGACAATATTTTTTATGCATAATCTTGAGGTCATTCCCCACCTAAAGTCTTGAAACCGTTTTTCACTATCTCGAACACCTTGCCCGTGGCGCCCCCTTCAAGTTTGTTTTTACGCTGATTTCATCAAAGTATGGATAATCCGAGGAGTGTGAAATGCCATATAGCATATATGACATTATATTGTTCCTGGAATGTTCCAGAGGAAGTTTTGCACCAAAGGTCATAATCCTTGACCTTTGACCTTTAAAGTTCACAAAGGTCAAATTTTTTAAATTGTGGGAATCGAACCGGGTTTTTGACCTTCGACTAACTAACTCCATGAAGCTATAGCACGTATCCCGTTCCCTTATTTTAATGTCCACAACCTTGTTTTGTGACCTTTAAAGGTTATGCAAAGGTCAAATTTTTAAAGTTGTTGAACGAAACCGGGTTTTCGACATTTTGCTGCTAATAACCCGTCACTCGTACCACATCATGTTGATCATTTTTATAACTTGGTCAAACATTATCACATTGTTTCATCCTTGACTTTTGAAACAATCTACATCGTCAAATACCGCTCGTGAACCATCGTCGTCTTCAGACTTGTCATCATACTATAATGGTGGTGTGTGCAGAGACAAAACTCAAGGGATTGCATCTTCTTATAAATTAAATGATTACATGACTTTTTCGAGAAACTTAAGTTAGAATTCAATTGTAAAGATATATGTTCACACAAAAGATTTAATTTGAAACTTATGAAGTCATGCAACCATCATAGAACGTGGTTGTATGAGCTGAGACAGAATATTTATGGTATTTATGGGGACTTCTTGTTTTTATTGCCCATCATAGGCAGCACTTCAGCGAGTTGTACTAATTGCCCACTGACACGCACACTCAAACCAATTATCCTTATGTAGATTTCTTTGAATGTTTCTAAACATTGACATATTGAATTTAGCACATTCATGGGAGCTATTATATTGGTGCATGATGTCCTATTCACCTCAAAGGCATAGTCTAAAATATATATATATATATATATATATATATATACTAGCGATACCTGTGCACATGCACGGGATAGCAGTACAACATAGCTGGTAGCAGACGACAGACCGTACACGGGGAATAACAAAAATACGCATTGTGCAAAATGCAAATGGTACTATGGAACGCCAAGACTTCCCAAACATTGTCGGCATGTCCGCTAAGTGCCACAGCAATTTCATAGGTATCGTGTGATGGCGAGCCGAGTTTTTAGTGTGCAAGCTTGGTATTATAAGAGAATATATATATATATATATATATATATATATATATATATATATATATATATATATATATATATATATATATATATATATATATATATATATATATATTGTTACGGCTGTGGAAATTCGCAATACACCATAAAGGGTCCTTCGATCAGTTATGATGATAAGTAATTGTGTAGTTAGATTTCCCCACCGTTGTTTCGAGGGAATTTCCATGTTCACAGGGCTGTGATCCTTTGAGTTAGCCGTTTTTCTTTTCTCTATCGTTATTTTGGACCAATAAACCCCCAACAACTCAAACACCGCCACCTTCGCCTCTTTACCTCCACAACTCCATCCTGCAAACATTGCTTCACCGCCATTCTCAAACGACGCCCGCCAACAACTCAAACACCGCCACCTTCGCCTCTTTACCTCCACAATTCCATCCCGCAAACATCGCTTCACCGCCATTCTCAAACGATGCCCGCCAACAACCAAACTCCCACCACCTCCGCCTTTCTACCACATGTCATGCCATGGGATGTGAATGCGTTCCTTTCGCCCCGAAAAGCGGATCAGGAAGGCTTCACGCCCCCTTTTCATCCATCCAATGACTGAGCATCGGGTGGCATAGCCCCGCCACCGAACCCGCTGTGATCCAGAAATTTACATATACGCCCCTCCCTACATAGGCGCGAGCACGGCGCAGCTCGGGACGGGAAATCAAGTGGAAGTCACGGTGCGCAGTACGTCGGTAGAGAACCAAGTGGGAGCAGTGGAGTGACAGCGGCGGAGTGTCAGCAGAAGAAGTCAAGTCTGCAGTGTCTGCGGGACAGTCGAGTCGGGAGACGGAGCTCGAAGCAGACGGGGAGCGCCGGAGAGAGCTCGCCGACCACGCCAGGGGCACGAAGCCAGGCGCAGTTACGCTGACATTGCGGCTTGCCCGCCATCGCACCACGAGGGCGCGGGTAAGACCCTTCGGTCTCATGGACCTGGCCGCTCATCCAGGTTCCACGTGCATTAGGCCCACGGGCCCAGTCTGACTCCCTTGCCGTTGAGGGGGTCTTTCCTTTGCTTTCGCGTGAATGCGTGCTGTGGCGTTGTCTTGTAAAGTAGAAACTGTTTAAGTGCATGTAAATAAACATTTGCTTTATTCGGTTGTAGTTCTTGCTTGCTTGCTTGTAAATTACATTCCTACTGTATGGCTGTGAATATGTGCTTGACTTGTCTGAGTGTGGAATAAATGTACTTGTCGAACTGTTCCCCGTTTCGTTGCGTCCTTTCCTTTGTTTGAAAGTTCCATCTTGCATCAGGGAAGGAATTGGTAGAAGGGTGTAAGCACCCGATAAATAATCACGTCCGTCGGGGCCGGCGATAACACCGCTCGGTTATCACTGAAGCACGGAACGGACCGCTTAAGCGGTTCGTGTCCTAGGCCGGCCAGCGGCGAGGTACGATCGCCCGGTTAACTACCCGCGCAGGTACTTATATAGGTAGGTCGAGTTTGGCGAACAACCCTATCCTGCGCGGGTGGCCGATTGGCACGATTGTGGTGTGGTCGAAAGACCCACCCGTGACTAGCTCCTGGCGGTAGTTCCACGGAGGGTCACGACTGAATTGTCCGTTCCGGTGGGCGAGGCGGTCGCGATTGGAGTTACGTGGCCGATCGCACGCCGGGCGGACCAGAAATTCATAACAATATATATTTATATATTGTTGCGGTACTCGGAACCGCATGCATACAACAGATAGTTGTCCCGAGTCAGTTATGCCACTTAATATACGTGCAGATAGACCCCTACCTTTTGTGTAGTGGGAGGACAAGGGAGTGCGTTGCGATGGGCTATTAGTTAGGATTATTAAATCATTTTCCCCTCCATTCCATTTCCCACTCTTCCTCTTTTCACTCCTGAAGTAAATCTGCCTCGCTTGCCCCTCGTCTCGCTTGCCACAGCATGACAACCCACGGTACCCTCCCCAACGATAACTTCTGAGGCAAAATCGCAACGTGCACTATGGAGCAGACTGGCGCTTTGAGCTTCCACCATCTACCCGAGGCCAGACATGTGCGGCGTGTCACCTACGCTTTTGCACCCAGATGGGCGGGCTATTCCGGCGTCTGGCCGAAACCCGACCCAGGATGGTGGAACACGTGAGGGGTCGGGGCCAGTCGGAATGCTGACTCAGGCGATGACGTCGGATTCGGCATGGCCCCTCCCCCGACCTCCGGGATCTATAAAACACGGAGAAATCCTCTGTGTAGGGGAGTGTGTGTGTTTCATGCTGTCTCCTGTCCTCGAATCCACCCACGTCTTGCCTCGATGGCCCGCCTTTTATTCCTCGTCTCTGCCCACACGACCTCGCTTCCTGCTTCTCGACCAAGCCTCCTGCCTGGTCCAGCCTACTGTTCCGCCCTCGCCCTCTGGACTCCTCTCTTCTCCACTCAAGCTCCTCCTGTTCGGAACACGATCTCCACACGTGCGGCTGTGGTCAGAACAACACGGCTATTGTTGGGTGCCGCACCACTGAGCATCCCTCCCACCAAAACACCCAGGTACCGAATAATATAACCTCAACCCCCTCCCTCCCTGGCTGCAAGTGTCCTTCTTTTCATTGGGGTTTCTTTTTCTGTGTGTGTCTCTGAGTGTGCTGGTGCCTGTCTGTTAAGTAAGCATGCAGAAGATCTTTTATTGTTGTTACTGTGAATAATCTCACGTCAAATCTGCACTGTGTCTTCTTTAGTAAGTTGCTTGTATAATTGTCACCCCCCCCCCCACACCCCTCTCCTCTTTCCCTGCGTTACATACCCAATAAACCTTTGTTGTGCCAAATGCTTTTCCTCGCTTGCTGTAAATAAATAATCATCATTAGAAATGTTTCCAGCTCATTTTTGTCTTTTCCCCCATTGGTCCAGCATGGTCCGAATCCAAGTTTAGCCTGGTCTTTATTCCCAACGATCCATTCCTACTTTAGCCGGTACGTCCTTGGCAGTGTCGCTCGGCTGCATCCGATCCAGAAAGGTGATCCGATCCGGTAGAGTGATCTGGTTCGGACAAGGCATACCGAGGGCGTGATTCCCCGGTGGTTAAACCGCGTGGTTCATTAGGTAACCCGATTCCATAGGCGGGAGGACCCAAGGTCACGCGGTTGAGTTATTGGCGTCCACGGTCGGTTAAGCGACCCGCTGCGTCACGGAATTATCCGTGAGCGATGGCCGACAATTCCGGGGAGTCTGGTAGGAATCGCCGTAGCTTCCCCCACCTCATGGTCTTCTCACCCTACCCCGCCGGCCCACAACAATTTGTATATATTGTATTCAGGTCCCTCCCGAATGCCCGGTCCTGAGGCTGCTGGGCACAGATAACCACGAGCGCTGATTGGTACTACCAATTCTGGCAGGGTTAAACTACTTCGCATGTTACCGTTTCTGGTAGATTGACCACAACAAGGGAGTTTCGTGCCCTCGATGCATAAAATTACCATATCATGTGCTGCAAAGTATGCACCGGCTAACAAGAGCCAAATGGTGGGGTAAAAATTCTCAGCTAGCTGCGTGCAGACTGTGCTGAACTAATGGAGGAAAAGAGAGGACGAACTGGGTACATTGTCACTGAGGGCAATTTATTTATAAAGTGAGGGTGAGGAAAGGCATGTTGAACAATGAAAGTTTTTTTTTAATCACAAAACCAAAAGGTCCAACAGGGGAAAGCAAGGATTGATGAGGTGCGGCAAAATAAATGCAAGTATTTACAAGACAAAGACACAGATCAGATCTGACCCAATACAAACTTCTACTATCTTATCATATTACATGTGCTATCAGACACACACACACACACACACACGAGGAAATTAGAACAGTGAGAAAGGTAAGAGAAGGTACGAGGTGTAAACGACCCCGATGGTACCTGGCGTGGCCGACGGACCAGCGTAAACCCAGTTTCTTAGGAGGGGGGAGGAGGGAAGAAAACTGGGGATGTCTATGGGGAGTTGTGAATGATTGGCAGACGAGGCAGAGATGAAGGTGTAAAGATGTCAGAGGGTTTCACAAGAAAGGAAAAAAATGTGTGAGAGGAATGGACGTAACATGAGCGTAAAGAGGTCCGTACATGTAATTGTTTAACAGACTCGGGTGGCGCTCGGTCTGGTATCGGGCTTTCTGTTCCACTGCTCTGTGACTCCAGAAACAAGGAAGACCGGACCAGATGAGAGAATGGCTGGAAAAGGAAGAGAATAAGAGGGTGGGCCAGATCAGAGCTCTCTTTTATAATTTTCCAGCGGGGGTGGTGCTTGAGAGCGGAACAGGTGGAGCGATGGGTGTTTCCCCACACCCTCATTGGCATGTGGACTCGAAGCACTGTGTTGGCCCCTTCCCAGCAAGTATTTCCCACTGAAAATGGCCCCATTTGCTCCACACTTTGACACATGACAGAGCTCCCAGAACAGCATGAGGTTATCGCGCACCCTGCTCATGAGCGTGCCTCCTCGTCTCTGCTGGTCCCGAAGGGCGATGATGGTCATTGATGACAAATGTGGTTGAGCGATGACAGCAGTGGTATCGTGTAGTGGTTGCAGTGTGGCGAGTTTGTGATGGTGATGGTGGCCGTCGAGATTGTGGCGTCAAAGGTGAGTGTAGGCGAGCTGGAGTTGTGGTCCGATGTCATTGGGAATTTTGGGAAGACGTTATGGTGGTTGCAGGAATGTTGCAGCGTTGGGGTCCGTGTATGGCGAAAGTTGAAATGAAGTGTCCATTGGGAAATGGCATGTGGTTTCATCGTGGATTTGGCAGAATATGCTGATGAAGCTCTCTGTTAATGTGAGGTCTGTGGCATGCATGCTTGCATGAAGGAGACATCATGTGTGTGAAGTAAAGTGAATAAAATATATCAAGGAATAGAGAATGGAATTAAAGACCTAACTGAAAGCCCTCATAACGCATTTTGTCCCATATATCCAGTAGACATGAGGGAAGGGCTAATGAGAATGAATACAAATTAAATAACTGCCTGGGGACCACTACGTGTTGTGTGCATTTGCCTTGAGGAGCGACGGTTTTGTAAAACTACAAGTAGTGGACAAAAAAAATGGAAACACCAATGTAACGTCACTTAATAGGGCGTTGAGCCACAACTTACGGCCTGTATGTGCCTTGGTATAGAGTCCTCCAGCATCTGGAATTCTGCAGGAGGGATGCGGCACCATTCTTTCACAAGAGTCAACTCGCAACTGTTAATGGAGGTGGAAAACGCTGTCTCGAGTGTCGTTACAGAATATCCCCTAAATGCTTGATTGGGTTCAGATCTGGTGATTGAGAAGGCCATGACGTATGAATTACATCAGTGTTATGCTCATCAAATCATTGGGTGACCACACATGCTCTGAATGGCGGCACTGTCATCCTGGAAAACACCCCTCCCAGCGGGAAGGAAAAGCTGCTACATGGGGTGAAGATGATCACTCGGTACCATTAAATAGCAATTGGCATTGACCTTGCCTTCCAAGGGAATTAATGCACCCAAACCATGCAAGGAAAATGCACCCCGCAACATTGCAGAACTACCAGAACCCTTCACTGTTGGAACCAATCACTCAGGGTTGTGGAGTTATTAGGTTGGCGCCACATGTGCACTCGTCCTTTTGTCAAGAACATGGTGAAGGATGATTCATCTGACCACATCACATTTCTCCCACGACTCAGTAGTCCATTGCCTGTACTCTTTGCACCACTGGACTCGCAGACGTGAATTTCCAGGTGTGATGAGCAGTTTGTGCACTACAGCCTCACGATGGTATCCGAGCTCTCGGGACCATTTTGGATGAAACTGAATGCTTTCACCCCAGGTTGAAATTTGCAGTCAATTGATGTGCAGTTGCTAGCCTGCTTTGACTTGTACTTCAAATTAATGCACGGACATCACGATTCTGGAGTATGCACTTCTGCCCACTGTTGCCCTTGGCTGATGATGTCTTTCCCTCGAAGTTCCATTGTGACGTCACCTCAAACACAGTTGCTCGTGAAACATCAGAAAGTTGAGCTGTCTTTGTTACTGAAGCTCCTGCCAAACATGCCCCATCAATCACCACTCGAAGTCAATTAGTTTAATGGCCGAAGCCTTTTTTTATTCAAAAAAAAATCATCATAATAATTTTAAAAATCAACTCTCAGTCAGGGGAAAACCAAAAGGCCAACAATCAAAACAATAATCAAACTAAATCAATAGCAATGAATCAAGACAATAATCAAAACTAAGACCTTAACCGTGTTTCAAAAACAAGACGAGGTGGAACGATAATCAAAGAAAATCAAAAATGAAAGTCCACCTTGTGGATCTCCATAGCCTCGGCCACTCCCGGGACGGGGGCGGGGGAGGTTGAAGTGTGAGGGGGTAGGTGCTTTCTCCGAGGGGAACGGGAATGAATAGGGGGTCAGGGAGGGGATGGAGGTTGGGAGTAGACGGCCACCTTGCAATATCTTCCCTCAACAATTCCCTCCCAACCCGGGATGGGCAGTCCTTACAAGAGGTTTTGGACCCCTCCAGTGGTTTTACCTGCAGGATTTTCTTGTAGACCGCCAATGGGGCCTTGTCATGGAGAGCCTCCCCCTTTGTCTCGGCCCCTCCTCTGGTGCTTTTTCACCTCCCAATCGCCTGGGTCAATGTCCTCATAACCAGAGGACGGGCCGGCTCCTTCGACCTCCGGTGGTGGGGTCTCTTGAGTGGAGGATGGTCCGTCTGCCCCGGAGCAACCACTTCTCCTGTAATAGAGTCTTTCTCTCCCACCTCCATGATCCCAGCACCTGGCGTAACCACATCCAGGTCCCTGCTTACCCCTCCTTCTTTCTTTCCTTCACACCTTCCTTCTGCTCCCTTCTCTCCCTCCTCTTTCTCTTCCTCCCCCTCCTCCATCCTACCCTCATCTGACATTACTGGGAGGGGAGGGGGGCTGGGGAAGGGGGAGGACGACTTAGCAGGCATAGGCACGACCAGACTTTATCCTGGGGAGACACCTTCACCCCCACCCGTAGATGCACACCTCTTGCTTGAATAGCTCGGCGGGCATGAGCGGAAGGTGTGACCTGGTACACCACATAGGTTGCACTGCGACTGGGTGGTGCAGTGCTCTCTCACATGTCCCAACTGACCACACTGTGAGCAAAATTATACTTTGCTCACCATTCGGGGGTCCTGGGGAGGGTGGGGACAACACCAGAATAGAGGGGGGAGGGGTGTGGAGGGAAGTCAAATAAGGAAGCGCGAGGCTCCCTTCCTGCTTCGTGGGCAAGACCTACGAGAGATGAGGAAGGCCAGGAAAAGCGGGAAGGGAAAGACTAACAAAAAGGCAGGACAAAAAGTACAAGATAAACAAAAAGACACGATTTGGGGAGGGGGCCGGGGAGGGGCCGGGGAGGGGGGGGATAAAAGCATGCAGGGCAAACATAAAGCTAACAAGCTGCAAAATAGGGAGCAAAAGCTGGGTGAGTTTCTCTTGCAGCCATGCTAGCCATAATTATAGGCAACCAGGCCTGTGCAGCATTTTTATACATGACCCTAAACATGCCAGGATGTTATTTGCTGAATTAGCACCTGGGCCACACCTGTGCGGAAGCCGTTGCTTTCAATATACTCGGTGTTCCTCATTTACCCAGGTGTTTCCCTTTTTTTTTGTCCACTATATACACCCTCATATGTTATCAGTTTGGATGGAGGTGGAATGGCGTGAATGGGAGGATTGGTTGAGTCGTGCTGTCCATGTGTGGAGCACATGGAGAAATAGGTGAAAGTTGTTGGTGGAAGCCCTTGTCGAGAGGAAGAGGAGGATAAGTTAAAGATTGATCATGTGTGATTAGATTTTCACGAGTGATGTAAGAGTACAAGTGAGGAAAACTATCTGGAATAAAGGGCAACTAAACAACAGACATGTCATTTCTCCAGGTCCATATCCGTGTGGCATCTCCGCCAGTCCGTTTCCCTTGCTACATGGGCATTAATATTCCTACGCGGGAGGAACTTATTGCCAACAGTCCTGAGTTTGAAGACATCGCCACCTTCCTTGGTAAGTGCATCCAAGGTGTATGCTTGTGTTTTAAGAATATCAGCCTCGGAATTAGCTCCTGAGAAGTGAACCAGTAGTCGTACATGATGAAGTTTTGAGAAAAGAGATCTGAGATTTTATTTTCAATTCATATTTCCATGCAACGTCAAATGTTCTCAAATTTGTTTAGTGCCTCGCTGCTGGTTGCATAATGTCTTTCGAGTGACTCAGCTATGAGACTGATGCAATGCTAACCCAAGGTCAAGGTTAGAATTTTAAATTTGGCTAGCCATTGTACAAATGCTGCACAATTACAATTCAAATTTGGTGTAGCTTTGACCCAGTCTGAAATCCTTCCCTTGATAAGTAATGTTGGGCTACTGAAGCCCTATTCTGGATGGACCCCCACCAAAAAGATGTATGACACTTATGGGTGAGGGATGATCGGGCGATCTCGTTAAAATATGCCCTGCAGAGAGAATGTAGGTTGGTGCAGTGTCCAGGATGGACCTTCAGCGTGCACAGTCTACCCAACCACCACCCATAATGGGATCTCATTTTGTGCAATTCCCAAGGGGGATATTTTCCACTGCACAAAAACCCGACTAAATTGCTATGGCAGTTTAATGGGATATTTGCATAATGGAAAATACTGGAACATCTTGAGCTACTCGTTTTTTTTTTTAAAGCTCGACCACCAATGGCTCGCAGATTGGTTAGTTGGTTTAACAGAAGGATGAAACACCGATGCAACACACTAGACCAGTAAAACAAAAAAAGACAACGGTTTATATTCGGTCAGAAATCAAAACTAGATTGGACCGCTCAATGTAATGTACAGTAAAACAGACAAACCACTGTCTGTGCCACATTGATAGAGTAGGCTATTGATAGACATCCTTGACCAGCCTTATTTGTAGCAAATGTGTATCTAGAACGGCACTCGATTGAGCGCATACCTCCATCAGGCTGAACAGTTTACGCTTTGTCACCCACTGATGGGTCCAATTGGAATCCGGACCTGAAACAAAATTTAATCAGCTTGGTCTTGTCATCTAACTAACTCATCCAACCAAGTTTTGTCCTAATCCGCCCACAACTTTTTGAGATATCGTGCTACATATAGTTATTGGCCCCATCTCTTTGTCAGGTCAGGTTCGATCTGTGACCTGCTACAGGTACCATGTAAACCTGTACTAACCTGTTCCATGGTCGGGTTGTCGGCGACTAAACCGTCTCCCCCACCAGGTTTTCTGGTGAGGAGGGTGTTTGGATATGGACACCCAGCAGGATTAAAAACAAAACCTGTCAAAGGGCGGAGGAGCTCCTTGTGAGCCAACGGCCATCCATATCTAGTGCCCAACTGTGTCTGCGGACGTCCTCCTGCAGTTGGGTTACTTCTTATTAGGAGGTTGGTGGCAGGATTTGCACTCCGGCCACCGTAAAACCCTTCATTCCGCAAAACGCAAAAACGCAAAAAAATCTGAAAACCCACTCCGTGGGAGTACGTCCTGTGCAGCTTCCCTTCGCAGGGCAGCTCACCGGATGATGGGATTGGGGCAAAGCCTTCGGGACCCCCAATCTTTGATGATAGGAGGGAAACCACGGGGTAACATCCCTGGGTCAGATTGCGGGAGAGTGTGTCGGAGTGGTGCTGAGGTGTCGTCCACCAGACGGCGGTCTCCTTGGGTTAACCTGAGGCGGTCCCTTCGGGTGGGTGCCTGGAATGTCCTATCCCTAAGAGAGGATGATCACCTGTCTCTGTTATCATCTGAGCTCAAGCGTTTGGACATCGGGATTGCAGCTCTCTCTGAGGTTCGGAGACCGGATTGCGGCGAGATAATGGTGGGTGGTTACACCTACTATTGGTCTGGTCGCTCTGATGGTTACCATACCCAAGGAGTTGCTGTAGCTGTGTCCAATAAGCTGACCCCAATGATAATTAAGGTAACACCGGTCAACGAGCGTATTATGAGATTAAGGATTCGTCACTCCTTAGGTGTCATTTCCCTGGTCTCTATTTATGCTCTGACTGAGGCGAGTGATCTTACCGTGAAGGACACATTCTACGCCACACTCGAGTCTGTGGTTGATCAGTGCCCCAGACGAGATACACTTCTAGTCTTGGGGGATTTCAATGCATCGACTGGAACTGATAGGGATGGTTATGAGGTGTGTGTTGGTCCCCATGGGTCAGGAACTATGAACCAGAATAGCACTAAGTTCCTTGACTTTGCAAGAAGTCATGGACTTAGGGTGGCTGGTTCATGGTTTCAGCGCCCGCAAGCTCATCGCTGGACTTGGTATTCCAACGCTGGCGGTGTGGCAAAGGAGATTGACCATGTCCTCATTGACGGTCGTTGGAGGATGATCCAGAACTGCAGGGTCTACCGGAGTGCTCAGTTCCTCAATACTGACCACAGGCTTGTTGTAGCAACTCTAAAGCTGCACCTTAAATCCTGGAGAATGGTACCATCCCAGCCTAGGCTGGATGTTGCCAAGCTCAGGGATGAGAGAGTAGCTGAGGAGTTTGCGAACAGGCTGAGTGGACACTTGGGGGGTCTGGGTGCTTTGGGGGGTCCTGAAGAGTTGTGGAGCACCTTCAAGACCACCGTCCTTGATGTTGCCGGTGGATGCCTTGGAGTTCACCGCAGGGCAAAGAAGAATTTTGTCTCTCAAGGGACACTGGATACCATTGACCAGAGTCGCAGGGCCAGGCTGAATGGCAGAGCTGAGCTGTTCAGGGAGCTGAGGCGTAAAACTGTACGTGCACTGAGGGTGGACAAGGAGGCCTACGTGCGAGGAATCTGTGAGGGGGTAGAGCATCACCTATGGACAGGTGATTCTCGTCCCGCTTACAGGGGAATTCGCGCATTACGTTCATCCAAGCCCATCCCTCGGAGCACTGCAGTTCGAGCAGAGAGTGGTAGGCTCTTGACAGAGGAGTCTGAAGTGAAGGCCCGCTGGGCCGGTTACTTTGAGCGGTTGTACCAGGCTGATCCCCCAGCTGTCGAGTTGGACGTCAAGGGTGTTACAATCCCTGTTGCTGACCCTCGAATCAACTGTGGTCCACCATCGCTTGTGGAAACACGGGCTGCGGTGAACCAGTTGAAACGGGGCAAAGCTCCAGGGATCTGTGGCATCCATGCCGAACTTCTCAAGGCTGGTGGAAATGCTGCACTCGCGTCGTTGCATGCAGTTTTGTGCTCTGCCTGGAACACAGGCATCATCCCAACTGACTGGAAGAGGGGCCTTGTTGTCCCTCTCTGGAAAGGGAAGGGTGATCGCCAAGACTGCAACAACTACCGAGGGGTGACGCTGCTCTAAGTGCCGGGCAAGGTCTTTGCTCGGATAATTCTTGATAGGGTTCGCCATCATCTGCTTGAGCACCAGCGTCCAGAGCAGTCAGGCTTTACACCAAAGAGGTCAACGATTGACCGTATCCTTGCACTTCGTGTCCTCACCGAACGCAGACGAGAGTTTCGGCAGGGGCTGCTTGCAGCCTATGTTGATCTCTGTAAAGCGTTCGATTCAGTGAATCGGGATGTCCTCTGGAGGATTCTTGGTCTTCGTGGGGTGCCACCGAAACTGATCGATCTGATGTCTGAACTCTACTCTGGTACTGAGAGTGCTGTGAAGTGTGGTGGTACCGCCTCTGACTTATTTCCAGTTGTTACTGGAGTTCGTCAGGGATGTGTACTTGCCCCCACACTTTTCAGCACTTGTATGGACTGGATTTTTGGGAGGATGTCGGAGAGATCAAGTTGCGGTGCATCGTTTGGCAATGTCAAGATCTCGGACCTTGATTTTGCAGATGATGCAGTCATCTTTGCGGAGACTTTAGACATCCTCTTGGGGGCCCTCGAGGTGCTGAATGAGGAGTCGGAGCCGTTGGGATTACGGATTTCTTGGGTCAAAACAAAGATCCAGGCTTTCGGTGACATCTTGGATGCTGCTGTCTTGTCTGTGTCTGTTTGTGGTGAGGATGTTGAGGTCGTGGATAGATTCACTTACCTTGGCAGTGATATTCATGTCTCCGCTGGTTGTGAGCCGGAGGTCAATAGACGTCTGGGTCGGGCCTGGGGAGTCATGGATTCACTGGATCATGGGGTGTGGCGCTGCCGGTACCTGTGCGGGAGGACGAAAGTCCGAGTCTTCAGGTCCTTGGTACTTCCAGTCTTGCTCTATGGGTGCGAGACTTGGACTTTGACCAAGGATCTGAGACGGAGACTTAATTCCTTTGGTACCAGGTCTCTTCGGAGAATCCTTGGCTATCGCTGGTCGGATTTTGTGTCCAACGAGCGGTTGCTGAGAGAGACTCGGATGAGATTTGTTACCTGCATAGTCCGTGAGCGTCAGCTGCGGCTGTATGGACATGTGGCTCGTTTTCCTGACGCTGATCCTGCTCACCAGATTCTCTCAGCGAGGGAGTCTCATGAGTGGAGGAGGCCAGTGGGTCGACCACGTGCCTCATGGTTGCAGCAGGTTGACCATCATCTCAAGGAGATGGGGATGGGCCTGGCATCTGCCTGGGGGATGGCCAGACGGAGGCCCCTGGAGTACCGGCGGAAAGTGGACGCAGCGACGCGCTGTTCTGGCACATGCTCCCATACCTGACCTGACCTCTCAATGATGAAGAATGACTTAAAAAATTCGACTATCCGGATCCGGATCTTCACTGAAATCAAAGAAATTTGTCCTCGTCACACACGCAACCTGTCCACTGAATTTCATCTGAATCTGTCTTTAACTTTTTGACTATTGGAGTGGAGAAATCACCCCAAAATACGTGAAACTTCACCAGCAAATTAATTATCTACTCGCGCAGTGTAAAGCATGTACTGAAGTAAATAGGTTAAAAATGTGGAGATGTTACCCTGATTTGTGATGCACTTCCTCTGAGCTATCCTGTCAGGCTAACTACCAATGCACAAGGATCTGTATCGGATTGAAATGTTTCGATGAAAATTGCTATCAACATCAACGGTGTGTTGCTCTTGAAATAGGACTTTGGTGATATTTAACTCGATGGAGCCCTGAATGTGGGACAGCCCAGTTTACTTCTCAGGGGTTCAATTTGAAGACTTTTTTTATTTTATTTTAATGATGCTCCTTCTTATATACTCTGCTCTCCTGTACCTGTAATTTTAATGGGTTTTGTTTTTGTTTATTTCTCGCAATGTTCCTCCCAAGGTGCTGATAGTGTGCAGTATCTATCCGTCCAAGGTCTGGTACAGGCTGTGAGCAATGATGTCGGTTGCCATAACCGTGATCTGGGCAAGAAGATGAGCACGGTGATGAATGGAGCACGGGATGGAGAAAGTATGTGTCGCCAAACTATTGGTGGATCAAGTTCTGGTCATTGCACTGCTTGCCTCACCGGTTGCTACCCATTGCCGCTGGAGTGGTGAAAGGCTTGTCTGGCTCGCCAAATAAAAAGCTGATGAAGCTGGTCCATATTATCAATGATATAGCACACAAATGTCATTCAACATACACTACAGCAGTTACCATTCCAAGTCAAAAATGTAAACACCAGATGTGCCATATTTGTTTCTGCAAGTTTTGATTTTTTGTCCTTTTTGGAATGTTTGCTCAGTTACAGCATGATAACATTACTTATTTAACATGGTTTATTCAAGCTTTCAAAAAAAAAAGTTTTTAAAAAAAAAAAAACTAACTTCTGCCTCTGGGTTTATCGTCTGGAACATTTTATGATGATGCCAGTTTTCATGAGAAGGGATGAGCCTAGGCATCGGGAAGCTTAAAGTCAAATCCTCTATTCTTAAAGGGCACAAGGTGGACATGAAAATATGACCTCTGCCTCCCTCTTAAGAAGGTGGGCCCTGACCAGGTATAGGTCCGACTCGGTGTCCTTGTCTAACTTCATGCTTTTATTAGGTTTTTCGGACAATTTTGCATTCTACGTATTAAGTATATGATAATGGTAGCATGTTGATGCCCCTCCCCCTTCCCTCCCCATGTTTTTTTGTACCCACAATCCCTTACTTATATTTTCCATACATGTTTTCTCTTCCTGCTGTTCTCCTTTACCCCTTCCTTGGAATTCTTTTTTCTTTTCTTTTTTTTTTTCCAAACTACCCCTCTTCCCATTCCATGTTTTATATGTAGCATATCCGTGCAGGCGTTTACCTTGCATATGTCTGTACAACCTACAGCCTTGTATATGCATGAACTTGAATTTGCACCCTTTGACCCCACATCTGGCATTTGATCATGTAACTTTTTAGTTCGAAATGTTACATTGCAAAGACGTATATTAAAAATTATAATACTGTTGGAAATAAAACTTGCATTGTAATCTGGAGGATGTAGGATCTGAATTTAACTTTGAGCAAACCCTAACAAAAGTACTCCAGAACAATTGGGATGATTTCATCTTTAGTAAGAGGTAATTCATTCATTTGTTGTAAAGTAGAATAGTATCAAAAAAAAAAAGTTGTTCACCTTTGTTATGCGAGTGAGACTTGCTTTTGTTTTATAAAAGTTGAATAATTATCTGCAGCCTCTCATCTCACTGTGGTTTACAAGATATCTGATAAAGTGAGATGTTCATTATTATTTTCATGTACCATAATGATGAGATGAGGTTCGGGCAATGAATTACCTTGTTTGATAGAACTAACATTACTTCTGCAATACATTATGGAGAAAACGTTTTATTTTCTCAGGCCTACATTGCAATGTTCATATAGCATGATACCTGAGATATTTATATACTCGGTGATGTTCAAACCACATATTTGTGATGTCGCAATTGACTGTCCAAGCAGCTATGTACACCTGATTATTATCATGTGTCCCCCTTCAAAAATACAATTTGAATGCAGTTTGTTTAGCATCCTCGATTAAGCAAAATTGGATTGGTTTGATTTGGCCTTTTCATCGTTGGTCTCCAACTGAAAATTCCCAAGGGTTTCTTTGAATAACAAAGTCTGAATTTTGTGCCTTCAGAACAAGCAGTATTTTGCCTTACTCAGCTACCTCGTGCTTTGTATTCTTGTAAAATCAAGAGGGAAATATGAAAAAAAGTTGAATGATTTTCATGTTCTCTGTCTTCTGATGCTTTAATACTTCCGTACAATATTTTTCATGGTTTTGTTTGTTAAAGTAAAAAAAAAAAAAAAAGAATAAAACGTTTTTGTTTTTGTTTTTTTTACTGTTTTTCTGCTTTGTTGTCTGATCTTTGCACACACAGCAATCTTGAAAAAAAACAATAATCAATATCTGGGAATACAGTACAAAATTGAGTAAACTATTGGTTCACGAAAAAATATTTTCACGAAAAAAATAAGTGACCACTATATTCGTTATTGGTGTGTGTCTGTCTGTCTGTCTGTCTGTCTGTCTGTCTGTCTGTCCCGAGCATAGCTCCGTGGGTTTTGATCCGATCCTGACAAAATTTTGGTGGGAGGTTTATATCATGATGTAGTTGTGTTTTCCTGAAAATGGGCGTGGTGCGCCCATTATGGGCAGAGCCACGCCCAAAAAACGTGTTTTTAGGGGGTAGCCGATTTCAATTTGCATCTTGTCTTCGGAGTTTTGTCGAATCTGACAGGGGTTTCAGTATTTGGTTAGCCCAATGGGACCTGCATAGCCCCACGGAGCTCGATTTTTCATTTTCGTCCCAAGGTCAAGGTCACAAACTTAGAAAATCGCGAATTTTGACATAAAAAAATTTCTTCTCCGAGGGGTTTGTCGAATCTGGCAGGGGTTTCGGTATTTGGTTAGCCCAATTGCACCTGCATAGCCCCACGGAGCTCGATTTTTCATTTTCGTCCCAAGGTCAAGGTCACAAGGTCAAGTTCACAAGGTCACGAACTTAGAAAATTTCGAATTTTGAGATAAAAATCATATGACCGCCCAAACTTTGAGAGCTCAGATGACAATATTTTTTATGCATAATCTTGAGGTCATTCCCCACCTAAAGTCTTGAAACCATTTTTCTCTATCTCGAACACCTTGCCCGTGGCGCCCCCTTCAAGTTTGTTTTTACGCTGATTTCATCAAAGTATGGATAATCCGAGGAGTGCGAAATGCCATATAGCCTATATGACATTATATTGTTCCAGAGGATGTTTTGCACCAAAGGTCATAATCCTTGACATTTGACCTTTAAAGTTCACAAAGGTCATAGTTTCAAAGTTGTGGGAATCAATCCGGGTTTTCGACCTTCTTCGACGAACTAACTCCAGTAAGCTATAGCACGTATCCTGTTTCCTTATTTTAATGTCCACAACATTGTTTTGTGACCTTTAAAGGTCATGCAAAGGTCAAATTTTGAAAGTTGTTGAACGAAACCGGGTTTTCGACATTTTGCAGCTAATAACCTGTCACTCGTACCACATCATGTTGATCATTTTTATAACTTGGTCAAAAATTATCACATCGTCTCATCCTTGACTTCTGAAACAATCTCCATCGTCAAATACCGCTCGTGAACCATCGTCGTCTTCAGACTTGTTAAGGTTACAATCATACCGTTCAATGGAAATTTTTACCTGTGTCGGGAATGGAAATGTTATACAAAAAGAGAAATTTGTATTTGCTAGTTACAAATAAAATATTATGTTGACTGGTCTGACCAACATCACCCATCATACCAGGAGCCATTGCTACTCTTGAAGATCATCAAGTTTACCAAATTCATACATAGTTTTGGCTTAGTGGTTAAGGTGGCTGGCTTTGGATCTTAGGGTCCTGAGTTTGAGCCCCATTGGCCGCTGAATTAACACCAGATGGGGTTGACTCAGCGTGTCATCCTGAGGTCGGCGCAGTGAGTACCAGTGCACTGGTATAGGGGCACAGCATCAGCGGCATCGTTGTGCCCCAACCAAATGATAGCTACCTGGCAGTCAAGCTGCCATACGCAAGAAGACGAAGGAGATCGAAGAAGAAGAAGAAAAAGTTAACTGTTCTTTACCATTTTAAAAAACCCCAAGGATCGCTCCAATCTGAGGCCAAACTTGGCAGAGCAACACACGGAAGGCAAAAGGTGGGAAATCTTCTTGTGGTATACTTTTCCTCGGTGCGAAATTGTTAGATATTTTACATCATGAACTTTGTTCCATCTCCTGACTCTCTGTCAGTTCTTGGTAATCTCCTGACTAAAGTC
This sequence comes from Eptatretus burgeri, assembly GCF_056783735.1. Taxonomy (NCBI): domain Eukaryota; kingdom Metazoa; phylum Chordata; class Myxini; order Myxiniformes; family Myxinidae; genus Eptatretus; species Eptatretus burgeri. The sequence goes on along the minus strand of NC_140970.1, from coordinate 7,823,367 downwards.
TTTCTTGACCGGTTGCGTAGTTTGTTCGGATGGCCAGCTCAAGGAAGAGTCTGGGTCGTTCCATCTTCTTTCCAATTCCTAATGATGGAGCTCACTGTGCTTTTGGAAACTTTCAACACTCTAGAAATTGTTTTATACCCTTCCCCAGATCTATGCCTCCTCACAATTCTATCTCTGAGTTCTACGAGCAGTTACTTGGACTTCAAGGTGGAGTTTCTGCTCTAACATGCACCGTCTACTGTGGGACCTTGCATAGAAAGGTGCGTTTCTTTCTAAATCATGTCCAATCAGGTGAATTGGCCACAGGTAGAGTTGTGGAGACATCTCAAGGACGATCAAAGGAAACTGGATGCACCTGAGCTCAATTAGGAGTGTCACAGCAAAGGGGTTGAATACTTATCGACACAAGACATTTCAGCTTTTCATTTTTAGTTAATTTGTAAAAATTTCTGAAAAAAATAAGAAAAGATTCCATTTTTCCATTGTGGGGTATTTTGTGCAGATCAGTGACAATTTTTTTTTTTTATAATTTAATCCATTTTAAATTCAGGCTTTGACAATAAATTGTGAAAAAGTCAAGAGGTTCTTTCTGCCGGCAATGTATACATGTTATTCAGGGGAATTAAATTAGATTACCAGTTTGAGTGTTTATACGGTACATCTTCAAATTCTAACTTTTGTAAAGAGAAATTATAGGTTATAAGGTCCAGCTTTAAGATGGTGTTGCATCTCCCTTACAATTTTTCATCAATATGATTTTCTTCAACCTGCTTCAAATGCTATTCCTTGTAGTCTTCTGTATTCTCTACTCTTGTAATTTTTTTACTTCCACTACTGAAGGTGGACAGAGGTTGTGTTTTCACCCCTAATTGTCTGTTTGGCTGTGAACAGGATATATCTCAAAAAGTTATGGACAGGTGATGACAAAATGAGGTGGATGAGTTGGTTCGGTGACAAGAACAAGCCGATTAGATTTTGGCTGAGGTCCGGATTCAGAACCGGCCTGTCATCGGGTTACAAAATGTAAACTGTTCAGCCTGGCGAGGTCCGTGCTCTTTCGAGTGCCATTCTCGTTTTTCGATGTGGCTCAAGTTGGACCATTTCTGTAGCTGCGTTTTTAGATCCTCGTGGAGGATCTCTAAGTCTGACTCACGTTGTTGTTTTTGTGGACTTTTTTGTTTCACAACCTACAGTTTTTATAGAAACTTCCTGAAACTTGGCGTATATATGTAAAATAACCTGCGCAGGCAGTAACCATCTCCAATTTTGAAAATTCCTCCTAGAAAAAAAGTTATGACGTCAAAATATCTCCGCTAATGGAAATCGCCTAAAAATTATCTCCGAAACTAGGCAAGCTTTTTAAATTCTGTTTGCGGGAATGGAACAGGGCATTAGCAGAGATGAATTACCGCACATATGATGATACATCACTATGACGTCATATGAATTTTTATGACGTCATTCCTATTTTTTGACTTTTTGTTTCACAACCCACAGTTTTCATCGGATCTTCGTGAAACTTGCCATGTATATGCAGAAAGCCCACGCGCAGGCAGTAACCATCTCCGATTTTGGAAATTCTTCCGAGAAAAAAAAGTTGAAGTCATAATATCGCAGCTAATTGAAATCGCCTATACCATTATCTCCGAAACTAGGCAAGCTGTTTGAATTTTGTTTGCGGGAATCAAGCCGGGCATTAGCACAGATAATTTATCGCAAACCTGATACATCACAATGACGTCATATTCGTTTTTATGACGTCATCATTAAGAGGACGAGGATCTTGGCTCATTCGAGCTTGTTGTTCTAATATGTAGACCAAATGTGTTGAAAGGATTCCAAGTTCAGAACAAATTTATTAAAATTATAATTATATTATAATTAAATAATTATAATTAGTTAAATATTATATATTTATATATTATATTATATTATATATATATATATTATATATTAATAATTAAATATTAATAAAAAATTTTTAAAAGGTTATAATTAAAAACGAAAAAAAGACAATCGCAACAGGAGGTTGCAGCAACAACCAAAAGGAAGGAACTATAGGCTACATACTGTACTAGCAGGGCTACACGGAATTACCGAGGGCTGTTTTAATCATGTTTGTCAAATTTTGTTTTTTACAAAAAATAAATTATATATATATGTTTTTGTTGTCGCTAAAACACTCTCCCTCCACCCACTAAAGAATGGGGTCTGGGATAATTTAACATTACCTTTCACATAGCTACAAAAGCTTAGGCACTATAAAGTGAATTTAAATAAACCAAGACAATTCCATGAAAAATGCAGAGATGGTAAACCGTGGGTCCAGCACGGGTGTACTCTCCGGCAATATTGCTGCTGATCACAAGGTTAAACAGTGGAGGTGTCTTTTGCCATCATCTGAGAGCAAACCCAATTTCATCAGATTGCTCTCACAACATAAGCAAAAGCTACAGCTTAGCATGAAGCTTCATGATCAGATCATGTATGTTACATGTCAAAGCAAATGCTTCAAACTGACAAGTACTGCTGCCACTGAGGTTGAAGCTTTGAGTTCTACTCAGGAGGAAGCAGTCAAAACATGCCGCACCAGAATCCAACTCAGTAATTATTGTCTAAGAAGACAAGGACGTCTTCATCATCTCCCCAGCTCTGGACAGTGACCTTGATTGTCACATGTACATCAAGTGTGGAACCAAAAATGGCAAAGAGATTTATTGACATGGGCAAGGTGGCTGGTGCAGCTGGTCAGAATGTCTGGGAAACATTGCCACAAATCCACTCATTTACCGGATGCGATGCAGTAAGTGCATTTGGAGGCCGAAGCAAGTTGAAGGGTTTGAAGCTGGTACAGAACAACAAAGAATATCAAGACACTTGAAGTTGGGAAAGGATTGGTCAGTGTCAACAAATATGTTCAGTGTCTTTCAGGACTTCGCGTGTCACCTGCACTCAGCCAGGTCAAAAATCTGTGAGGTCAACGAGCTGCAATATCAATTGCTTGCGGCAAACAGGGGAGACGCGGAGTCTGGACAGCTGCCCCCATGTCTGGATGGCTGATACCAACATGCTTTGAGAGTGAACTACCAAGCCGCTGTGTGGCGCCGCAGTCTGGAGAATTCTTCCAGAATTCCGAGTCCTGCAGATGGTCACGGTTGGAGTGAGGAGGATGGCCACCTTGTAATTTGCTGGATGACATGGTCTCTTGCTCTGGATGTAATCCCTGAGTTCATATCCTGCAAATGTTCCAAGGTCTGCAAGCTCACCTGGACTGCCAATATTTTGCAAATGGGTTGAAAAGTATGGACACATGAAAGCTGCAAACATGCGACAACATCAAAAATAGGGGCAATACCCCTGGGCGCTCACTTGGAAGAATAATGATACTGAGGAGGAACTCAACGTGCGATGGAATCAGCAAAATGTACCAATGAACCAATGTTAGTGCAAATACATATTTTGGGGAGAAACCTTCTCACCCCACCCCACTCTCCCCCCCCCCCGTAAATCCCCTTTGACCACAATTTTTTAAATTAGCGTTAGCACACGTTCGTACATCATGGGTGATGAAGGTGGTGGTCAGGTTTCATTGAAATTGTGTATGTAGTTTCTGAGAAGAAAGCAAATACTTATTTTGGGGGGGCAATGCCCCCATAGACACCCTTATACACTGATTTTTTTTTCATGATATGAACAAACTTTGGTAGGTCACGGTTCATGATGGTTATGGTCAAGTTTCATTGGAATTGCATCTGTAGTTTCCGAGAAGAAAGCAAATACCTATTTTGGGGAGCAACCCCCCTTACACCCCCTCAGAGCCTGATTTTTCTAATGTCATGAACAAACTTTGGGACACCATGGGTAAAGAAGGTTGTAGTCAAGTTTCATCAGAATTGTGTGTGTGTGTGTGTGTGTGTGTGTGTGTGTGTGTGTGTGTGTGTGTGTGTTGTTTCTGAGAAGAAAGCAAATACCTATTTGGGGGGAAACCCCCGTAGACCCCCTTAGGGCCCGATTTTTTCTTTTAATGCCATGAACAAACTTTGGTACATACACGTTGATGAACGTTGTAGAGTTAACCAATCTATGGCCGCCATCTTGGATTGGGTCATGTGACCTCAAAATAAAACAAGAAAAAGAGCAATCAGAGATTGCAGACCCTCACCAGGACTTGTTCCATGTGGTGTGTTGTGTAATAAAATAAGAGACATAACTAGAACTGCCACTTCATAACTGCTGGCAGTGATGACCAGGTACCAAGATGTCCCACTTTGATCGGACACCTGAACCTGAGTCCTGACGTTTATTATTATTCAATTTAATTCAGAATGCCATTAAAATAAATTGAATTCAAATCAAATGGAAGACCAAATAAGGACAGTCCTGCATTGGAGTAATCAGAAGGAATCCGAACAAGCAAAAAGCAAAGATGGAGTCATCAGGAGGAACCTGGATAAGATTCACATTTCAGCTGCTACTCCTCTACCCTCAAACCCATCCAGACACAGCCAAGTGAGCCTTATTCCAATAAATAAATATCCCCCCCAAAATACCCATATGATATAAATTAAATAATTCTGGCTGCCGGATCACCCGATGTGGTTGAACCTTAAAAAAAAATTCCCCATCACTACTAGATCGTAATTTTGAAGTTTCATGTCGATTGATTAAGCGGTTCAAGAGAAAGGATTTTTAAAAAAAAAGTTTTACGCTCAATCCAATTTGGCTGCCAGATCACGTGACATCAATTATTCGTGAATACCTTGGTGGCTGCAAGGCTTGTGGAAGCTTTGTGCGAAGTTTCATGTCGATTGATTAAGTGGTTCAAGAGAAAGCATTAAAAGAAAAAAGTTTTACGCTCAATCCAATTTGGCTGCCAGACCATGTGACATCAATTATTCGTGAATACCTGGTGTCACAACAAGGCTTGTGGAACATTTGTGTGAAGTTTCCCCTCGATCAGTCCAGCCATTCTGGAGAAGATTTTTCAGGTTTTTTGGTAAATCCAATATGGCTGCCAAACTATGTGACCTATGATGTCATATGTGTGAACCTTTTGTTCTTCATGGATAGGCGGTCGTACGTGTAACGTTTTGCCTCGATCTGTTGAACCACTTCAGAGAAGAGGATTTTTGAAGGTTTAAAAAAAAAAAAAAAACAATATGGCTGCCGAATCATGTGACCGATAAGGTCATCAATTTTTTTTTCTGTACACCATTTTATCCCTTGATGACCCTCAAAAATTTTAATGCTAATCAGATGCAGCGTTCTACATGTCCAATTATGAGGTCATAACGAAGGCACCTATGACGTCTTAAAAATCACACTTATTCCCCACGAGGAGTATTAGCCATGTGCCAAGTTTCAATTTTTTTCCTTTGTGTGGTTTCAGAGATACTGAGGTCCAAAGTTTTTTTACGTTTTTCCAACATTGCTGCCACACCACGTGACCTGTGACGTCATAATGATCAATACAGACAAACAAACAAACAAACAAACAAACGGACCTAAACGCAATGCCCTCTCTTCCGGTGAGGGTAACCATTGTGATCGTCCGCTATACCCACGATTATACATCCGTCCCAACAACTGTGCCAATTTTCATACCGATCTGTAAGAATTTGGGACTTGTACTTCAGTAATTAAAGAATTTTCTTTGAATTTCACTCTTTTGGACGCCATCTTGAAATGACCAACATTTGGACACGAAGCTACAATTCCGACTCGTCCGTCAAATGTTTTTATGACTTTCAGATATAATGTGTCGGAAAAAAAACATCATTATGTTTCACCCCTCAGAGTGGGAGCAACATGTCAAATTTCAGGTCCTAACTCATGGACGGGGCGTCGGCAGCCATTTTTACAGTGAACCGGACAGTTCATTCATTCAGGCTTCAGCTCGAATAAGTTAGCAGAGAGCTGGTTGTACAGTATGTACAGTATGTACAGTATGTACAGTATGTACAGTATGTACGGTATGTACTGGTTTCCGACTTGATGCTTCGTTTTGAATCGATTGAGTTTTTTGTGACGTCACTGGCTGACGGTGACGAAACGCATGGATAACTGTAGTGGATAACGTCCACGTGGTTTTTGTCGACCCACGTGGTTTGCTGTTGGTGGAACAAGACGTTTGAACCAATGAGCTTGTAGAGCGCTCGCCAAGCGGCTTAAGCAGTGAAACAAGCCGATTGGTATTATGCAACACACCGTGTGTGACTGGATCTGTTTCAGTGGAAACACGTTGGCACGGACGCACCGGTGTACGTCGGCCTAAGCGGTGTTGTTCACAGCTGTAGCAGCCTTTGTGAGGGAGAATTATTACTTTCTCCACACGAACTTGTAATAAACGTTCGATACTTTTTTTTGTAATCTTAGTAATATCTATTGGGATAATAAGTGATGGGAACTTTAATTATTGGCGTCGAATTAAATCTCCAAGGAGGAATTGCTGGATGAAGGGAAAGGGCGAAGTGAAGTTCTCGCACTTTTTTATTTTTTATTTTTTATTTTTATTTATTTTTTTTGTATGAACCTGTGGATATGATATAAATTTATTTTTAGTGTCACAGTAAATATCATGATTATGGGTTCTGTTTCGTACGGCCAGGAATTAAAATAGTAATTTATCCATCTCGATGTGGGTGCAGAGTCCGACTGTGCAGGACGTGCTGTATACTGCTGTTATTATTATTTATTTATTTTTTGAGTAATGAGTCGCCGAGGACGATGGCGACGCGATGCTGCCAATAACGGATGGGGTAACAAGGTAAGGGCAATGATGATGCACCCAAGCACGCTTGACCCCACTTCTACAGGTATCCCCAAAAATGGAAGGGTTCGTACGTTCGTGCGTCCGTCCGAGCATCTGTATCTGATTTCTCTTGGAAAACAGCTCCTTTACATTTGCAGCAGGATACTCCGGACAGGGCAGACCCATTGGACGAGTCAGATTGGGTGCGGACCATGAGCAGGAGTAATTGGTAAAATTTATATGAAGTTAATTGAGCTATGTTAACCGTGAGGAGCAAACGTTTCGGTCACCATCTCCATCTCCTCCATCTCCACCATCTTCATCTCCACCATCACCATCTCCATCTCCTCCATCTCCACCATCTTCATCTCCACCATCACCATCTCCATCTCCTCCATCTCCACCATCTTCATCTCCACCATCACCATCTCCATATCCTCCATCTCCTCCATCGCCACCATCTTCATCTCCACCATCTCCATATCCTCCATCTCCATCTCCACCATCTCCATCTCCTCCATCTCCACCATCTCCATCTCCACCATCTTCATCTCCACCATCTCCATATCCTCCATCTCCATCTCCACTATCTTCATCTCCACCATCACCATCTCCATATCCTCCATCTCTGTCTCCATCTCCATCTTCTCCATCTCCACCATCTCCATCTCCACAATCTCCATCTCCACAATCTCCATCTCCACAATCTCCATCTCCACAATCTCCATCTCCACAATCTCCATCTCCACAATCTGCATCTCCACAATCTCCATCTCCATCTCCACAATCTCCATCTCCACAATCTCCATCTCCACAATCTCCATCTCCATCTCCATCTCCATCTCCACCATCTCCATCTCCACCATCTCCATCTCCACCATCTCCATCTCCACCATCTCCACCTGCACCATCTCCACCTGCACCATCTCCACCTCCACCATCTCTACCACCTCCACCATCTCCACCATCTCCTCCATCTCCATCTCCACCATCTCCATCTCCACCATCTCCATCTCCACCATCTCCATCTCCATCTCCATCTCCATCTCCATCTCCATCTCCATCTCCATCTCCATCTCCATCTCCATCTCCATCTCCATCTCCATCTCCATCTCCATCTCCATCTCCATCTCCATCTCCATCTCCATCTCCATCTCCATCTCCATCTCCATTTCCATCTCCATCATCATCTCCACCACCATCTCCATCATCATCTCCACCACCATCTCCATCATCATCTCCACCACCATCTCCATCATCATCTCCACCACCATCTCCTCCATCATCATCTCCACCACCATCTCCTCCATCATCTCCTCGGAAGTGAAGGTAGTCCTGTAGATCTTCCGGTCTGTACTATGGATCGTACTTGGTTAATTTGATGGTTGCTGCAGGATGTAGTGCTTATGATTGGGTGATGGTCAGTGCAAGTGGAAACGCTCATCCCACCAAACCTTGTTGAGACCCTGTTTGAAAGCTTCACATGCTTATGGAAGCTCAAATCCCTATCCATGATAGTTCCAAGGTTGATCTCGTCAATCACTTTCCGAAACTCTGCATTCCCCATACGGTACAACATCCTGATGTTGCCTTTACCCAGGTGCAGGGTCTTGCATTTGTTCAGATTGAAAGGAAGTAACCAAAGCTGTGACCATTCCATGGCACTATGTCGGTCCTTTTGGATGACTGAAGTCTATGCTTGGTTGAAAGCTGGTCCATACACTTTGGCATCATCTGCATAGAGTTGGATACTGCTATAGATTGAAACCAGCAGGTCAATGATGAAGATGACGAATGGCATCGGATAAAGGACACTACCTTACAGTCTTCCAATAAGTATGTCTGCCCAATCTGACTTGGCTCCATTCACAACGACTCCGACGTCTCTTTGTGAGGAAAGCTTCCAGCCACGTGATGAGTGGTTCTTCAATACCATACGATCTTGCCTTCTCGAGCAGTTTTGTGGGGGACCAAATCAAAAGCCTTGCGAAAGTCGACAAAAATAACATCCATCGGCACTCCGCCATCCAGTGATCTAGTCCAGTCTTCCAACTGCCACAGAAGCTGAGTTATACAAGACCTCCTAGGAGTGAACCCATGTTGAGCATCGTAAAACAAGTCTTATGACATCAAGTGTTTGACTATGGTATCCCTCACTATGGACTCCATGACCTTTGCAACCACCGACGTCATGCTCACAGGTCTATCATTCCCGGATTCCTTACGGGTTCCATTTCTTATATATGGAGTGATGTTGGCATTTTTCCAGTCGCATGGTAGAACACCATCTTTCATTGTTCTGTTGAAGATTAAAGTCAGGGGAATGGCTCTCCCCTGAGATGCCAACTGAGGCACTCTTGAGTGAATTCCATCTGGACCAGGTGATTTACTGGTTCTCAGGTTCTCCAATTTCCTCCTATCTCCTCAGATATTGCAATCTTGTTCAACAATGATTCTACACTATAATGAGGATCCGTTGGAATCTGAGATGTATCCTCAATGGTGAACACTCGTTCAAGTGTCATGTTGAGGTTGCCGGCCTTCTCCTGATCGGATGTGGCAATTGTATTGTCATCCTTTCATCAGGTTTCTAACTCTGACTCTCATCTTGGTCCTGTTATTTATATACCGCCAGAATTTCTTGTTCTCCTTCACATTCCTCACGACCTTCTCATCAAACTCCTTGCAGAGGTTCCTTGTGGTAGCTGTGAAGGTCATTCCTCAACTGCCCGTACCTTGATAGGTCGGTATCATTTCCTGATTTGAGAGAATTCTTCCATGCTCGATGTTTCTGCCTGGACTGAGCCAAAGCTCTCTTTGTCGAGTCGATGTTTTTTGTGCCGAGCCTGTTTCGGTGTGTACTTTGTTGTCCAGTCCCGAACGACCCCTTCCAGTACTTTTCTAAAATCTAGCCAAGCCTCCTTCCTCCCAGTCTAGATTTCTTAGTCTGTTATTCCAATCGTGATTTGTCGTAACTTCCTCTCTCATAGTGAAAGCGACTGTGTGATGTATCCGTACTTGTTGAAGCAACAGCAGGAACATTCAGTTCCAAAACTAAACACCTGTGATCACTTCGTCCCATTGTTGGCAGGTAATGAACCGAGGTAACGATTTCAGGCGTGTTGGTGATGACGAGGCCCAACACATTAGGCTGTTGACCATTTCGATACCTCGTCGGTTCTGTTGCATGTTGGTGCATAAATGTATCTTGCAGCGCATCTAAAAACCTGTGTGCTGGGTGTTCTGCTTGAGTAATCGTATGCCAACTTTGCCAGTCAATTTCTGGATAGTTCCAATCTCCTACTATGAGGACATGTGTGTCACCTTGTAAACTTGCACTATGAAGTCACTCACTGAGTAACTTCGAATTCCTTATGCCGCTTAACTATGAGTATGCTCCTATCTGCCTCAAACAGCTTCTTGGTCGTCTGAAGTGAGTTGCGTATCCACTTCATGGAGTTCAGCTTTGGTATGCATTGCAACTCCTCTTATTTTCTGTGCTGCGTTCAAGTTTGATGACGTATCATAATCCGTCGATCGCTGCTGATGCAGGTAACAATCGAAACACTTGCTTTTCGGTGCAACCTCTGCTCTCATTAAAATATCATCATCATATTTCCCTTCAAGTAGTTTCGGTTCATGCAGTTTATTCGGGAACCAACCGCATTGGTGTATAACACCCTCAAATTGTCTTTCCTTCCAGTGTCCTGAATATTTACCCTTGCACTGCTACCGAGTCATTGTGGACTAGAGTCTTTCCCTGGTGCTTGGGAACTAGAACCATTTTCCAATGCCTCACCACTGGCCCCACTCCCTGACGCTTGTGTGCATGAAACACTGCAAGGTGCTTGAGGGTTATCTTTACCTTCAAATCCCCCATGGTTGAATTAATACTAGGTGGGGTTGACTCTGCCTGCCATCTTTCTGAGGTCTGCAAAATGAGTGCGAGCTTGCTGGTATCCTGAGTCAGAGTGGCGACCCATCCAGGATTGTGCCCAATAGCCAAGGAGACTGCTTAGGCAGCACCAACGCTCTGCACAGAGTGTGGTCCCAATGGATGGATGGATGAAGGTGTCTGGGGCTACATATGTCTCTGCCTCCTTCTCCGTTCCTCTAAGGTTCTTTGCAGAGTATATAATGTCTCTCTTTTTTTTTTCTGCCATTAGCTGAACCAACAACACACGTGGCTTTACCATTCTGTTCTGGTTTATACCACCTCGCCTCAATACCTCAATACCTTGTCTACTGACACCCGCAATTCCAAGTCCATCCACAATGATTTCCATCACAGAATTTTGATCCTCCAGTAAGCCTGGTGTTGGCGCAGTGGTAAGGGCAGCGGCTTGGGATCCGAAAGGTCCTGAGTTCAAGCCCCGTTAGGCCACTGAATTAATACACCAGGGGGTTGACTCAGACTGTCATCCTTCCGAGGTCGGCAAAATGAGTACCAGTATACTGGGCCGGTGTATACCCCGGTTAAAATAGGTGTACCATATCCCTGTGTCGTAAGAAGCGACCAGGGTTGCGTCAGGAAGGGCATCCGGCGTAAAACATGTGCCAAATCACAATGCAGATCATACGGATGATCCGCTGTGGCGACCCCTAAAGGGAGCAGCCGAAAGAATAATAAGAAGAAGACTTTTGATCCTCCAGTTGTCTGTCACTGGTTTGTTGAAGCTTTGGACTCCGCAACATAAAACAGCACTATATTGTTCTTACGTCTCTCACGGTCGACAACTTCCTCCATAGTCAAGATGCTGACCGCAGCCGGCTGCGTTCCGGTATCTTGAGCTTGAAACCGTGACTGTGACGCTACCTGTTCACTCATGGCAATCTTTGAAGCAAGTTCACTTGGTTGGTCATCTGTCAATCTCACTGCATCATCATAACTTTTTCTAATTCTCTTCTCCCCAGTTTCTTTCATGCCCTTGACGGTTTCCTGAAATTCCTGAAGCATCTTTGCAAACTTGCTCTGTCATCACCTTTTCGACCTCGTGAGATACTTTGTCGCTTATAGAGTTGACATCCCTGTCATCCCTTCTCACTGCTGCTTTCATGGTTTGGATAGCCACTTTTTCACAGGCACGGCAGAACCAAGGTGCATGGTTTGACTCAATGTCAAACACGTTATACATATCCAAGGTCATGTCTTGACACTCCACACAGCACCATCGTCCGCATGCTTCACACTCGATCATATACTTCCTTCTTTGTCTGCAGCAAATTTTGTACTGAAACGTTACATACTCTTCATGACTCTTTGAACTTTTAGGTGCCTTATTTTTAGACTGACCGAGTTTCCTGCTGATCTTCTTCGCATTGTCAGGATAATTCATGGAGCATCGTGGTTTCGACCCTGGAATACCTCCTGATGGGAATCCCTCTGTGTACCAACTGGATGTTTCTGTGGGTTTTCCATTGACCAAATAATGATGACTACTCCATATCCACCTCTTTCAGCTCGTGTGCATCAACTCAAAAGCAGCTATCCGAACTCTCTCTTCTTCATATCCGGCAACTTTTACCGCAACAATGTCTGTTGGCTTTAATCTGTAAACTTCCCAAACCAGATTTCTGCTCCTGGCACATTCTTCCTTCTGGAGCTGGTTCCTGAACCATCCCTTTTTTTTTCTCCCCCACTTCTCTGACTCCGATGGCAATGCTCTTGTTGAAGTCGATATCTTGCTGGCTTTTGTTGGAGAGTGACCACAATGCCACCAGATCAGGCTTGTTCGCCCAAGCATATTGGCACGGACCGCATTGCGATCTCATAAAGGGATAAAGCTTCCATTTCTGCTGCAACTGATATTGATTATGTGTGGGAATGCTTTCACAAAAGCTTACTCCCTATTGATTTCTCAACAGGGAAGTCGAGCCCTAATCAGGTCACACTGCAAGGCCGAAACAAGAGTGTGCTCTTCTTTAGGCAAGCCAGGTGACATCATTTTCTAATCTCAGGTACGTCACTGGTGTACTCTCCCCATGCAGTCCATCACTTAATTCACCTGGCTGGCAACACACTGCTTGAGACGAGGCAAAATGTCTCAACTCGGTGTCTTCTTCAAAATCCCACATCAGCAACCCATCGTGCTCTGCTCTCCAGCCCCCATGTTACCCCCATGTACCAACTGTCAACTGGACTCGGTCTCTTTCTCACATGAGAAGATAGGGAAAGTTCTGTCCAGCCTTGACTCTCCACAGGTGATGGGCCCAGATGGCAACAGTACCTGTGGTCTCGTATCCTCATCCTGTGTTCATCCGGCGGTCCTCATGCCAGCACCTATGTATCCTTTGTAGCACCCCTGTTGACTATGGAGAAGGATTTACATCTTGACCCGGTCTCTGCGTAGTGCCGATCCATTTTCTTGCAACCAACAGTTCTTGGTTTTCAGAACTGCCCAGTCGAAGTGTATCAATGTGCACATTTATACCACTGTTACTTTCATTACAAACTATCGAGAAACTTTTTTGTAACTACCTTACTGAGCAGGTTCAACCGAGCTCTTCCCTCCAGACCTTCAAGCAGGCGGTGCGCCACCATCTCGTGTCATCTCCTCTGACTACCTGTAACTGTTTCTTTCCCCATTTTACCGAGCTAACCCATTTCTCTATCTTTCAACTGTTACTGTGTTTCCTCCCATTCTCTGCCCTTTTTTTTGTCGATGTTGTTTGTTAGCTCATTTCCGAGCTTCTTGTCTCCCGTTGTGGGCCCAATGCTCCACTGTCACTACATTGCCTTTTTTGCCCTCCGTCTCACTCATGAGTCGACACAACAATTTCATTCTGAAGTCGACTATATTTAGAAACTCGATAAAAAAATTTAACGTGTTATTATTTGTCGTATATATTGGATGAACAATGTATAATCGCTTGTATTATGATTGTTTAAATTATTGCAGGGTGGTTACAAGGCTGCAAAAGTGGCTAAGTTGGATGAGCAGTTTGAAGCCGGCGCTGTATCGTCAAACACTTGGTCGTGCTCAGCAATATTCCGTGGAGTGGCTATCTACGTTGATGGATATACCTGTAAGTTCTGGTGTACATGGAAGCTTTCTGAAAGGAAAAGAAGGTTTATGGTTTGCCAAAAGAATCTTCACCAATGGAGGGCAGTGGGAAGAGAGAAATGACATGAGAGTCATCAATATCGCATTATCACCTTCATGTCTACCTACACCACTCACATCTCCCACCCCCCATCCCTCGTTTACCCACCTCCATCCCTGGTGTCACCCCACCGCATCCTGAAGCCCCATCTTCCCGGTCCCCAGCACTAATTTTCATGCCCTCCCCGTCCCTCCCCCCTTACACACACTCTTCCATCTCCTCAGCTCCAACCCCCCTTCCCTCGTAGTGTGGACCACCAACATTCAAGGGTTCCATTCTAATGAGACTGATCTCTCTTTTCCATTTCATCATCATCATCATCATCACCACCCACCACCATCATCCTACACGGAGCATTGGTGCTGTTGAAGCAGTTTCTTGCCTTGGGGTGACAATCTTGGATGGGTTAAAACAGTCACACGATACTCAACCGAGTATGCAGGGTGGTGAGCTTTGGATCCTAGGGTCTTCAGTTCAAATCCCGCTCAGCTGTTGAATTAATACCAGGTTGGGTTAACTCGGCCTGTCATCCTCCCGAGGTCGGCAAAGTAAGTGCCAGCTTGCTGGTATCCTGTGTCGGAGTGGCGACCCGTCCAGGATTGTGCCCAGTAGCCAAGGAGATTGCTTAAGCAGCACCAACGCTCTGCACAGAGTATAGTCCCAATCTCCTCCTCCTCCTCCTCTCTCTCCTCGTTTTCTGTTCATTCCTTTGCGTATCGAGTCCAAATGTGATCTGATTGCCCCATTGTCAGTTCTTAGCCTTTTTACCCTCTGTACCTCAAAATGTGGATCGCGTAACAATATTGTGGAACGAATGTCTTCCTCCTTTGTGTCTCCTGTTGTTGGTAAATCTGTTTAAGCTTTTCTTCGTCACAGTTTTAATTAACCACTCCACAGTTCATGCAAAGATTACCAGCAAGCATTTCCTCCAATTTTCATCCGTAGCACCGACTGCTGATGAGCTGCGGAGACTGATGCAGCAGCACGGTGGACGCTTCCACGTCTACTTCTCACGCTCAAGCACAACACACATAATTGCTGTAAATTTGGCTCATAGCAAGTTTCAAGCCCTGCTTAGCCACAAGGTCGTCCACCCACAATGGATTACCGACAGGTATGTTAATAGTTGTGCAAAGGATGTGAAATATTAGCAGAGCTTGTTTTGTTAGAGGGCCTTCCTTTACTCAAGGACAATAATGGGAAGAAAATGCTCCATTAAAAGCTTCAGAGTACTCGAATTGCTTTTTCTTGGAAACGAGGAATGTAAAGCATTGCTTACGATAAAAAAAAAAAACGTTGAAAGAGTAGAGTTACTTTGTTGAATAACACATCACTGATCAAAGTGATGAAGGGAAGACTTGGAACGATCGAGCATGTCCATTTCTGTAGCTTGCTTAGGAGGCTATCTTTGCTAAATCGTCGGCCGACAAAAGATTACGGAGAGGCTGATAATGAATCGGAGAAGTTCAAGACACTCGACCTCTTCCAGTAGCTTACCATAGAAATATCTCGATGTGTTCGTTTGATGATGATCCTGCCGGAGCACACATGGCAAGACGGATTATTTTCATGACCGAAGGACATGTTCCGTTTACGAGACGAGTCTCAAATCGTACACGGATCAGCGGCGAGGGCATAGCCGCAGTCTGCTATCTGTGGGATCTGGTTACCGTATGACGCAATGTGGAGTCGTTTCGCAGAGCAGCGCATAGGTCGTTTTCTTCGGTGAGGAACAATACTGAACCAAGTTCACTGCTTTGGGGAACTCCAGCCTCCGTTCTCCCTCAATATTTGAGGTTGCAATGAAACAGACAATCGATTTCACTTTCGAGGGGTGTTTTAGGTATCAGGTTTCTGTGTTTGCTTTATAGGTTTTGATTTTTTTTTTTTTTTCAACACATTTCTGTACATTCGTTCGCTTGTTGCCTTGTTACTTGCTCTGATTTTTCTCATTTTCGGTGGCAGTATCGCAGCTGGAAAACTGTTGTCCTACGTGCCTTACCGCCTGCACTCTGCCCATGCACATTCACAAAAGACGTTGAACTTTTCCACAGCGCCATTCGTCGATCAAGCCTCAGCCGGCACCATTCCTTCTGTGGCTTGCACAGGTCAAAGGCCTGTCCAAGCAGAATGTATCTTGGAGAAGTCTTCAACAAGGTCTTCAGGGGATTTGAATTTGGATCAGGAACCTGTGTGGGCCTAAAATAGCAAATGTTTAAATCGGTTTAATTATTATTATTATTATTAACTCCTCCACCGAAGGTGAAGGAGGTTATGTTTTCACCCCTTTCTGTTGGGTCGCCAAAATAGGTGACCCTTATTGTCAGTAATTCTGTGTTTGTTTGTTTGGATGTTTGTTCGTTTGTCATCAGCATAATTGGTAGTAAACGTGGGCGGATTTTGACCAAACTCGGGTGGTAGGTACATCTTATGACCTAGTGCTTTGGAAATTGTGATGGTTGCTCGGGACGCTTTGGTTCCCTGGAAACAACCGAAAAACCTTAAATCGGTACCGTTCACGCGAAATCAATTCCGAAAGCCATTATCCCACGTAGGGTTATGAAATTTGGCACGAATGATCTACAGGTGATGCTCTATGAAATATATTCCGGTTTTTGTGAGATATGGAATACTTTACCCGCAGCGCCTCCTACAATTAGGGTATGTGCGAAAATTGGCGAAAATTGAAGGCCCCCTAGCGACCAGGTGAGTGCATCGATACGAATGACACATTGCAGGTTCATGGTACTCAATGAGTACGATAACTTTGCCTCAGGACATATTGACCGATTTCACTTAGGTCAGGGGTCAAAGGTCAATTATTGCAAAAATCGATAATATGCGAGAGCTGGCGGTGCCTTCGCTCCAAATGCTACTCCTCCTCGGGTTATGGCCGGATGGTCATGAAAGTTCACACGAATCGTCTGGAATACATTGTGCACAAACGATCGAGCCGGATTTCCGACTTAGATCTTTGTTCACCCACAGCACCCCCTCGAACTCTGGGGATTTCCGATTTCAAACCGCATTTTCGGTACTTTTCATTCAAATTGATACCGAGTTGTTATCAGTAGATGGAACTCGATGAGATTTGATATGCATAATCTTAAGGTGATTCCCTATCTGCTATATGACATCCATTTTTTTTCAATATCTTATAGTTTCCAAATGGTAACCCTCTCTTGGGTCTGGGGTAACTTGGGTGTCCGAGGGCCATTGAGCATTCCCGCTGAAAATTCAAAGTACACTAGCTCCAAGACAGTTGAACCGAATCGAATGAATCTTTACATGCTTATAGACCGTAATGAGTACTACAACTTTGCTCATTTGCATAATGACCTATCTCGAGTAGGTCAGGGGTCAAAGGTCAATTAGTGCATTTTCCGGGCGAAATTACCATTCAAGGCACCCCTGCTCCTACAAGGATTAACCGATACGAATGAAAGTTCATAGGTACATAGTACTCAATGAGTACTACAACTTTGCTTCAGGACATATTGACCTATATCGGCTAGGTCAGGGGTCAAAGGTCAATGAGTGCATTTTTAGGGCAAAATGACCATTCAAATCCCCCTTGCTCCTACCGCGGGTTAACCGATACGAATGAAAGTTCATAGGTACATAGTACTCAATGGGTACTACAACTTTGCTTCAGGACATATTGACCTATCTCGGCTAGGTCAGGGGTCAAAGGTCAATGAGTGCATTGTTCGGGCAAAATGACCATTCAAAGCCCCCTTGCTCATACACGGGTTAACCGATTCGATTGCAATTTCGTAAGTACTTAGTACTAGATTAACTCAGATCAGGGGTCAAAGGTCATCGGAAGCTCGGCGACCCATGGCCGCCTACCGGCTTGTCTGTTTGTTTGTCTGTTTGTGTACAGAATATCTCAAGAAGTTGTGTACGGATCTGGATGAAATTTTGTGGACATGTTCAGTGTGTGACAAGGAAGAATTGATTCGATTTTGGTGAAGATCCGGATCTGGATCCGACTACTAGAATTTTTTAAGTGGTTCTTCACCATTGAGAGATCGGGCTAAAAATGATATATTGCACGATATCTCAAAAAGTTGCGGACGGATTTAGACAAAACTTGGTGGACACGTTGGGTGTGTGACAAGGACAAGTTGATTTGATTTTGGTGAAGATCCGAATCCAATAATTTTTTGAATATACTCACCGATTCTTCACCATTGAGAGATCGGGCTAAAAACGATATATAGCACGAAATCTCAAAAAGTTGCGGACTGATTTGGATGAAACGAGGTGGATGAGTTCGTTTGGCGACAAGAACAAGCCGATTCGATTTTGGTTAAGGTCCAGATCCAGATCTGGGCCATCAGTGGGATACAAAACGTAAACTATTCAGCGTGGTGGAGGTTCCGTTCCGAGTTCCGTTCTAGTTTAATTATTGAATTGTACACTTGAACATTGTGGAGCACAAATCACCTTCTTAACGCTTCCACGAACAAGTTTTGTCGTACTTGAGCATGTTAAATAAGGTTGTGTATAAAAGTGCTTCAATAGCGCTAAACTTCTAGAATGTTTTTTTTGACAAACTTTAAAACCACTATTATTTCAATTGACATATACCTGAACACTGTGCGGTGTAACCTGTTCTCTGAACTCCTTAGTTTTTGTGTGGCCTCCCGTCCCCCTAACGCTGATCACTCTATACATGAGGTTCTCTCAAAAGCCCGACCTTTTTCTCACCTTTATTTTTCTTGTGAGGAATATAATGGTAGTTTGTGTTTTGTTATTGTGAAGTTATAGTTGAAAATCCCTCCAAATGCTTTAAAACTCGTGTAAAAGTACCCGCCTCTGCTCAATCCTCCCCCTCTCACCCGAGCCCACCGGGATCGTTAGTTGACCTTCTTGGCAAAATATTTTTTGTCACCATGGCATTTCCAGATTGGATATGCGTCTCTCGAGGTATTGTACGGGTGTTGATGAATGGGTTTTAGGTTTGCCTCACCCATACACTCAGAAAAATCTTTATTGGAGATTGTGACAGAGGTGGAGTTAGAGGAGCGCTGTGTATCAATATAACTCCAACTCGTAATGTTTTACGTTTTCTCCAACCCTCCAGATTTTATTTGGGGCAAGATCAAATAAATGAAGGTTGTCATTTGAATCAAGCAATGCTTTTATCTTTTCTGTAAAACAACTTGACTTTTATTATTTTACTGCAACAAAGTTTTGTTAAATGTACTGGATATTACTATAACTATGAAATGAAAATGTATTTCCATCAAATGGAATCTAAGATTGCTCAATTTGCTTCTACCTTGTTAGTTTGATTGCTAAATTTGCTTTTACAACAATAAGGACAAATGAAAATCAGATGAGATTACTTATGGTGTGCTTTCATTGTGTGTTTTTTATTTTTATTTTTAAAAATTGATATTTATTTGAAGCTCAAGTATTGAAGATGTGAACAGGGTTCCTGGAGGTGATATGACATCAGAGCGAATAATGACAGACCAAACCCTGACACCTGGAAAGAGTAACCCATCTGTGGCTGGCAGCTCTGAGAAATCCCACCAGGCTGCATGGTCTGGCAATCCAGATTTCATCTCCGAGTTTTATTCACATTCTCGCCTCCACCATATTGCAACGTGGCGCTCCGAGTTTGATGCTCTCGTCGGGGAGCTTCGTCGTCACTGCAATGGAGTCTTCCCTGGAAGGGAGCACCTTCGGATACTTGCCTGCAGCCGAGATGCAAAGGGTACATATGAAACGGGTATGTTTGTACATCGGTGGGTTAGTATGATCATGCATTTATATTTCTGAATTCATCAAGGAACCATTTGGCATTAATTGCATATCTATTGTAAACTTAACATTTGCATGACCCAACTCAGTTGCACTTCATATTTGGAAAGAGTGTAAAATGCTCTACAGATATGAGTCATAGTTCGTGGAAATGGTTGAAAGAAATACACTTTTTTATAGTCAATGTTTGCTCCACAGGTGAGGTGTACAGTGAGCCTGTCATCATGCATGTGGATATGGACTGCTTCTTCGTTTCTGTTGCACTGCTGCATCGGCCCGAACTAAGAGGTGGATAAAATTAATTTTGTGAAAAAAGTTACAAAAATGAGACCTGATGCATCTATCTATCTATAGTATATACTATCTATCGATCTATCTATCTGTCTATAGTATATACTATCTATCGATCTATCTTTGATCTGTTTATAAATACAACTTGCCTGATTGTGTATGAATGGGCTAAACGTCGTAACCACAGCACGTATAATGCAGGACGATACCTCGTGTAAGAGCTCTTGGGTTCGGACAGTGCACGCAGTGCTTTAAACATGTTGATGTTCACGCAGTTTCGAGTTATGTGCATTTTTCTTGAACACACTGGTGGTTTATAGGCTCAGAGTCGTTGGTTCGCGCACCTACCGGAAATATAAAATAATATAACAAACTATAAATGCAATTCATTCTGACGTATAATTACCTTTCCGTCGATTTACTTCACCGAGAAACCTAAGAATTCTTAACAGTTGGTGATGTGCAAGAAATATAGGACATTCCTAGCAAACTCCATAAATATTCCATACTCTATTGGTAACTTATTCCCTGACAACAGCCCAGTGTAACTGGGTCATCTGCTTGTCTATATGTATTCCATTTGTCGCACCAGAATCGAAGCACCTCCAGATCGAGAGAGACAGAGACAGTTTGAGAGATTCATTCAGCTGCTGTCTGCTGAACAGAGGGATTTGGTACTACACGACGCAATGTGGAGTCATCTGCAAAAAGGAAGAGAGAGTTTTCTGGAACATCCGAGAGGTCATTTACAGTATGTCAATGATTTTCGGGAGATGCCGGTGTGATAAATGGAACACACCAACAGCAGGTTCGAGGGATGAAATTATGAAAAGGCATGGTGAAGAACAAGATAAAAGGGAGGGGGATGGGGACATTTGGAATGGGGGAGGGGTGAGGGGGATGGGGTGGAGGGAAAATGCAAAATATCAAGATGACAATTTACGTACGTATATAGCTTGGCCGAGATTTGAATCCAGGCTAGACAGCTTGGTGCCGAGTGTGCGTACCTTTAGATTATTATCCTTCCAGGCGGAGATGCCAACAAGTCACCTGAGCCAAGTGTCATGTCGTAATGCCATCGTCATGGACCTTGGTTACGTGTAAGCCTTTAATACTCAAAAGGTTCACATGAGTCTTGAGCTGGTTGTTTATATGAGCCTGATGATTTATTTTTTTTTGGCACGTTTACTCTAAAATAAATGACAAAGTTTTTAATTGTTTTAATTCAAGCTCGATGATCAGACTCGGTGGTGTAATGGTTACATTTGGTGACCATAATGGTTTACAATCAGAAATGAAACTCGGTGACCGGAGTCAATCTTTTGCATGTCATTAATCTTGGTGATTCCACTCTGAATATGGAAGTTTTCTGATTAATACCTGGTTGATACCTGATTAATACCTCTTCTGAGCTCGGTGCGATCTATTTACTCAGTTTGTGCTCCCTTTGGCACGCGACTCCGGCGGTCGTTGTTTATAAATATAATCGCATCCTTCCAGACGTCGAATGAAAATTAGTCACAAACACATCACTGAGATATATTGATTAACCTCCACCATCGATGATCGGAGGTTACTGTTTTCACCCCTTTCTGTTTGTTTGTTTGTTTGTGAGCAGTATTACGGAAAAACTCCTCGACTGATTTCGACGAAACTTGGTGGGGGGGGGGGGTTAGGTCTGGTCCAAGGATCATGTCATT
This sequence comes from Eptatretus burgeri, assembly GCF_056783735.1. Taxonomy (NCBI): domain Eukaryota; kingdom Metazoa; phylum Chordata; class Myxini; order Myxiniformes; family Myxinidae; genus Eptatretus; species Eptatretus burgeri. The sequence goes on along the minus strand of NC_140970.1, from coordinate 7,801,743 downwards.
AGATTTTGGACTTGATCCAAAATCCAGTATGGCCGCTATGGCGGCCAATTAGAAAAATATTTGAATTTTTTTTTAGCATTTCTACATGTTTTAAGTGATTTCCAACCCCCCCCCCCCAAAAAAAAATTCTTAGAGAAAAAAAATTTTGCAAATTTTTTTTTCAACAAAATTTCGATTTTTTTTTGCATTTCTACATGTTATAAGTTATTTCCAACAACAAAAAAACATGTCAAAATTATAATTGCGGCTGATTTTGGAACTGCAGGTGGATATACCCATGTAAAATCAATTTCTGTCTCAAGGAATCTAGTTATGACGAATGAATTGAGTATGTAAAAGTTAAAAAGTAAAAGGGAAAGTTGCAAACTATAACTCTGTGAGCACTGTCGACGTCAAATTGAATGAATAGGATATCAGGTTCACTTGAGTGACCTAGCAGTATTGGCGGCGGAGGTTTTGCACTCTACCGTGTGCTCCCCCTCTAGTTTTTGATATAGTGTTCATCCATTCATCGTCATTGTCAACAAGTCTCAAGTCAAGTCTTCAGTGGAGTCCAAGTCACTGACTCGAGTCAATCTCTGCTTCCAGGTATAGACAGTGAGGGTTCAGGCAAATGTAGAAATGGCATTGAAATCGTAGGACTGAAAATAAAACTTGTTGTGTCTTAACGTATTATTTGTGAGCATTCCGTTCCAAGGACTTTTTGAACGCTGCATGTGTGTGTTTTGTGTTTGTTCGTGCTGCATTGTAAATACATGGGTATCTTGTCATATTTGTACTTTTTATTAGCTGAACTCCATAATGTCTTATTGGACCCAGTTGTGGTCTTGGCAGTACTGACAAAGGCATTTCATGAAAGACCATTTCCATCAAATTGTAGTCTCACACCAGTTCAGCTTGTATTTATCTGACTGTGAATATTGCTGAGTTAAGAAAAAAACATTTTAATGGATTCTGTATTCCAGGTAAACCTGTGGCTGTGACACACGCACGAGGCCATGGCATGTCGCATGTATTGCCTGAGGCAAACCCAGAGTACGAGTCTTATTATTACACCATGAAAGCACAAGCCAAAGGTAAGATCCAGCTCTTGCATACAAAGGAGGGCAGTGAGTGAGTGTGTGTGTTTCATAAAGCATAACATTATCTCTGCTAACTCCCACATGTCTCTCCCTCTCCCTCTCCCTCTCCCTCTCCCCCTCCCTCTCCCTCTCTCTCTCTCTGTCTCTCTCTGTCTCTCTCTCTCTCTCTCTCACTCTCTCTCTCTCTCTCTCTCTCTCTCCCTCTCTCCCTCTCTCCCTCTCTCCCTCTCTCCCTCTCTCCCTCTCTCCCTCTCCCTCTCCCTCTCCCTCTCCCTCTCTCTCTCTTTGTCCCATCCTTGCTATATATTATATGCCCCCTCCCAATACAGTGCAGCACCCTCCTCCCCCACCTCTCTCACTCTGTGTCTTGATGTGTCTGGAGGGTGGTTACGTCCGGGCGGTGTTTGTCTCCGGACACATCCCGGCTGTGTTTGGCTTCGGTCACGTCCGGCGGTGTTTACGTTCAGACGGGAGTTTGTCTCTGGACACGTTCGGACAGGAGTTTGTCTTTGGACGTGTTCAGACGGGAGTTTGTCTCCAGACATGTCCAACCGGTGTATGTCTCGGGAAAGCTTGGCTCCGGACGCGTCCAAGTGGTGTTTATGTCCGGATGGAAGTTTGTCTCCAGACGTGTCCGACCGGTGTTTGTTTCGGGACAGCTTGGCTCTGGACGCGTCCAAGTCGTGTTTATTTCTGGACGGGAGTTTGTCTCTGGACATGTCCGGGCTGTGTTTGTCTCCAGACGTGTCCGAGCGGGACTTTGTCTTCGGGCATGTCTGGATGGGAGTTTGTTTTCGGCCGTGTCCGGTCAGAGGTTTGTCTTTAGACGGGAATTTGCCTCCGGACGCGTCCGGCGGTGTTTGTCTCCGGACGTGTCCGGGTGGTGCTTTTGTCTGGATGGGAGTTTGTCTCCGGATGTGGCCGGACGGGAGTTTGTCTTCGGAAGTGTCCGACCGGTGTTTGTCTCTGGAGAGCTTGGCTCCAGACGCGTCCAAGCGGTGTCTGTCTCTGAACATGTCCGAGCGGTGTTTATATCCGGACGGGAGTTTGTCTCCAGACGTGTCCACCCAGTGTTTGTCTCCGGAGAGCTTGGCTGCAGACGCGTCCAAGCGGTGTTTGTCTCCAGATGCGTCCACCTCTGGTTGTCTCCGGACGCGTCCGGCAGTGTTTGTCTCCAGACGTGTCTGGCGGTGTTTGTCTCTGGATGTGTCCGGACCGGAGTTTCTCCGGATCTGTCCGACCGGTGTTTGTCTCTGGAGAGCTGGGCTCCGGACGCGTCCAAGCGGTGTCTGTCTCTGAACATGACCGGACGTGTTTATCTTCAGACGTGTCTGGATGGGAGTTTGTCTCTGGACAGCTTGGCTCTAGGTGCGTCCGTGTGGTGTTTGAATCTCCGGACATTTCCGGGCGGTGTTTGTCTCTCGCTGATGTTAATAGTATAACCGGTAGAAAATGGATTTCAGACATTATTTTGTTTCCATCTTCACTGTTATTCTATGCAGAATCATTTTGATGAGACATTATGAATCGTAATTAACGCTCCACAGCACGTTTGCCTTCCCTTCCTCTCAGTGTCTTCCCTTCCCTCACCCCTCCTCGCTCCCCTCCTCTCTTTTCCCACCTCCACTCACCCTACCCCCTTTCCCTCTCCTCCACCCCTCTTTCTCTCCCCCTTCTCCCCCCCTCCTAAGTATTCCCATCTGCGAAGCACTATATATATATATATATATATATATATATATATATATATATATATATATATATATATATATATATATGTATGTATGTATGTATGTATGTATGTATGTATATGTTTCTTTTTATACCCGCTGCACCATTACAGGTCTTGCTCAGATTGCCACAAGGGAAGATCTGCATGGAGATGCAGGAAGTTCATCTGATAAGGATGTTGAAAAAGGCTTGGACTCCTTTGCATTGTCCATGGCAGAGATAGCTTCCTGCAGTTACGAGGCAAGGTTGGTCAGAATGTTCGTCTTCGCATTTGCATGTGAAAGTAATAGTTTTGTGAGATGTATAGTACAATATCGGGGTGAGCTGCAGACGTCTCATATTTGTCTGTGATATTATGGTCCTTTGATATTATGGTCGACCAAAGCGTTGCAGAGGTGGAACTTAGCACAAGGATAACACTGGTGGAGGGGAAAAGGGACAGCACTGACCAGTAATGGGGTGTGTAGGGGTGAGGTGAGATGGGACAATTTTTGTTTTTGATGTTAAGAGTTTAACTTCATTTTCAGCAGTGACACCGTCCTCATATCATCTGATAGAAGGCCTGCCTGAACGCTGTCTGTTTTGTTCTGTGTGATTCTCATGTGCAAACAAGTGTTCGGAACTATTGAAGAATATATTTGTGCATTTTTTTTTTACTCATTGAAGCTTTCTTGTTCCTTCCGGAAGCCACATCCTTGTTAATATGTGGCATTATTTTAATTCTCGAAACAATAAATTGTGTGAGAAATTTTATATTTGCTGGACGTAACTGCAAATAATGAAACTAAACACTTCTACTTTTTGTGATCTTCATATTTCACTTGAAGCATTATTTGGAGAGAGAATTTCTGGGATGGCCTTCGGCGACTGTTATTCTCATAATACTAGTACGTGGCCGTACGTGCAAAAAAAACAAAAAACTTTCAAACCGCGAGCCAGAAACAACAACCACACAGGCCGTTCCTTTTCTCTCGCGTGCCCCTGCATGCGTGGCTGTACGTGCAAACCCCCCCAAAAAACAAACAAAATAAAACTTTCAAACAACCACACAGGCCGTTCCTTTGCTCTCGCGTGCCCCGTATGCGTGGCTGTATGTGCAAACCCCCCCAAAAAACAAACAAAATAAAACTTTCAAACAACCACACAGGCCGTTCCTTTGCTCTCGAAAACGACGACTGGATTGGGGCATTGTGTTTATCTATAAATGCGTATAAGAAATCGAGAAATTATTCAAATACAGTAAGTCATCACTATCCGGAAGTGGTGCGTGCCCGTACGGAATGTTCACATGCATTCCACGAATTATCGCTTGTATTGAAGTAACAACTGCTGTGATACTTACACACACAGAGTTAATTAAAATCAAAATGAAAATCAAGTTTACCTCCCTGTCTTTGCTTGCCGTGACATTCGCTGCCATTGACCATTGCCACTCCTACGCCACAGTAACTAAGGCATCAATCCCCATCGTAACCGGCATGGCACGTGACGTCATCGTCGGCCGGCCGCGCACCGGCCTACGCAGCCACGCCTACGCAGCCACGCCTACGCAGCCACGCCTACGCAGCCACGCCAACGCAGCAACGTGTCCTTTCATTGGTTGGTAAATAAATGGCCATAACTTGGGAAGCACTTGTCCGATTAATATCAAACCTTGAAAAGGCACATCCTCAGGTCCCCAGCAATATACCTGGCAAGTTTCAATGCGATCAGACCAGTGGTTGTCAAGTAACAGCGGTCACACACACACACACACACACACACACACACACACACACACACACACACACACACACACACACACACACACACACACACACACACACACACACACACACACACACACACACTGCTGGAATTATAGATAGATAATGTTTTCAATTACTGAATTGTTCTATCTCCTGTTGAACCCCTTACATTGCCCTGGTCGACGGAACAGGCAGGCTGGTGTGAAGAATGGCATGTTTTTTGGCAAGGCCAAGCAAATCTGCCCGGAATTACAAGCAGTCCCGTACAACTTTAAGGCTTACAAGAAGGTGGCGCTGAGCTTATACCACACGCTAGCCAGGTAACCATGCTGCTTGTCAATATGTTAAACACTTTTGTATGAAGTGTACTGCATCTAACTTTGCAGCCTGAAGGTTTGCACTCCTTGTCGATACTTTCTAAGCCATCTCCAACTTGCAGGCTTGAATGCACTCAATCCCATTATAATCTTTGAAGCCGAATGAGTGCAGTGCTTCGATGTAAGACTTCAAGTAAGTTTGTCGATTCTAAGATTCGGGATGGCAGGATCTGACTGCCAAAGAGTGTGCTCTACAGGGAGAGGAGATAGAAGAGAGATATGTAAACACAATTTGTAATTCCGTAAGCTTAAAAAAAAATTTGTTTGTATTCGTTCTTCAATATTATTCTTTACTTTCTTCTTTAGTTTCCGTTAGTATTTGAGTATTCGTTGATTATGATTATTGTGAGGAACAACTTTATATGAAAATGGTGTGTGTGTGTGTGTTTGTGTGTGTGTGTGCGTGTGTAATTCATAATTTGTCTGCAATGTATTTACAAAGGTTTGTTGTCATCCTAAAATAAGGAAGTTTTCTGGGTATGTACTGTCGGACCCCGCTATTCGCGGGAGGGTATGTTCCTGAAAAATGCTGCGAATGTCGGGGCATGACAAAGAACAAATCAGGACACAATGTAACACAGGGAACAGCAGGAGAGGTTGGTGGAGCGAAGGCAAGGGGAGGAGATGGTGGGCACAGAAAGTGAAATAGGGTGCAGTTTACAAAAGCGTAAGGGGAGGCAGAGCTGGTGCAAAGCCAAGTGCTACAATGCGTTGTGTGTATTATTTATGTCGGATCAAGGTGAGTTATTGTCATTGTAAATGAGGATCATTGCTTCTTTGGAGAAAAAAGAAAAAAAAAGTTTTAGTTTCATTCAAGAAGAATATTTGCAGCATGATGTGAAAGGTAGATTTTGTGTTCATTAAAGTATACATTCTTTCCCCCATCTGATATCAATTGGTGAAACATTGACGTCACTTTGTTAACTCCTTGCCGGAACCAAGACTTCAATGCTGTGACATGATTGCGTTATAAAAGTTTCCTGTTTTTTTTTTAAAAAAAAAAGATGTTTATTACCACTTTGTTGTTAATAATTATATGCAAGGCTTGCAAAGTGCGTGTTTGCCATTTGTAGCTTCACAAAAGAGATTGAAGCGGTGAGCTGTGATGAGGCCTTGGTGGATGCCACGGAAGTGCTGATCAAGACACAAGCTTCGCCAGAGGAGCTGGCACAACAAGTGCGCGTGGAGATTATGTCACAAACAGGCTGTGCAGCATCTGTGGGCATGGGTGAGATGGTATATTTTAAAACTTGAGCACAAGAAGTACCCATGATATCTGAGCTGCTGCTGTTGGTTACATTTTCAGTGGAAAAACAACAACAGATGTTCCAGTATTCCAATGAACAGGTTGTGTGTGCGTGTGTTCTTTGATGGGTTTTTTTTGCTTGTGTTAACATCTGCTCAGTGCATTTGATTTGTACTCCTCCATTGCATCGTGATATTTTACAACCATATTCTCATGTATACTATTTTGTTCATTGGGACATTAATGAGTTTGTAAACTGAGCTGTCCTTTTAAGGTCCAAATATTCTCCTTGCTAAAATTGCCACTCGCAAAGCCAAGCCTGATGGGTTTGTCCATATCCGGGCGACGAACGCGATGGAGGTTCTGCAGGATGAACCAGTCACCTGTCTTCCAGGTAAACATGCTGACACTGACATTGGTTTTACATAACACAACCATTGTCAGCTTTCTTACTTCTAACCTCAGTTGGTGATTGCAGAAAAGCTAAAACTTCACTCTTTCAGATAACACTTGTTACACAATACAATTGCTACATCGAGTTATGTCAAGTAACAGCAAAGAAACGTGTGGGTTTTTTTTGAATCATGGTGAGAGGCAAGGTATTTATATAAAGAAATCCATGAAATAATAAAAGAATGGATAGTAGTTGAATAGAATTGGGCAAAAGTAAACCAAGGCGTTACGAATATGCAGTCTGGCACGGGTACTTGCACTCTTTCCTGCCTTCTCACGTTCCAGTCAACCTCACTTTCAATCTCACTCAATATCAGTGTTATTTCTTGCTTGACTGTCTTGATTCTACTCATCTTACTCACCATATTTTTTTTTCCATTGACAACTCAGATGCAAACAACTTGAGAACATGGAATAAAACCATTAAGCAAATTATCGCATATAAGCAGAACATTGACAATGACAACATTCTTAAATGTGTTGTTGAAATTCTAATGTCAATTTAAAGCTGAGAACAAAGATACTTTTGATAAATAAATGAACATTAGTCAAAACAGAAAAATGACATGATGGAAGAGACTCAGAAATATGTGGAAACTAGAAGGGCACTCGGTGGAGAGCACACCTCCGCGACGTAATGCCTGATCCACGATAACATATCGGGCCCAATACATTTTTGAAATATCGTGTTGTATATCGGTTTCGCTGAATCACTTAAAAAAGTATCGGATCCGCATCCGGATTTTCACCAAAATCAAATCAATTTGTCCTTGCATCATACCAAACCTGTCCAACCAGATTTCGTCCGAATCAGTCCACAACTTTTTGAGATATCGTGCTATAAATCGTTTTTGGCCTCATCTCTCAATGGTGAAGAATCACTTTAAAAATTCTAGTAGTCGGATCCGGATCTTCACCAAAATCTAAGCAGTTTGTCTTTGTCACACACCGAACTTGTCCACAAAATTTCATCCAGATCCGTGCACAACTTTTTGAGATATCCTGTACACAAAGAGAGGCAGACAAACAGACAGAAAGGGATGAAAACATAACCTCTTTCATCTTCGGTGGCGGAGGTAATAAAAGAGTAATTACGTCTCTTCTATTGGAAATTTCGAAGGTGACTTGCAACCGAGCATCAACGGTGGTGTACAGATGCGTTTTAAAAAATAACAATAAATACAAAGCGCAGGGAGGTGAAATTCCCTGCATGGGATGAACAATGCTTGTAGAGCAAAATGAGTGTTCATTTACATTCACAGTATGTCTCGTAAATAAAGAAGATATCAGTACTCCTGACGCTCATCCAAGGCTTCAGACTGGCACGCTCACGAGGCTGGACCGTTTAAATGAAACGTCCCAGAAGATATAGAAAATAGGGTCACATTTGTACATGTAGTGTTTTTTAATACAACGATTCTTGCTACGAAACATCATAACCTTCCAGTCTTCTTGGATATTCCAATTTAAAATAATTCCAACCCATCATTTTGATGGGCTTTTATGCGAGTGTGAATACATTATAATGAAAGTTGCCCTTTTCAGGTTCAAAAATGCATTTGGCAAGACTTGCAAAAACGTTCGGAAAATGGTGATGATCAAGTTTTTTTTATTTTTTATTTATTTTTTTATTCGTAAATTTAATCCCTCATTTTAATATTCAACAATAACCGGCAAAATAAAGTTCAGAATCGCAGTGCAGTTTGTTCGTTTGTCATCAGCATAATTGGTAGTAAACGTGCGCGGATTTTGACCAAACTCGGGTGGTAGATACCTCTTATGACCGAGTGCTGTGGAATTTGTGATGGTTGCTAGGGACGCTTTGGTTCCCTAGCAACAACCGAAAAACCTTCAAAATTGGTACCGTTCACGCAAAATCAATTCCGAAAGCCATTATCCCACGTAGGGTTATGAAATTTGGCAGGAATGATCTACAGGTGATGCTCTATCAAATATATTCCGGTTTTTGTGATATATGGAATACTTTACCCGCAGCGCACCTTACAATTAGGGTATGCGTGAAAATTGGCAAAAATTTAAGGCCCCCTAGCGACCAGGTGAGTGCATCGATACGAAGGAAACTTTGCAGGTTCATGGTACTCAATGAGTACTACAACTTTGCCTCACGACATATTGACCGATTTCGCTTTGGTCAGGGGTCAAAGGTCAATTATTGCAAAAATCGATAATATGCGAGAGCTGGAGGTGCCTTCGTGCCAAATGCTACTCCTCCTCGGGTTATGGTCGGACGGTCATGAAAATTCACACTAATCGTCTGGAATACATTGTGCACAAACGATCGAGCCGGATTTTCGATTTATATCTTTGTTCACCCACAGCACCCCCTCGAACTTTGGGGATTTCCGATTTCAAACCACATTTTCGGTACTTTTCATTCAAATGGATACCGAGTAGTTATCAGTAGATAGAACTGGATGAGATTTGATATGCATAATCTTAAGGTGATTCCCTATCTGCTATATGACATACATTATGCTCTATATCTTATAGTTTCCATGCTCGGCGACCCATCGCCGCCTACTGGCTTGTCTGTCTGTTTGTCTGTCTGCACAGAACTTTAGCATTTTTCTCCACAACTGCTTGTTGGATTGAGTTGAAATTTGCACCAGAGGAGCATCGACGCATGTGTAATGTTTTAATTATAAATATGACTTAATAGGTCACGTGGTGTGGCAGCCATGTTGGGAAAACGGGAAAACTTTGGACCTCTGTATCTCTGAACCCGCACCAAGTCAAAAATTGAAACTTGGCACACGCAAGTACTCCTCGTGGGGAATAGGTGTAATAATAAAAAAATGATGTCAGAGGTGTCTTCGTTATGATGTCATTGCATATGTAGAACGCTACATCTGACCAGTATGAACATTTTGGAGGGTCATCTCGAGATAAAATGGTCCATCGAAAAAAATAAAATAAATAAAATTGACGTCATCGGTCATGTGATTCGGCAGCCATCTATATGTATATGTATTTTTCAAACCTTAAAAAATCTTCTTCTCTGAGGTAGCTAAATAGATCGAGGAAAAACTTTATACGTGTGACCGCCTATCCACGAGGAACAAGAAGTTCACACACATGACATCATAGGTTACATGGTTGGGCAGCCATATTGGATTTACCCTCAAACCTATAAAAAATCTTCTTCTCCAGAACAGCTGGACAGATCGAGGGGAAACTTCACACACATGTTCCCCAAGCCGTGGATGTACAAGTTTGTTAAGGAATAATTGATAGGTCACATGGTTTGGCAGCCATATTGGATTGAAGAAAAAGATTAAATGATGTTTTCTCTGGAACTGTTTAATCAATTGACGTGAAACTTCACAATTATGATCTAGTAATGATGGTAAATACAGGTTTTAAATTTAAACTCGAGCAGATGCGTGGTCTGGTTGCCAGAATTTTTTTATTGTGATTTATTTATTTTGAATAAGGCTCGCTTGGCTGTACCTGGATGGGTTGGAGGGTAAAGTAGTAGCAGCTGAAATGTGAATCCTATCCAGGTTCCTCCTGATGACTTCATCTTTGCTTTTTGTTTGTTTGGGTTTCTTCTGATTACTCCAATGCAGGACTTTACCCATTTGGTTTTCCGTTTAATTTGAATTGAATTTATTTTAATCCCATTCTGAATTCAATTGAATAATAATAATTTAGAAAAGTCATCGGTTAGGGTCAGGTGTCCAATCAAAGCAGGACGTCTTGGTACCCGGTCATCACAACAATTATAAAGTGGCAGTTTTAATTATGCCTCTTATTAATTACATAACACACCAGTACATAAATGCCACACAAAACACACCACACAAAAAAGTCCTGGCAAGGGTCTGCAATCTCTGATTGCTGTTTTTCTTGTTTTTAATTGTGTTTATGCAAATTATGGCTATGAAAGAAAGAAACCCATGATGTCGTTGTCGGTGTCACTTTGGTATCATTTGTGCTTTAGCTGTTTTCTGGATCGAGTTGTCGGTTAATAAACAGTCTACTCCACTAGTTTTCATTTGGATACTGGTGAGGAGGGTGGCTGGGCACACTGATGGAACAAAAAACAAGATCCATTAAAGGGTGTATGAGCTCACTTAAGAGCCATCGGCCATCCATCAAACTCAGCAGTGATTGCTACTTGTGGACGGACTACGTTCCCAGCCCAGTAAGGCAGTTAGTCTGGGAGATGGATCTCTGAAATACAAAGCTCTCTTCCAACTCACACAAGGCCAGCGTGGAGGGGTCAGCCTCAGCCAGCATGATGAGTACACCAGAATCAATGGCCTCCAGTCCCCAGCAGTTCCGAAGCCCTGGACAAACATGGTGGCTCAACCACACAAGCATTAGAGGTTGCTAAGAACTCCTTGGGTTCATACAGGCCATCGCTAGAACCTAAGAGTTGCCACATACAACGGTAGATCTCTACGAGGAGACGACCAACTAATTATTGGAGCATGAGGAAGAACTTGAAGGAGTAGACTGGGACGTAATAGGACTGAGTGAAGTTCGAAGGCAGGGGAAATATTTGCTGAGCTAAAGAGTGGACATAATTTTTACCACATCGGTATGGACAACAGAAGCTTGGTGGGAGTAGGATTCATGATCTATAAGAAATGGATAAAGCACATGACTGAAGTCAAAGGTATCAATGAGAGACTGGCACAGATTACACTGAAACTAAATAAGAAATACAGCAACAAAAAATATCCAGGTGTATCCCCCTACATTAGCACGTGGAGACGAAGAGGTAGACAAAATGTATGAAGAGTTAAGAAAAGTCCAGATGGACAAACAAAAAACGAGATCGAGTTAATCTTTAACAAACAAATTAAACATTGTCCAGATAGTCTAGGACCTGGCTTAGACGTGTATGCACTTAATTTAGGAGAGGATAACTCAACTGTTTTAGGCTAATATGACCCCAAGGAACAACTTGGGATTTGTGCCAGAATCTCTATCCGGGACGAACAGCCCGAAAATGACCACGCCATTTAAAAAATCTATGTACCCCATTGTCGATCACTCTATGCACCCTATTATCACTCACTCAGCCTGCTTTTGATTTATTCATAGTACCAGTGCTCCAAGATCTGGAGAGAGAGAGAGAGAGAGAGAGAGAGAGAGAGAGAGAGAGAGAGAGAGAGAGAGAGAGAAAGAGAGAAAGAGAGAAAGAGAGAAAGAGAGAGAGAGAGAGAGAGAGAGAGAGAGAGAGAGAGAGAGAGAGAGAGAGAGAGAGAGAGAGAGAGAGAGAGAGAGAGAGAGAGAGAGAGAGAGAGAGAGAGAGAGAGAGAGAGAGAGAGAGAGAGAGAGAGAGAGAGAGAGAGAGAGAGAGAGAGAGAGAGAGAGAGAGAGAGAGAGAGAGAGAGAGAGAGAGAGAGAGAGAGAGAGAGAGAGAGAGAGAGAGAGAGAGAGAGAGAGAGAGAGAGAGAGAGAGAGAGAGAGAGAGAGAGAGAGAGAGAGAGAGAGAGAGAGAGAGAGAGAGAGAGAGAGAGAGAGAGAGAGAGAGAGAGAGAGAGAGAGAGAGAGAGAGAGAGAGAGAGAGAGAGAGAGAGAGAGAGAGAGAGAGAGAGAGAGAGAGAGAGAGAGAGAGAGAGAGAGAGAGAGAGAGAGAGAGAGAGAGAGAGAGAGAGAGAGAGAGAGAGAAAGAGAGAAAGAGAGAAAGAGAGAAAGAGAGAAAGAGAGAAAGAGAGAGAGAGAGAAAGAGAGAAAGAGAGAACGACTTATCCATCCAGGACTGCTATCAACTGAAGGAAAGTTCCCACTCCTCTACAACTCCTACATGAATGGTGGATTTGTCATGAACACCACCAAGAAAGGTAGTGGAGTGCCCTTTGACCAGGCGCGAGAGCAGTGCAACAATCGGCCTGCCAAAGTGAGTCGGGGGATAATTGGGGTCACCAGAAAGAAGGAAGCAGTAGCTCTGTAGAGAATTATCAAGCATAAAAAAGACCAGTACGTTGATCTCCTGAAGATGAAGGATGATGTCGAAGGAGAACTCTCACTTCACCACGACTTCAACCCAAGTACTGCAACTAAGATAGTTGGGATGGTGCAAGACATAGAGGAGTATCTCCTGAAGGTATGCAGTCCTCTACAAGACCAGGTAGCACTGAAGAATGTTCTCACTGGAGAAATTGTGACCAATGTAAATGTAGACAAGTTGTTGTGCTGTATCAAGGAGGGCAGCACTGCTTGTGCTAATTTTATCGATGATCGACTCAGAAATAGGTCGATATCGATACACTCAAATATTAGCAAAATCAAGTTTAAGTCCCCTAATACCACCTTGAAATTGGCTCCCAAAGCAGATATCAAAGATGAGACAATCAAAGCTCTCATGTTTATTGAGTAGGGGAGTCACCGGGGGTTCACTGTTGAGGAGCTACTCAAGCATGAGATCACCAACTCTGCATTCTTCTTGGTTGACGAAGATGGTTACTTGAGGAAGAGTACCAAATCACAAGTTGGGACTGAGCTGCTGAAGTTGTGCCCACTAATAGATAAAAAGGGCCAGAAACCTCCCCACAAACCCACGCCATCATTATCGACTTCATGGCCTTGGTGAGAAAGGTCCCCTTAAAGAAGCTTGATCCGCCCGTCAAGACATTCCATGACTTTGCTATTGCCTTGACATCTATGGTCACCAAAGCTGGGCACAACTGTGATGAGATCCATATCGTTTTTGATGCTTACAGAGAAGACAGCATCGAGAATGGAGAGGGGGAGAAGAAGAAAGTCAAAAGAAATGGTTGTCCTTGATGTGATATCACCAAACCAAAATGTTCCAGTGGTATTAGAGAACTTTTGGTCATCTTCCATCAGCAAAACTGCTTTCCAGGCATTCTATGTTGAGTGGCTCACCACCAATTACCACGGAACCAAACCTCTATACCTCGGTATATCACCACAGGCATGGATGGTGTCAGCTGGGTGTGCTTTTCCATTCCCTCGGCTCAACTGCACACACGAGGAAGCTGATGACAGGATGATGTTCCATGTGCAGGACATTCTAAGTCCTGCACATGGTCAGGACCTACATCCATGACGCTGTCATCAGGTGACACAGATGTCTTTGTGTGCCTGTTGTACCACATCACAGTCAATTGGAGAGATCTTGGCCTCCAAGAGCTTTGACTCGTCCGCAACTCAGGAGTGAAAAGATCAATATTACCACTCCACGATATCTGCATATCACTGGGAGATGAGCTCACAAAGTGTCTCCCAGCACTCCATGCGCTGACTGGGTGCGATACAACCAACAAGATATCAACTAAACTTGCAGCCCTGAATGCTCTCCGCAAACCAGGAAATTCCTCTCTGATCCTGAATTTTGACTGTCCCCAGCTAGCAGAAAGTGCAATACAGATGGCAGAGACATTCTTGGTCAAGTGTCTCAAACCATCAACAGACCTGGAGACATTTGACGACCTGCGTCTCACTGCATTTGATAGCAATGCCCTCAAGATGGACTTTGACAGAACCACTTGCACCTCAACTAATGCAAGGAAACATATCCATAGAGGCTATTACCAACAGCAGCTGTGGGTCCAAGCCCCATTTAGAGATGCCACCCTGATTATGAATGCCGAGTCTTATGGGTTTGTAAGAAGGGGCAGTTTATTAGTCCCTGAGATTGTGATCTCCAAACCCAAAGGCCTGCCAAATCCCTGCACATGTGGCAAGTGTGCTCGCAAAAATGGGTGTTCCTGCAGGGTAGCTGGGATCAAGTGTTGCAAGTACTGCAAATGCAAGGGAGGTGATTGTTGTAAAAACCCTATCACTGAATGAACACTGCTCATCATCCTCATACCTGGACTCTGTTGTGTTTCTCTTCATGTTCCTGACCCTGGTTTACGTGACACATAAACAGTATTAATGTGGTTTTAAAAGTTGTATTGTTGGTGGTTGGGCAATTTCCCTGCTGATCTTAGAAACATTTAAGCTCTCCAGATACTGCTGCCTACTAAAGTAATAAGTTTTGTTTTTTTATTTTTCATTTTAAGTTAACATTCCATTGATAATGGTATGTAAATGATTGAAAATACAATTTCTTTATATTAATCAAATGCTCGCTTTCTTTCTTTTTAAAAAATCCCTTGTATTGTTCAAATTCCAAATTGTCAGTTCAACTCTAGTAGATGACACAAATCTTCTAACTTTGCTCCGTCCGGAAAGTTTAAGTTAATAAATATATGGCAATTCCAGTATGTATGGTAAATAAAACGGTTTTTAGCCATTTTCTCATAAAAAATATCAAATTAGAAATTTTACACTCTTCTATGACCCCCCTAAATAAATAAATAAATAAACATGGCCATTCTGAACATTTTGAGCACCTCAGAAAATCTGTAGCTCCAACGGTTTAGAAGATACAGCTATGTCAGAAGTAGCACTTTCGCTGAAAAAGGGTGTGGTCATTTTAAAAAGGGCGTGGTCATTTTAAAAAGGGTGTGGTCATTTTAAAAAGGGCGTGGTCATTTTAAAAAGGGTGTGGTCATTTTAAAAAGGGTGTGGTCATTTTGAAAAGGGTGTGGTCATTTTAAAAAGGGCGTGGTCATTTTCGGGCTGTTCGTTCCGGATAGAGATTTTGGCACACATCCCAAGTTGTTCCTTGGGGTCATATTAGCCTAAAACAGTTGAGTTATCCTCTCTTAAATTAAGTGCATACATGTCTAAGCCAGGTCCTCTACTAATAATAATGAAAGTATTAAACAAGGTGAATAGAGGAAGTGATCATAGGATGTTTTTCTGCAAAATAAAGATTGACACCAGATTGGAGAGACAGAAACTGTTGAGAGAAAGACACAGAAAAGCAGATCGAGAAAACCTGAAGCTAAGAAAGAAGAATTCCGAATCGAGCTTGGAAACCGGTTCCAGGCACTTCGGGAGGAAAAGGACACTGACCTGGATACATGAAACAATCAGATAGATGATATAATTCAAGAAAATGCATTGAAGACAGCAGGTAAAGCAAGAAAGAAACAGGTATCCAAGATTTCAGACAGCACCAAACAATTTATGAAAAAGAGAAGGGAAACGAAAAGAAATGGAAATTGAATTCAAAATGTGGATAACGTGGAAACATGAAAAACAATTAGAAAGAAGACAAGTCTGGAGACGGCGATGGTTCACGAGCAATGTACACGGTTCGCCTTTTTAATTTTTTGACCTTCGAGGGGACGTCACGAGCAAACTGGCGGGAATCGGGAAAAACGTAAATGATGAAAGATGTAGTACTCGAAGAGCACTACTTGCATACCAACTTTCATTCGAAACAATTGAAAATCCTAGGACCTCGATGCCCAATTTATTGATTTTTTTGACATTTTCGAAGTTCGTGACCTTGGGACGAAAATGAAAAATCGAGCTCCGTGGGGCTATGCAGGTGCCATTGGGCTAACCAAATACCGAAACCCCTGCCAGATTTGACAAACCCCCTCCGAGAAGATGTTACTTGAAACCGGCTACCCCCTAAAAACACGTCTTTTTGGGCGTGGCTCTGCCCATAATGGGCATAGCACGCCCATTCTCCGGAAAACACAACTAGATCATGATACAAACCTCGTACCCTAATTTTATCAAGATCGGATCAAAACTCACGGAGCTATGCTCGGACAGACAGACAGACACACACACACCCATAACGAATATAGTGGTCACTTACTGACTTGTGAACCAATGAGAGAAAACATCAGGAAATTTAACACTCAAAAGATAGAGGAAGCGATAGAAAACAACAGAAACCAAAAAGCTATGTGATGGCAAACGAAACATCATGAGGCTGCTTGACAAAAATGAACATGTCCACCAAGTTCCGTCAGAATCCGTCCATAACCTTTTGAGATATCCTGCTCACAGGCAAACAAACGGACGAGCGGGTGAATACATAACCTCCGTCCATCTTCTGTGGTGGAAGTAATTAAGCCATGCCATTGCAAAAAATAAAAATTCAACGATTATGATTGATTTTTGTCGATATTGCACCCATTATACATTTATTGAATTGCCTATTCATCTTCTCTCGAGTAGTATTTTTATTTTGCTTTGCTGTCATAAAAGTTGTCACGATTCTACTGTTAGTTAAATTGCAGAGTTCACGGAGCCTCCTGACTTCCTTTTACTTTCACAAAAGTACAACTTGAACCCACATCAATCATTATTATCCCTTCATTGCACAATTTATCAAAGTTCTATTTTTGGTCACGAGGTGGTTGTGGTACCCATCATATGATGCTTGTGAAACATACCCTTTCATTGATTTGATCATTGCAAATTGATTAATGTTTGTGTATGCAGGTGTAGGCCATTCGATGGCAATGCGGTTGCATGCACTAGGTGCAGAAACTTGTGGGCAGTTGGCAGCACTTCCGCTTAATCGGCTGCAGCATGAGTTTGGGCCACGCACAGGACGCAACCTGTACAGTGCCTGTCGTGGTCAGGATGACCGAGCCTTACAACCTGAAAAGCAACGCAAGTCAGTGTCAGCCGAAGTCAACTATGGCATCAGGTTCCAACAGGTGAGAAGGTGAAAAGACATTTATGCAACATTAGATTCTTCTTTCTAATGTGTGCAGCTTTTTGTGGGAGTCATCATTGCTAAGTGAACGATAAGTAATTTGAGCATTGGGTGGTTGTGGAGAGGAATATTTTGCCTGTCATTTGTCAGGGTGTTAATAGGAGTTAATGTGTAACATAAACAGTGACACCACCTTTGAGATGTTTCGGGCCTGTTAAAGTGGATGAGAGAATAATTTGGGAAAGACACAAAGCAGTTCGGAACTTTGTGTGAAAGAAACATTTCCAGCTGCTCTACAATTTCCAGAACAGGAGCAACAACGTTTTGGGGGAGTTACAAGGAAGCAGTCCTGTCATGTTTCAGGGCCATACTCTTTGGCAAGGGAGAATAATTAGGCCTGACGGGGTGGGGGGAATGCAAGCAATGGTTGGAGGAACGTTGGCTAGGGCTAGGAGAATCCATGAGAGGGGCAAGAGAATGCTAATGAGGGTGAGTGACACAAACCCCCAAAAATATTCGATCAGTTGATGTCCAAGCGGCAACTGGGTGTAGTCCAAACACAGACCACTCTGAGCCAGTTGGCTTAAAGCCATCCATGGATCCCGAAATGGTGTACATAATACTGAGTTCACTTAATACTGTGATTCTCAAAGGATCACCCAAACGAGGTCGAACCTGGCAGTGCAACGTGCAGGAGGAAAAAAGGCGGGAAGACACTGCTTAAAGTCAAAATGGGGTTAATTGAAAAATAGAATACAGGGATAAGGGTAGACAAGACATGATGAATAAATGCATGTGACAAACCAAGCAGTCAACAGATGCAAGTTGGGACTTGCACATGAAATTGCACAAACCAAATTATGGCGTCGATTCCTGGACTTGCACATGAAACAATGGGGCAGGCGAGAGCTTGAGGCAGACACGAAGTTGGTGGTGTGCAGGGGTGACGATGGTTATAACTGCACATGCAAGGCGATGTCCTTCTGCCTCTTCTCACAGCCCTGTGTGGCCAGCGATGGAAGCAGAGAGAGGGAGAGGGAGACACAGAGAGCAAGCGAGAGAGAGGGAGAAAGCATGTGCTCACAATGGTTGTTATTGCCTCTCACGTCTGCCCATGGCTGGTCCCCATCGGCTGTTCAACTGGATGAGGGCAGTGTTTCTCCATGTGTCCGCTCCCTCCCCCCCCCCCATCCCAGACTTATCCACAGCATACAGAGCCACCATCCTGTGGTCCTTTGTGAATCCCCTGCAGAACCGCCACACCCGTCTGTGGTGCTTTGAAAGCGTCCATACCTTTTGTAAAGCGCATTTTGAAATGCCATATCTGTGCCTTTGTAAAATGTCCAAGTCCTCATCTGGCCTCGCTTGTAAACAGGAGGTGTTACACAATACACTTTGTACTGTCTTAGAGTTCACACTCCCTGCCTCACTCCTCAGTGCACGCTTCAGAGTATGACTTACTCTGACATTTTCCCTGTTACAAGAATAATCTAACCTACACGGTCACACGGTCCATGCTATTCTTACTGTAATCTAGCTAAGGATCCCCTCCTCCTTTCCACACAATAATATGTAGGGATCCCTGACCATACAGGGTCATATTTATGGCAAGCGGTGTTTTTTAATTTTTTTTAAATTTTTTGTCCAAATCATTAGGTCGGTAACATGAAGACTTGGATCACAGCTTGTCCTCCGGTTTGCGTAAACCCCAAGAGCATTAATTAATCTCGGTTATCAACAGCTGTCTTACATTTGTCAGAAAAGTGTGGTCGATTTTATTTATTCTTCCCATGCAGGCGATTGTTGTGCATGTGCTGTATTTGGTTGTTGTTCAGTTTTATTTTGCAGTCACAACCAGTTTCAATACACTTTTGTTTTGTTTTTGTTTTCCTTGCAGGAGTGAGGCTTATGTAAGAGCAAGGTATAACTGGCAGTGGGACACATATCAAGGAAACGAATGAACAGGAAAAGAGAAAAGGGAGTAGTTGAGAAAACACTGAAAGTAGCAAGTACGATGGTTGTGTTGGGAAAGGTTAAATGGGGGTAAATCAAGATCATGGGACAGCATAGAGGATGACAAGAAATGGCAGTGCATTGCTTGCTTGAAGTCCTGGAGGGAAAAGTGAGGGAGAACAGCCTCTGGAAGGTGGTTTTGCTCTTTTGCTGTCTTCTTGACCTATTTTTTTCCCCCTCTTACCAAAAAAGAGTAGTTCAGGAATCAGGTTGCAGTCGTAACAAGAGTAATCGTATCAGATCAAGTTATTGATTTGTCATTTATGTGATTGCATTAATGCATTGCTCCTCAACACCGTTTTAAGGTGGATCAAAAGCCAGAGCTAGTATTTGAAACTATGTCGCTATCCATTTGAGATATGCAGGTTGGTGATATTGTGACAATGTGTCCTCTTCTCCAGGCTGCAGATGTTGAGGCATTTGTGAGAACTCTTTCGAGTGAACTTGCTGTGCGACTTGAGGCAGCAGGATTCCGCGGGCATCGGCTCACACTGAAGTTGATGATGCGCAAGGCAGGAGCACCAACAGAAAGTGCAAAGTTTTTGGGCCATGGGATATGCGATCACCTTTCCAGGTTCATCATTCTTCTACCAGTATTTTTGTCATCATTGTCATTATCATTATTATTACTATCACTGTTGTTTGAAATATTTAATCAGCTTCCTTGTGTTTGTTTCACAGTTAGGACTTTCTTTGTTACCGTAATGAAAAATTATATAATGTTTGAGATCCATTGAGGTTACAAGCTTGATGTTCATTCAGTCACTACTCAAGAGCATTTCCCTTTATTTAATTATTTGTTCAGATAATACAACTTTCAAGATGCAGATACCTGTTTATTTAAGCAAACTCTCACGAATGAAGTATGAACATTTGGTTATGTCCATAAACTTGATGCAGCTGTACAGTTTGATTTTTTTGGGGGGGTGGGGGGGGGACTTGGCACAGGGGCAGTCATATAATCAGGCATGTGAAAGTGCAGTCACTCAAAATGATATTACACTCCTTTGTGCCTTTATTTCACCATGAGAATGTTATTTGTTGTGAACATTGATGGATTTTAATTTTTAAATTGCATTAGTTATTTAATTTGCATAATAAATCCTGTTGCTTGAACATTAGCCACAGCCATACTTATACAAGACAAGCAAATGCAATCACATGCCTGCCAGTTTTGTTTTCAGTCCATTTTGCACAAATGCTCTGCAAATTCACTTTCTCAAAACACGTGTTTTTAGGAGCACTTTCCTGCTTGAAGCAACTTCAGATGCAGACACAATTGGATGCACAGCTTGGAGGCTTCTACAGAAGCTGGCCTTATCAATTACTGACATCAGAGGGGTAAGTTTAGGCATTGGATTGGGGAGAGGAAAGAATTGTTGGGCACATGGGCTTGAAGGTTGCAAACAAGTGCATAAAATTTACACAATTTACATTTCAGTTGATTGTTTTTTGTACGATATTATTTTTCATCAACAATTTGTGCGACATTGATTATTCACTGAACTATATATAGTTGTAGCATCTCCCTCACCCTACTTCGGATACGAAATGTGTCTTTGAACTTTGTCTGCACAATGCAAGACCATGCGCTACATTTATTAATGCTTTAAATCAAACAGAAAGTATTTATTTTGAATAACAGGTTAGATAACTTGGTAGTTTGCAGTTAATTTGAAATACATTTTAATGAAAAAAAAATAATGGATTATTCATTTAATAGATTAAAATATAATTTTGACCTCACTCATGTATTTTATATATATAATACATGTATTTTGTAAATGTTTCGGATCATAATGAAAAGCAAAAAAAAAACTTTCATATAGGAAGGAAAATTAGTGAATATGTTCGGCAACTCAACTGCGGAGGTCTCAATTTGACGATGCACATCTCGCGAAACATCTTTCAACGAGAGAATACATACAAGACCTTACCGTGCAGTCTTGAGAAAAAGGACAGACATGGGAAGAGTCTCTTTTAAACTCTTGCTTTGTGTTTCCAAGCACGATCTATGTTCGTTTTGTTCGTGAACCTTGCATGACAGACGTTATGGTAACCATACGAAGCTGATGGGTCAAACGGAACAGTCCAGAGCTGACGATGCTCCGTTGAGATGCGTTTTTCGTCGCCATCATGCTTATCGGAACTGAGCCGACCCACAAGAGTTGCGGAATTGAGAGTGGCCACGGAAGGAGGATGCCAAGACGATGACCAAGGCCCAAGGGGAAGAGCAGCCGAGCGGGTAGAGCTCATGCAGCGCACGGAATGAGCTCGCTGTCAGGACGAATGAGTGTTATGGGTGCTGGAGCGAGACACGCTCAGTCTCGTGTTGATGTGTGGGAGCTCATGGTCCCGGGTTTTGTGCCAGAAGCTCTTGCTGCTCTGCGTCTCCAAGTCCGTTTCCACAGCCCGTTTGTAAGGCCTGGGCACACCAACCGTAGCGGTGCTCGCCCTATGCTCCGTACTCGCCTTGAGCGTTCGCAAGGACTGCTCGAAATTTATGGACACGATGCAGGTGATCTCGTCGCTGCTGCCGGCGCTCCGTGTGCCCTGCCTGAGCGAGACTTGAGCTCTGGGGACTCCGAGGTTGGACGCGTCTCACGAGTAGATTTTAAAAGTGGATTTAATATTTTTTTAATCAGCCAAATACTGCATAAATGTAGATTTTTAGGTGCAATGCTGTATCAATAATGTCCCTTGGTGAAACCCATCTCTGAAAATGATCATCCTGGGGCCAATGGCCCTATAAAGATCAATATCTTTGTTGATTATGATGATGATGAAGGGGCGAAAGAGCATTTTATGAGGGCAAGAGGATTAAAGATGCAGAAATTTTGGAGGTTTTCCAAACGATGAATTCCAAGGTTTTTTATATTTTTTTGTCATTGTGTTGTTCAGACTAAAAATTAAATTGGTTGCAATCCTTCGTTATATAATGTGTGCACAGATTGATTAGGTTTTTATAGAAGGACAGAGTGAGGATTAACTGAAAGAGTTTGGAAAACAAAGGCATTTCCAACTATTGTCTTGCTACCCAGGACAATGAGTACAATGGTAACGGTCAATAACCAAGACCAAAGTTTATAAAGTATTATCAGCATTGGTTATGAATTTGCAAAAAAAATACTTGATTTGATAAAGGGAAATATGTTAAAAACCATAACTATGAATTAACTTCAAGTCCCAATA
This sequence comes from Eptatretus burgeri, assembly GCF_056783735.1. Classification (NCBI taxonomy): domain Eukaryota; kingdom Metazoa; phylum Chordata; class Myxini; order Myxiniformes; family Myxinidae; genus Eptatretus; species Eptatretus burgeri. Next base: position 7,779,382 of record NC_140970.1, on the reverse strand, counting down.
AGAAAACTTTTTTGACATTCATTTCAAAGTAGGTGATTCCTGGAACACCAATAATATTGTTATGATGAGGGGGGGTCGATGAACCGATTTAATAGTACAGATAGGTTTGTATAATGTAGCATGATGGTCCGTGGACGGGTAGAAGCGCCTCGATGTAAACAAGTCAGGGAATCTATCAGCTTAAGTGTTGCGTGTCACCACACGAGGGGTTGTGCGGTGTTAATTAGCTTAGGGAGTAAAAATAAGTTCCCCTGTACGTGATTACCCCCCTGTGATTTTTCCCGATGTTTTTATATTCCAAGCCAGGCCTTAAGTTACGGACCGAGTCCCTAAAACAACAACAACAACAGGAGAATCCCTGCCTTCTCGGGTATGGAGGCGAGGAGGCTGCATGCCGGGGGTGGAGGAGACGGAGGATAAGAAAGGGAGGAGGTTACTACTGCAGGATGGGAGAAGGCGAAGTTTGTGTGCTTGGCGAAGAACCGATCGAGTATGTGCACGTCGAGAGCCGATCGAGGAGGTGCTGGGTTCTCCTACTCCGTCCGCTGCTGCCCTCACTGGGCTCTGTCGTCCTCCCCCACACAGCAGTGTTGCCATCCACCATACCCTTCGAGCGCGAGCTGAAATCCATGTCAATGAGCGTGTCTGTTTCCTAGGAATAAGGACCGCTCGACCGTCCCGAGAAGTGGGTCGGTGTTAACCGCCTGGCTCCCATGAATTTAAGTAGTGGGAATCGAACCCCAGCTCCCCTACAACTGCTGACAGGAGCGGGATTCAATCCTGGCAACTCCACGACAATGTAATTGTCTTTGGCGCCTCACAAATACGTGTTCGCAAACGTTTTAGAAATGTTAGTTACAAATGTATGATATACGTGTAGAAGAGATGTTGTGCTTTATGATTTCTCCCTTCTACCCTTTTTGTAATGCCATTCCTTCTCCATCCCACTGTGCAGGTTGGTCTACAGATGCAGAAGCTTGTTCCTTTTGGAGGAAAGGGCATGGCTCCAAAAAGGCAGGCCAATGCTTCATCCATCGTCCACATGTTAAGTGCACGAGCGCCCAGGTCACACGGATACCAACAAAGTCCAAGCACTGATAAAACCAAAACTGTTAGGCAGGATGACAATAGCAGCAATGGTATGTATTACTCAAAATGTAGGCAATTTGATAGTTGCATCAAAATGCAATGGTGGTTCAAATTTGACATTGACATTTGTTGATAACTCATAAGCAGGGGCTACCCGGCACTGCCCCAGGGGAAAGGGGGTGGGATACCCGGTTCTGCCCGGCTGGGTGAGCTTTTCCCGGTGGGGGTTTCAGGACATGTTGGACATTGAAAAGCTATGGAGTTATTGGCATCATGATGGTTACCTTTTACCTGTGGGCCGGTGGCAGCACTGCCTGATCCTACATCCCAAGATACACTTTTTGTTGGCCTTTGCTGGCCTCAGAATGAATGGCTTTTAATGCCGATGTGTGGTCGCTTAAAACCTCTCTCAGATTCTGAAATACTTACATCCAAAACTTGGGGCCTCTCAGTGTTACACACTAACAGTGTTACAGTGTTACAATAACACACAAATGCACAAGTAAACACACAAACACTTAAAAATATTTATAAGATACTGGATATATTTTACAACAGCAATACTTACATGACTTTTCAAGGAATGAAATATCTTTGGACACATTTGTCCCATGTGAGTGGAAGCATTCACATGCCTTCGGTGTGGAGTTGGGCTATGCACACAGCCATTGCAGGAGATCATTCTTCACAACCTGTTTTTGTCAAAAACCTCTCATGTTGAAGAAGTCCTTTCATTCAAGCTTCTGGGTCTCACTATCTGCTATAATCTTTCCTGGGAAAGCCACATCTCTAAGCTGGCCTCCAAAGCCAGTCGCCAATTGGGCATTCTCCGTCATGCAAAGTCCTTCCTTGGCACACCTGAGCTCCTGACCACGTACAAAGCATTCATCTGCAGCCTGATGGAGTACTGTTCTCCCCTCTGGGCTGGTGCTCCCGCCTCTCACCTTTCTCAGCTTCACACTGTGGAAACCAAGGCATTTGAGATCGTTGATATCTCCTGCGATGAAGCTGAGAATTTGGATCTCTCACTCTGTCACTGCAGGCAGGTCAGTGGTCTTTTTCTTCTACTGTCTGCTCTATGGCCTCGCTCCCCCCACTGCTCTAACTGTGATCTGCCACTCCCGCCCCCGCCCCCCATATTTCCGCAGGGTGCTCAAGGTCCACCACTACCACCAAAATCAATGCTCACCTTCACCCTTTCATTCCTCTTTTTCCTCTCCAGGTCTTCAAAACAGCTGTTCACCACCATCTCTATATCCACCCCCATCCCCATCACCACCCCCATCCAAAACCATGATCTTTTCTACTCCTGCTAATCCACCCCAAACCCACCTCCTTCAAATTCCCTGCTTTCCTTCCTGAAAGTCCCTGCAGTGTCCACCTTGTTTACCCTGTGTACTCCGCCCCTTCCCTTCCACAGATCTCCTCAAGTCTCTGTTCCACACTGTTTTGTCCTTCCCTCTCCCACCCCTCTTGTCTCCTGCTCCCCTTGTTGTACGTTCTGTGTTTGCTCTTATACGAGCCTCGACAGTGTATACAAAAAAAAAAAGAATCTCTGGGGTGCTCATTCATGGGACTAAACAGATGAAAATCACAAGGTGGAAATTGTATACTGTAAGGAGAAAGGTGGCAGGACTTCCCAATCAATCGTTGTTCTCAAAGTGGCCTTGTAAGAGGGCGGTCTTCAGAAGTGGAATGACACCATTTGACGAGATACCAGGCCACCTTCCTGTTTCTCACTGGCTTAACCTCTGCCTGGAAAAAGGTCTCGAGCATTGACAATTCTCCTGCTTTCAAGGAAATCCACTTACAGAATCATTTGCATATCCCAAAACACAGACACCATCACACTGCTGGCAGAGTGTTGAGTTTTGAATTACTTCACCGCCAGAGATTCATGGTGCCACTATAGTCAGGTTCCTTGTGTCCATAATTTGACGTTCGTTGGAATTTTTTGGAGAGTAGCTAACCCCAACATTTTTGGAAAGCTTAAACAATACCAAAACAGAAAATCCATGTTTCACATTTTTTCAATGCATATAATGTGGTCAAATAGGTCGTTTTGGGGTAAAAACCGGTTTTTTTAATTTCAGCTCTGAAAATTCAAAATTAATCGCAAGCAAGCAACTGATGATGCATAATTGTTAACTTGAGGACAGCTCTTAATATAGAATATATATATATATATATATATATATATATATATATATATATATATATATATATATATATATATATATATATATATATATATATCTTCTTCTTTCAGCTGCTCCCGTTAGGGGTCGCCACAGCGGATCATCCATATGATCCGCATAATGATTTGGCACATGTTTTACGCCGGATGCCCTTCCTGACGCAACCCTGGTTGCCTCTTACGACACAGGGATATGGTACACCTATTTTAACCGGGGTATACACCAGCCCAGTACACTGGTACTCATTTCGCCAACCTCGGAAGGATGACAGGCTGAGTCAACCCCCTGGTGTATTAATTCAGTGGCTCAACGGGGCTTGAACTCGGGACCTTTTGGATCCCAAGCCACTGCCCTAACCACTGCGCCAACACCAGACTATATATATATATATATATATATATATATATATATATATATATATATATATATATATATATATATATATATATATATATATATATATATATATATGTATATATATATATATATATATATATATATATATATATATATGTATATATATATATGTATATATATATATGTATGTATATATATATATGTATATATATATATATATATATATATATATATATATATATATATATATATATATATATATATATATATATTGTATTTTGAGCAATGGTTGCCATGGAAACGACTATCATTTTGTCAAATTACCATTTATTTAATGTATTGCTTTCAAATATTGAAACAAGTAACGCATGAATATGGTGATCAGTGAAATGTACTTAATGTCAAATATGAGTTTGTAGCCAATTGGCATCACTGTCTCTAATGTCACTCTTCATTGCCATCGTCATCATCACTACCGTGGTCATGCCGTTCAATGTTTGAGTCCTCGTCATTCTCACACAAAGTTCTGCACATGCAAAGATCAGTGCATTTTAGTTATTGGTCCTGCAGGAACATCTCTGTGATGAACCTTCTGTCTTGCACTGGCACCTTATCATCTCGATAATTGCCTTTGGTGCAGGCAGAATGTCTGTTGTCGGTTTGAGTTGACCAATCGTGTCCTTGTGGAAGCCATTCTTTAATGGATCAAGAAATGTTTGCTGAGAAATTGCTGCTTGACCCCAAACATATGCCTTGATATGTACCCACATGATATGTGCCTGATGCCTGATCATAACGAACACTGGCACAACAAATTTGGTCCTTGTTAGTTGCGTTGGAATAGCATGTTCGGTGCTAGACAACCTTCTCCTTTTGCAACAGTTCTGCTGACATCCCCTCAGGTCGTTTATGAATCTGTACATAATCACCATCCTGTGAAGTGGCTTGCTCCTGTATTGTCTCTATCAAATGGCAGAACGACTCGACATTTGGTTGCAACACCAAGGACCCTTTCAGGAAAGAATTATCTTGGCACAGGACACATTTTGTCCAGTTCGTTGATCCTTTCATCTGACATGAATCCTTGCCACTCAGTGGTACTTCATCCATCATGTTGTTGGTCCTGCAAATATAAGAATAAATCGTCGGCTCATGAATGTCAAATCTATCATACGTGATACAGCCTATAAAACTCGGGCTGTGCCTATGTCTTGGGCCATATCAAGGGCACAAATAACATTCATCACCATAAAAAGCAAACAGATGAGAAAAACAAATCCTTATTTTCATTGACTAATTTATTGACCTAAACTTATGTGATTTAAACGGAAGATGCGGGTAAATGTCGCAATGATAGAACTTTATTAGAATCCAAAATAAAAACCGCTACTAAGACGTAAAATTACCTGAATAAAATAAAAGCAGAGATGAGTTGGAAATCAACAATACGCGCTAACTACATGCCAGTAAACTAAATAGAAACTCCAAATAGACTCCCTCTGTAATTCCAACCCCCGGGCACAAAGCTAACCTAATCCTATCCTATTATACAGCAGTTAATCTAATGGAACAAAATACGTCAGTGACTGATTACATTGATGGTGACTTTCTTTCCGGATAAATGAAAGCACGAATCAGCAAATAAGGACATATTTAAAGATCAACCCGAAATAATAGAAAAAGGATAAACACATAGCTATAGCATGACGACTGCCCGACTTCCAACTCCTAGCCTAACGGGAAACGCAATTAAAACGTCCAACCCCGTGGCCATTCAAACCATAATCCTACCCCATACAGGAGAACATAAAATGACAAAAAGGTACATACGCCTCAAAGGCGATCACAACTTACCGAAAAAAGGAAGAAAGGTGTTGAAAACCGCATATGATGAAACGAAGCTCCGAAGTAAACTGTCATGAATAAATCGAGAATAAACGAAGCGAACTGAAAATGACGTCATAGTGCTGCACGTGCTTGGACGCGCGCCACGCCACATCACGACGTCATGCCACGCCCAGCAACCGTAACCTGAGGTGTTGGCATGGCGTCGCGACGTGGCGTTCCCTACAAGATCACACTTACAATACATCAAACTACAAAAACTTAAAATCAAACGTTTTACTACTGAAGGTGCCGAAACCTTCTGATATTGAACAACAGACACACCAATGTTTCATTGCACAGATGGCCGTTTTCATGGCAACCAACTGTTCCAATACTTGAAAATCATAATACTTATGTGTAAGTTAATCATTGTCACTATACTTAACAATTCAAACAGGCCATCCGATGGAAAATATAATTAAAAAAATGTATATTAAAAAATAGCAATTCCACTCCAAACATGCTGTTTCCATGGCAACCGACAGTCAAAATGCAACATTTTATTATCTTATAAAATCCATTGTTAGCCATTTAACAGTAATCCAACATCAGTTGGTTATTTTGTATTGTTTCAGATTTTTTAAAATTGGAATTCAAAAAAAGCGTTTTTCACCCCAAAACGACCTTTCCAAAAGTTGAAAAAAATGTGAAACGTCATTTTTTTATTTAAATAGATTTTAAACTTCTCAAAAATCTAAAGGTTTGCTACTCTCCAAAAAATTCCAACGAAATTACACAATAGTCCGGGAGCCAACCTGTGTACGAGGCTGTTTTAGGGTTGGACCTTACAGCCTCTGCTATAAAATTTTACACCCCCAGGATGTTTAGATATATGTTTGCAGTTCATGAAAACCAATGTTGGCAATTCATAAGCTCTTGCGAAAAATTTTGGCGGACGTTTTTGTTTGAGGAAGATTTGAAAAATTTGATAAAACAGCAATTGTCAATAAAATTTCTAAAAAAATTAAAAAATCACATTCATGAAAAATAAATGTGAACTAAATGTAAGAATTCAATCAGTGCATTGTAAAATGACAAAAAAAAATTGCCTTTGTGGAAGTAAACCTCGTAAAAGTACATAATTTTGTGAAAAATGCCTTAAAAATAACGTTTTTTGAAGATGGCCTTTAGAACTTTTCTTATCATAGGCAGATGCTGCATTAGAATACTAATTTCTCTTAATGTGATATGAACATGGTATCCTTGGCTAATTAAAACAGCAAATTTGAGTGAGTTCTATCAATTTTTAAAGAGAAAATTAACATTTTTGTCAACCAAAGTTACCCCTACCCCCAAAATCCTCTTACTCTATTGAACACAGTTCGGTTAAGGTTTGCTGGATCCAGGTTGGGTACTTCACAGTTCACTCTTCCAAAGGAAAATTCAATGGTGTTTGGAGTGACATGGCCCTGGAGCAGACATACAACAATGAAGGGAAGACATCTCTGTTCAAAGGCATATCTCAGGCACCAGCTGCTCGAGATAAATATGTGAAAACAGCACCATTTCTCACAGCTGTATCAGAGAACATAAAGTCTATGGCTAATCTAGGCCAACAGGAATCTACTCATCATGGAGAAACACATAAGCAGGCAACAGAAGAACATATGCATGTTGAGGAGATCAAGAAAGTGATATGCCAGCAGATGATAAACCCATTCCAGTGTAACAACCAAGTGGATCTGCTCAATAGAGCAACTGGTGAGAAGGCTGCTTCAAAAGACTTGGTCCATGCTCAAGCTAAGGGCATGGAAGCCATTATGAAAGCAGAAGAGGTGGTCTCTATTAAGATTGAACCACTGAAGCTGGTAACTTTCTCCTCACAGAAGAAATCAAACCCATCAAGGAAACAGAGTTTAATCAGGATCTATCAAGATGAGACTGTAACTACACGTGTGCTGTGTTTCTATCGCGATGCCGACCCAGTCACAAGACAGATTGCATTTTCCCATGAGTGGACAGACTATCCATCATCCCTGTTTGAGGTTGATCCACGCTTAGCACAGGGGTTTGTAATGCGCAAAGGCAACAAGTCTGATTTCGTGGCAGTGCTAATTGCTGAAGCTGAGCAGGATGTTGTTTTACAGCTGCCATCATTACCACAGAGTGACCTATACACAGTTTATCTGGTAGACACAATGGCATTTGTAAATAAATACCAAAAAATGGGTGCAAAAACATTTGGTGAACTTCCCCAGCTGTATCTTCGCAAGCTCCTGCAGTTGAAACCTGAAATGTGCAACTGTGTCAACATCATTGGTGATCAGTATGATTTTGATGATAGCCATACTTTGAAGGGTGATGAGCAGCAGAGGAGAAACCAGACAGACCAGGCAAGACAATTCTCACCATCCAAGAGTCTTGAAATTCCGGACTGGAATTTACTCATGAAGAATCCAAGAAATAAAGGAAATCTTCAGAACTTCATTGGCACTTCCCTTTGTGAGAGTCCTGAAGCTATTCCGGATGGAGTGACCATCATTCTTGGTGGTATGATGGAAAACAAAGGTCACACTCTTTCCATCACATCAGCATCAAGTTCAGTTCTGGACTTACCTTGTGAAGAACATGAAGAGGCAGACACAAGGATTATTGCTCATCTTGCATATTGTGTGGAATATCTTGATCACCATCGAGCTGTTGTGCATGCAACAGATACAGACATAATTATGCTGTGTATATATCACTTCTGCTGCTTGAACACATTGCAAGAACTCTGGATACAACGGCAGAATCAATACCTACCTATTCATGAGCTGGTAGAAGTGTTGAGCAAGAAGTACCAGAAAATCCTCTTGATGTTGCAGCTACACTTCTGTGCACATATGTGTTGTGTGGATGTGACACAGTGAGCTACCCATTCAGAAGGGGAAAAGAAGAGGTCAGGTCAGGTATGGGAGCATGTGCCAGAACAGCGCGTCGCTGCGTCCACTTTCCGCCGGTACTCCAGGGGCCTCCGTCTGGCCATCCCCCAGGCAGATGCCAGGCCCATCCCCATCTCCTTGAGATGATGGTCAACCTGCTGCAACCATGAGGCACGTGGTCGGCCCACTGGCCTCCTCCACTCATGAGACTCCCTCGCTGAGAGAATCTGGTGAGCAGGATCAGCGTCAGGAAAACGAGCCACATGTCCATACAGCCGCAGCTGACGCTCACGGACTATGCAGATAACAAATCTCATCCGAGTCTCTCTCAGCAACCGCTCGTTGGACTCAAAATCCGACCAGCGATAGCCAAGGATTCTTCGAAGAGACCTGGTACCAAAGGAATTAAGTCTCCGTCTCAGATCCTTGGTCAAAGTCCAAGTCTCGCACCCATAGAGCAAGACTGGAAGTACCAAGGACCTGAAGACTCGGACTTTCGTCCTCCCGCACAGGTACCGGCAGCGCCACACCCCATGATCCAGTAAATCCATGACTCCCCAGGCCCGACCCAGACGTCTATTGACCTCCGGCTCACAACCTGCGGAGACATGAATATCACTGCCCAGGTAAGTGAATCTATCCACGACCTCAACATCCTCACCACAAACAGACACAGACAGGACAGCAGCATCCAAGATGTCACCGAAAGCCTGGATCTTAGTTTTGACCCAAGAAATCCGTAATCCCAACGGCTCCGACTCCTCATTCAGCACCTCGAGGGCCCCCAAGAGGATGTCTAAAGTCTCCGCAAAGATGACTGCATCATCTGCAAAATCAAGGTCCGAGATCTTGACATTGCCAAACGATGCACCGCAACTTTATCTCTCCGACATCCTCCCTAAAATCCAGTCCATACAAGTGCTGAAAAGTGTGGGGGCAAGTACACATCCCTGACGAACTCCAGTAACAACTGGAAATAAGTCAGAGATGGTACCACCACACTCCACAGCACTCTCAGTACCAGAGTAGAGTTCAGACATCAGATCGATCAGTTTCGGTGGCACCCCACGAAGACCAAGAATCCTCCAGAGGACATCCCGATTCACTGAATCGAACGCTTTACAGAGATCAACAAAGGCTGCAAGCAGCCCCTGCCGAAACTCTCGTCTGCGTTCGGTGAGGACACGAAGTGCAAGGATACGGTCAATCGTTGACCTCTTTGGTGTAAAGCCTGACTGCTCTGGACGCTGGTGCTCAAGCAGATGGTGGCGAACCCTATCAAGAATTATCCGAGCAAAGACCTTGCCCGGCACTGAGAGCAGCGTCACCCCTCGGTAGTTGTTGCAGTCTTGGCGATCACCCTTCCCTTTCCAGAGAGGGACAACAAAGCCCCTCTTCCAGTCAGTTGGGATGATGCCTGTGTTCCTGTGAAAAGAAGAGCGGCACAGGTTTCTCTGGGACTGATAGGAAACCTTCCCCACCTTGTTGATTTTGGAAGAGATAGTGAAATGGCAGCAACAGAATGTGTCATTGATGAGGCCAGAGTATACTGGACTGCTCTGCATGGCCAAAAAGGGTTCAGCTGTTTGGATACCCTCAGGCAGCATATGTTTGTCTCTTCAAAATTAGACCTTAGGTCACTGCCAGCAACAGAAGATGCGTTTTACTTCCTTGTTTTAAGAGCATTGTATCAATTGCTTCTGTATAGACGTGCACATCTCAGTGACCGAGCACTTCCCCCAGCCACAACATTTGGCAGAACCCTTATCAATGGAAAACTGGTCCCAATTCTCATGTCTAAGCCAGCCAAGCCAAACATAGACAAAACGGTGTCTTGCATGTGCAAATTATCCAAATGTCTGAAACGATGTTGATGCAAAAAGGCTGCTGTGCCTTGCTGAGTGACATGCATATGCCTTGGTCAGAGAGGTTCATGTGGTGGAGTTGTTTCAGAGAGTGACTCTTCCTCTGAAGAGGATGTTTCATGTCACAATATTGTGTTAATCCATTTCTAATTTTATCTTCCTTAAAACCATGGCATGTAAAAGTATGTTCTTGTTCCTGACCCCATTGATAGTCAAGCATTTCTGAGTTACATAAATCTTTTGTTGTTTGACATATAACCTTGTCAATTGTAGGTAGGTTAAATCTACACCAATTGTGATATAGGAAATGAACTCCTCTTTAATATGAGGGGTCATTTGTGTATATAGGTTTAGTGGTTATGATTTTAGGACAATATGAATTACCCCTACCCCCATCCTACATCTTCGCTTTTGCCAACATTTTGTTATCAGAGGGGGCTCGCAAAAGTGTTGACTGTGTTGTTGCGCAAGAGTTTCACCATTGCCAACATTGGTTTTCATATACTTAAAGGGTGTCTCTTTATGAAAATCAACACAAAAATTTTATAGCAGACCGGGCAATTTTTTTTTAATTTTGATCGGTTGGCTCCCGGACTAACAAGGAACCTGACTACTATTGCAAGCTTGTCCTCTTTTCTTGTGGAATGTGGTGGTGTATTTGTCTTTAATTACTGGTCACAATCGACTCCAAAAATGTACACCCTTGTCGGCTAAATTGAGTTGATGACCGGAACAATCCAGTTACTCGCAATGCTTTTTGGTCAAATATCAGTTGTCTTGGCATTGAGCTTGCACTACCATTCAGAGGTTTAATTGTACTGATTGATTGATTCAACAACTGAACTCCTATCCACTTGCAAGGCCTTCATCCACAGCTTGATGGAGTGCTGCTTTCCCCTCTGGGCTGGCTCCCCTGACTCACATATTGCTCAGCTTGACACTGTGGAAACCAAGGCCTTCAAGATCATTGGCATCTCCTGTGCTGAAGCTGAGTCAATGGGCTTATCACTTCACCCACACAGACAGGTCAGTGGTCTCTGTCTTCTATCGCCTCCTTTCTGGTCTTGCACCCTCTGCTTTTTTTTGTGCTTTGTCTCCCCTCCCCCCACCCCCAGGTTCCTGTGGGGCTCACACAGTCCACCATCAACCCTCTTCTGGTAAAACTACCCAAATCCAGGATGACTGCTCACCTCCACTCATTTGTTCCTCTTTTTTTTTCCCCACCTGTGGTATCAACTTCCACATCCTCGTCGATCTCATTCTTCTCTCCAGGTTTTCAAAACAGCTAGCTGTTCACCACCATCTCACATCATCTCCGATCCAAAACCATGATCTTTTATCCCCTCGTTAACACCACCCAAATCTATCCTAATTTTCCAGGTTTATCCTCCTTCGAGTTTCCTTCTCCATGCATGCGTGTTTTGTATCCTGTTTTTGTCTGGTATGTCCTAATCCATTCAGTTGACCAGTTCTTCCACGAGCCTCAACTATGTGTGCAAAAACCCCAATAAAAAAACATCACCAACGTTACTGCGGTGAATATATGAATGGAAGCTTTTTTGTCATTCTAAATGAGATCTTCAACTTGCTTGCTTGTTTGCATTTCTATCAAGGTGGCCAGGCTTGTTGCAGCATATGGTGACTTCTGTACACTTTCATGAAGATTTGCACCTATAAATACAGACATTTTCACAGTTGACTAGATCGGCACGCGTTGGAGCGCATACCTCTGCCAGGCTGAACAGTTTACATTTTATGTATCAATGATAGGCCGGATCTGCAACCGGACCTTAACCAAAATCTATTCAGCTTGTTCTTGTCACCTATCCAACTCATCCACCAAGTTTTGTCATCCGTCCACAACTTTTTTTTAAATATCGTACTACGTATCGTTTTTGGCCCCATCTGTCAATCGTGAAGAATCACTTCTCGTATCCGGATCCAGATCTTCACTGTAGTCAAATTAATTTGTCCTTGTCAACACCCAACCTGTCCACCAAATTTTGTTCGAATCCATCCACAACTTTTTGAGATATCTTGCTCACAGACAGAAAAACGAAGAGATATGGGTGAAAACATAACTTCCATCCACCTTCGGCATGGAGGTAATAATCACCAGACTGTCGATCATCCGTAATTTTTAGCAGGCTTGTTACTTTGCTTCAAGAAAAATTTCATATTTCACTGTTGCGCGCTCTTTGTTGCCTCACTTGCTTCAAGCTTGTTTTTCAGTGCACTTATTGAAGCTTCAGTTATTTTTTTTCAGAAAAAGGGAGCATTTTAGAAGCCGTGCCATTCAGAGGATCAATATTACGTGATAAGACAAGATACAGTGTATGGCTGTGAACATCAGTGGTGCAGAATATGTTGCCGCAGGTTACACACAATCACCAATTGAAATTTTTGAGAAAGAATACCATGGGGATTATTATCGTGAATTTTATCCCTTAGGACTTAGGTTCTGGGTCTCGTCAGAGAGTGAAAATGCTGTCATTGTTTTGTTCCTTCCTCACCCTGCAATCCCTTTCACAGTCCCCTATTTCTGGTGTGTGCATGGACGTGTTTGACTATTCTCCTATATTACGGAGATCCCCAGTGATACTATTCTTCTATCCCCAGTGATATTAAGGAGATAAACTGATGGATTAAATCCATGCGGTGTTGATAGAGAAACATGCATGATGGGTCAAATGGCTTCCTCATGTGTGAAAGTCCTTTGTATATCCTTGTAAAGTGATAAATTTCAATATTTGTGCACTCTATTTAAAAATGACAATACAGATTTATTGAGTGTACGTTGCTTGTTTTAGGAACAGCCCTTGGCCTTGCACATCTTCGCAGTGTGCAGCAAGTCAAACCCCTTATACCCAGCACCTTTGGTTGTGCAGCAACGTCGGACACAAAGAATGATGCTGCGAATTTGCTCTGTGTTAACACTGAAGTTCCATCAAAGGTATTTCTTTCCCCTGCTAGTTTTTTTTTTAATGTGCACAATGCAAATTAGACATTTTATTATCAGTGTTATGAAACGTAATTATGACTTCATCAGCAGGGACCCGCTGGAACATTTGTGAAATGTAAAATGTGACTTCAAGTCCTCAACTCTCCCTACCCCTTCCCCCCTCACAAAACCCAAGTCCTCAACCTTTCCAACTCTGTCCCATGTTTGCTCCCCCTCCTGCTCATAAAAGCAAACAGGCATTCCCACAACTAAACAGTGGAATATTTAACGCTTTTCCACCCCCCGATCATGCCATCACCGACTTCACAGAAACCACGATTGAAACAGCTCCTACATGTAATGGCCCATCACGGTCGCCTGTTCAACTCACAATCCCACGAGATATGTGGAAGATATATGTGTACATGAGCAGGCTAATTGTGCCAACAAGGCCTATGACACCTATTGGCTCAAAAGCCTTTTAACTGTCACTTCGGTTGTTTTGCAATGAAGGGAACACTCGTACGGAGGGCATGGCGATTGTGAATATGACAGCTCCGAAGATGTCTTTGGCGTCGCATAGTAGTAAGCACCAATATGGCGACTGTATGATTTTTTTTTTTTCTTCTCCAAGTTGAAATTGTGGTTGGAGCCAGGTGAACTGTCCAACCAATGGGTGGGAACAGATTGTTACACACACAGAGACGGACGGACGGATGGACGAACAAGCATATTATTATATGAGTGGGGCACCTGTGGGAAACCCATGGGAATAGATATGTATGACATTTGGACCGCCCCTCTTCATGTCTGATGC
>NC_140970.1:7750364-7757864 GCF_056783735.1 Eptatretus burgeri | reverse complement strand
TTTTTACTGCCTGCCTGCCTGCCTGCCTGCCTGCCTGCCTGCCTGGCAGTCATACAAAATCGAAAATCATTCCAAACAGGAGACTTACTGTGTTTGTGGATGTCATAATGGACACATACAACAGGCACGACTAACTATTGTAGCATGTTAGATTGGTGGTGTCGTAGCTACTGAAGAAAACTGTGGTAAAACCCGGAATTAATTTATTGATACTTTAAATCTTTATTTAAATTGAATTATATACTTGACCACTGAAGACACAAATCGCCTTCATAATACTTCCAAGAACCATGATTATTTATATATATATATATATATATATATATATATATATATATATATATATATATATATATATATATATATATATATATATAGAGCATTGATTATGTAGCGAGAGAGTGCGTGGCATCTGAGAGGGACAGTATCGGGGTGAAGAAGACTCTGCCAATATCACTCCGTCAGTACGAGGCCGATTAAGGTTGCATTCTCTTTTGATCAATAATGCCTCCATCTTCTAAACTGCAACTCAACGTCTTCTTATTACAGTGTATAAGGTCATAAGGGTGATGTATCTGTTCTTGCATACGGCAGCTTGGCTGCCAGGTAGCTATCATTTCCTGAAGCGTGGCTGTGCCGCTGATGCTGTGCTCCCCTCTACCAGTACACAGGTACTCATTTTGCCGACCTCGGAAGGATGACAGGCTGAGTCGACCGTACCTGGTGTTAATTCAGCAGCCAACGGGGCTCAAACTCAGGACCCTAGGATCCCAAGCCAGCCACCCCAACAGGGTGACGTTTGAGATTGCTTCAGTAGTGCTGAACCCTAGCATTAAAAAGTAAACAATCGTTAAGATCATTATTTTATTAAAATTGAAGCACATGTATATACTTGAACACTTATTGAGGCCTCATCTAGAATACTGTGTGCAGCTTTTGGTCACCACAACTTAGGAAGTACATAGCTGCTCTCGAGAGGGTCCAGCGCAGGAGCGGTTGAAGGAAACACAGGACTTTATACATGAGAAAGGAGGTGGTTATGAGGGGATATGATGGAGATATTTAAGAAAATGAAGGGTATAGACAGATGAATTATTCAGCAGAATAGACAGTCATAGGACCAGGGGCCATAGACTGAAAGTAAGGAAGAGGAGAGTTGTTGGGGTAAGACGGTGGTAAGGCAGGGGACTTTCACTCAGAGTAGTTAATGTATGGAATGGTCTCCCTGCTAAGACTGTGGCAGCAGAAAGTCGATAAGTTTAAATTAGAATTAGATAGGTACCTGGAAGTTATGGAGATGGAGGGGTATAGGGATATTGGCAGGACTTTTCGGTAGCTTGAGTATGGATGGGTGGTTGTATGCATCTGTGCTTGTGGGGTCTCGTCAAGGGTTGGTGTGTGTTTCTCACCCAAGAATCACCTTCGCAGAGACACACCACCCCCTACCCCCTTCCCCCCAACCCCCCCCACCCCCAACTCAGCCTCAAAATTCCTCTTTTCTTATTTAAAAAAAAAAAATAATAATAATTTAAATGAATCTATTTCTCCTTTTTGTTTTGGTAACCTTGGGATGTCCCTGGGGTGCCACATTGTCTCATCCACATTCTTCCCCTCATACCCCCAACAAAATTGTCGTTTCAACATATATAATTGGTCTGGTGTTGATGTGGTGCAGGCACGATGGGCCGAATGGCCTCCTTCTGCGTCTAGTTTCCTTGTGTAACACTTCACGGGCTAAGGTGTTCCATGAATTATAGTTAGCAATGGAACACACCCTGTGTTCTGACTATTTTTTTGTTTGTTTTATTTTCATGTACTTTATTTTAATTTGTAATATCTTGGGGGCCCGAGGGACCCCAGGCAGCTGCTCTGTTTGCCACGCCTTTAATTTGGCCCAATCTCCAGAGCATTAGAGAAGTCATCTGTGTAGATGAGGAACCAGGGTGGGTGCAAGACACTGCCTTGAGGCAGACCAGTCGACATTAGAAGAGGAGAGGTAAGGATTCGGTTGAGAGTAACAGTTGGCTGCCCGAGCAGAGGGACTCAGAAAGCCAGGTATGAAGATGGCCTTGTGTTGCCTCAGACAGTTAGTTCAGCAAGCAGGTCCCTCATTGTGTCAAATGTCTGAGATTTAGCTTGGGTGACATGCCAAATAAACAAAGGTTTGTAGGTATGGAAAAAAGTGTCATTGGGTGCAGGGGTTGGGGGGTAGAGATGTATTCAGTACTCCTGATGTGACAGTGTGCCATCCTTCCCCTACTCCACCTTTTATGCTTTCATTCCATATCCTTTTTTGCATTTGCATTCTCAAGATTTGAGTGTTAAGGCCCTGTCACACCTTGACGATTTAGCCAGCGTATGCCGACTTCTGAAAAATTTGTCTAAAACGTTGGCACACGTCCAATACGTTATGGGTAAGTTTTGATAACATTAAGAGCATGCTGAAAAACACTACCATACGTCGTAGTACGCTGACTTTCATCGTTGTACTTTGCGGTTGTCCTCAAATTTTAGCATGCTTGAAATTTTACGACGTATGCCGGCGTATGACTCACACGTTCCGCTACGCTGGCCATAAGTTGTAGGCACGTTATGCGATCGTTGACACACGTTACTTGTAAGTTACTCATAAGTCGAAACACGTCGAGGTAATGATTAGCGTACCCGAAACTTATTTATAACCTATGAGTAACATGTTGTAGGCACGTTACACGATCGTTGACACACGTCGAGGCACGTTATGCGATCATTGATACACGTCGATGCACGTTACTTGTAAGTTACTCATAAGTTGAAACGCGTCGATGTAATGCTTAGCGTACCCAAAACTTATTTCTAACCTATGAGTAACGTGCTTTGAACCTATGTGTAACGTACCTCCAACGCATATTGACGTATGTAGACGTATTTGATTGACGTCTTCCGGACGACCACAGAACTTACTGAACGTGTTTCTAATTTACAGCTACCGTATAATGGTGTATTAGCAGCGTAAAAAAAAAACAACAATAACTTCCGATATTTCGTCAAGTGCCGTTACGTCACGTCCGATTGCCTCTTCAGTTTGCTCATGTCTTATTCTTAGTTGCTCCTCTGTGAATATTTTGTTTGAGGATATTGTCACGTCGATGTCGAAACTTAAAAGCAAATGTCCGAATATATTTTAAAATTAGTGATAGACTAAAAAAAAATAAAAAATAAACAACAACAACAACAACTTCAGATATTTCATCACGTGCCTTCAGGGAGCCAAGGAGAAAAAAAGAAAATGTGCCTTGACGGAGAAAATAAGTTTCGGGTATGCTAAACATTACCTCGACGTGTTTCAACTTATGAGTAACTTACAAGGAACTTGTGTCGACGTGTGTCAACGATCGCATGTCGTGCCTACAACTTATTCCCAGCGTAGCGGAACGTGTGAGCCATACGGTGAGTACGTCGTAAAATTTTCAGCATGCTTGAAATTTCACGACGTACTAAACGTACCACGAAATATGACAGGGTACTTCATCGTTTTTCAGCGTGCTCTTAACGTATACACAACTTACCCATACCGTATTCGACGTGTGCCAGCGTTTTAGACACATTTTTCATAGGTCGGCATACGCTGGCTAAATCGTCAAGGTGTGACTGCGTGGTTGACACTTCCAATTCTCAGGCGGTTATGATTTAAATCGGCGTGCGGCAGGTTTTTAACAGGCTACGCCACGAGTTTGCCGGCGATACGTGCAGCGCACTATGCCTAAGTTAAACTATCGTTGGGCATAGGTTGTGAACGCCGACAACAGGCTAAGCATTCGTTGGTATAAGTTAGCTATAAGACAACGAAACGTTCTGTGTACGTTACTAATATGTTATGCATACGACCAACTCGTTATGCATACGACCAAAACTTAAAAAAAAAAAAACTCAATTTCAGCGTACGCCAACGTTTTACATACATTTTTATACGTTGCCATTGCTGGCTAAATCGTCAGGGTGTGACAGCGCCTTTACATTCAGGTGATACTATTCTCATCAAAACTGTGTTTTCAAGTATTTGTTTTTCCAACTTGACTTTGAAAAAAACCTGTATCTTTTCATTCTTAAAATTGTGGTTGTTATATTTATTAAAGAAACAAATTTGACATGAAGGAAGTTTTATTTTATTTTATTATTCCCAGCAAAGCTCATCTACAATCTCTCTAGGTTCCAGCAGAGGGAGTACAAGTTCAGGTGGCTCGTGTGATTAACGGAGTGCATCCACGAAGGCATGAGGCAAAGCTAGCAGGGTTTTCAGCTCTTCTTGATGTGAAGAACTTGTTACGACAGTGGGTTCTGAGCAGTGCTGGTAAGACAAATACCCACATCGCTGAACCATCATGCATCTCACATGATTTGACGCAAGTGAATGATTTATCGCTCTCACTATAATTTAGGTGGCTGTATTTTTATGCATCAAACAGTCAATTTTGTGTTTTATAAATGCCCAAATAAAGTGACTGAGATGTCACGCATGTATCTACGAATGGGAGAAACACTTTAAAATTAATTTATATGAAGTCTCTTATTTATTTTTGAGCATTATTTTGTGGCATTCAAGATAAAATGGTGATCTATATTTTGCTGAAAATGAAAATATGGATGGCCGTTGGCTCACTTCACTCAAATCTTCCAAACTTTGTTTTTTTTTTCTTTCACTCCATAAACAACTTCTCTTTGCTCCAATCTCAAATTATCTTCCTTTTATTGTTCCCCACCTGACTCCACCCTGTGTATCGAATAAAAGATGACTCAAATGATATACGGTACTGTACCTATCCACTTGTCTTCAGTCTCCTCCTCGATAGCATGTGTAAAGCTACTTTCATATACAGCAATGTATTCGGCTTATTCAGTGTTATCATGCATCTCACATGATTTGACGCAAGTGAATGATTTATCGCTCTCACTATAATTTAGGTGGCTGTATTTTTATGCATCAAACAGTCAATTTTGTGTTTTATAAATGCCCAAATAAAGTGACTGAGATGTCACGCATGTATCTACGAATGGGAGAAACACTTTAAAATTAATTTATATGAAGTCCCTTATTTATTTTTGAGCATTATTTTGTGGCATTCAAGATAAAATGGTGATCTATATTTTTCTGAAAATGTTAACACTGAATAAGCCGAATACATTGCTGTATATGAAAGTAGCTTTACACATGCTATCGAGGAGGAGACTGAAGACAAGCGGATAGGTACAGTACCGTATATCATTTGAGTCATCTTTTATTCGATACACAGGGTGGAGTCAGGTGGGGAACAATAAAAGGTAGATAATTTGAGATTGGAGCAAAGAGAAAGTTGTTTATGGAGTGAAAGAAAAAAAACCCAAAGTTTGGAAGATTTGAGTGAAGTGAGCCAACGGCCATCCATATCTAGTGCCCAACTGTGTCTGCGGACGTCCTCCTGCATTCGGGTTACTACTTTTTTAAGGAGGTTTGTGGCAGGATTTGCACTCCAGCCACCGTAAAACCCTTCATTCAGCAAAACACAAAGAAATCTGAAAACCCACTCCGTGGGAGTACCTCCTGTGCAACTGTCCTCCGCAGGGTAGCTCATCGGATGACGGGATTGGGGCAAAGCCTTTGGGATCCCGACTCTTTGATGATAGGAGAAAAACCATGGGGTAATCTTCCAAGGTCAGATTGCAGAAGTGTGTGTCGGGGTGGTGCTGAGGAGTCGACCAGACGGCGGTCTCCTCGGGTTAACCTGAGGCGGTCCCTTCGGGTGGGTGCCTGGAATGTCCTAACCTTAAAAGCGGATGATCACCTGTCTCGGTTATCATCTGAACTCAAGCGTTTGAACATCGGTAATGCAGCACTCTCTGAGGTTTGGAGACCAGATCGTGGAGAGATCATGATAGGTGGTTACACCTACTGTTGGTCTGTTCGCTCTGATGGTCACCATGCCAAAGGAGTTGTTGTAGCTGTGTCCAATAAGTTGATTCCAATGATAACTGAGGTAACACCGGTCAACGAGCATACTATAAGACTAAGGATTCGTCACTCCTTGGGTGTCGTTTCCCTGGTCTCAGTACATGCTCTGACTGAGGCGAGTGCTTTCACCGTGAAGGACGCATTATATGCCACGCTCGAGCCTGTGGTTGATCAGTGCCCCAGGTGAGATACTCTTCTAGTCTTGGGGGATTTCGATGCATCGACTGGAATTGATAGGGATGGTTATGAGACATGTGTTCGCCCCATTGGTCTGGAACTGTGAACCAGAATTGCACTAAATTCCTTTACTTTGCAAGAAGCCATGGACTTAGGGTGGCTGGTTCATGGTTTCAGCGCCCAGAAGCTCATCTCTAGACTTGGTATCCCAACGCTAGTGGTGTGGCAAAGGAGATTGACCATGTGCTTATTGATGGTCACTGGAGGATGATCCAGAACTACAGGGTCTACCGGAGTGCTCAGTTCCTCAAAACATACCACAGGCTTGTTGCAGCCTAAATCCAGGAGAATGGTACCATCCCAGCCTGGGCTGGATGTCGGCAAGCTCTAGGATGAGAGGGTAGCTGAGGAGTTTGCGAACAGTCTGAGTGGGGATTTGGGGAATCCTGAAGAGTTGTGGAGTGCCTTCAAGACCACCATCCTTGATGTTGCCGGTGGATATCTTGGAACTCATCGGAGGGTGAAGAAGAATTTTGTCTCTCAAGGAACACTGGATACATTGACTAGTCACAGGGCCAGGCTTAATGGCAGAGCTGAGCTGTACATGGAGTTGAGGCGTAAAACTATAAGTGTGCTGAGGGTGGACAAGGAGGCCGATGTGCGAGGAATCTGTGAGGGGTAGAGCATCACCTGTGGTCAAGTGATTCTCCTGCTTACAGGGGAATTCGCTCATTGTGTTCCTCCAAGCCCATCCCTCGGTGTACTGCAGTTAGAGCGGAGGGTGGAGGAGTCTTGACAGAGGAGTCTGAAGTGAAGGCCTGTTGGGCCAGTTACTTTGAGCGGCTGTACCAGGCTGATCCACCAGCTGTCGAGTTGGATGTCAGGGGTGTTACTGTCCTATTGCTGACCCACCAATCAACTGTGATCCACCTTCGTTTGTGGAAACAGGCTGCTTTGAACCGGTTGGAATGGGTAAAGCTCATGTGAACGGTGGCATTCATGCTGAACTTGTGAAGGCTGGTGGAAATGCTGTACTCGTGTCATTGCATGCAGTTCTGTGCTCTGCCTGGAATACAGGCATCATCTCAATGGCATGGAAGAGGGGCCTTGTTGTCCCTTTCTGGAAAGGTAAGGGAGATCGCCAGGACAGCAAGAACTACCGAGGGGTGACGCTACTCTCAGTGCCGGGCAAGTTCTTTGCTCGGATAATTTTTCGCCAGGTTTGCCACCATCTGCTTGAGCACCAGCACCCAGAGCAGTCAGGCTTTGCACCAAAGAGGCCAATGATTGACCGTATCCTTTCCCTTTGGTTCCTCACCAAACGCAGATGAGAGTTTCAGCAGGGGCTGCTTGCAGCT
>NC_140970.1:7697864-7742864 GCF_056783735.1 Eptatretus burgeri | reverse complement strand
TTCTCAAGTCAGGTCAGTCTTTGGGACTGCCACTGGTAACATGTAACCCAGTGCTACCTGCCGCATGGTCGGGTTGTCGGCAACTAAACCGACACCCCTCACTGGTTTTACTAGTGAAGACGGTGACTGTGACACCCTGCCAGGATGAAAAACAACTCCTGAAAAAGGGTTGTTGAGCTCCCTTGGGGAACCAATGGCCATCTAGTACAGATATGGTGTTTCCTAAAAAAACATGAAATGGGGGTAGGAAAATACATTTTTCCACCTGGCCGAGTTACCCCCTCCTGCACAGTGGTCCCTGTGAAGGGGTTTACTTGTTTCAGGACTCGGTGAAGGTTTTCCCAGTTTTTCCTTGTCTTCTTTTTCTTTGTAGCCCTTTACAAATAGTGGCTTTCAGCCTTGTTTCAGGCGAATTTCAATAATAATAAAAAAAGATGTCACAATCTTCTTTAAATAATCTTCCTTTCCACAGGAGCTCTGTTGAATTGGCCACAGAAACTCAGCAATAAACAAATCCACACACCCACATGTTTACATGTCATATTTGATTGGCAATCACGATGAATGGTAACCATGATATATGTTATAAGAGAATGTGGTGGCACTTTCTATGAAGGTATGGCCCTTGAACAATTTGATGTCTTAAAATCTCTGTGAAGATCGAGTAATAAGCCTTTATAAGGACCTACTGTATCTTACATTCTTGGGTATTTTCTTCACTGACAACGACTCCTAACAGGTGTAAAAAGCATTGCTAAAAGAGCAAACCAGTAGCTAAACAGACAAATTGTTTTTCTTTTTCTTCTCCTTCAAGTTTTTCTCTCCAATTCTGCTGAAACTTGACTTCTCCTGGTCGTTTTAATGCCAAGTAATGCATTTTAAAGCAGCAACATCCATGAGAGCAGAGCGTTCTGATAATTTGAAATCTTTCATTAAGCTTTTATTAGCACTCTCTCTGCGAGACTACTTTATGATTGGATGCCATGTTGTGAATGGTTTTGAAAACGATGGATGAGATGGGCAAGTTCTCTGTGGCAGCAGATACTGGTCACCCAGGCTTTTGCTTAACACGCACATATTTATGTATGTATGTATCTACGCCTGTGTTGGGCCCTGCGGTGTCGTGCGGTTGGTGCCTCGGGAGTTGTCTCATCCGCTAAAGATGTGCTATTTTATTTTTGCAGGACATCGTTTTGTTTTACCTTTTTATTCGATCTCATTTTATATTATCCACCCCTAACTTTGACATCGACACATGTGTAAAAACTAGAAGGGCATTCGGTAGAGCGCATACCTCTGCCATGCAATGCCTGATCCACGAGAACATATGGGGCCCCAAAACATTTTTTAAATATCATGCCATACATTACTATATCGTTTGGGCCCTATCTCTCAATAGTGAAGAATCACTTAAAAAAATGTAATAATTCTCGTATCCAGATCCGGATGTTCACCAAAATTGAATCAATTCTTCCTTGTTACACCCAACGTGTCCACGAAGTTTCATCCGAATACGTCCACAACTTTTTGAGATATTGTGCGATTATATTAGTTTAGCCCCATCTCTCAATGGTGAAGAATCACTTAAAAAATTATCAGATCCACATTCGGATCTTCACCAAAATTGAGTCACTTATTCCTTGTCAGACACACACACACATTTCCAGCAAGTTTCATCTGAAGCCATCCACTTTTTGAGATATCGTGCTATATATCATTTTTGGCCCCATCTCTCAATGGTGAAGAATCACTTTAAAAATTCGAGTAGTCGGATCTGAATCCGGATCTTCACCAAAATCTAATAAGTTTGTCCTTGTCACACACCCAACCTGTCCACAAAATTTCATTCAGATTCGTCCGCAACGTTTTGAGATATCCTGTACACATACAATACAGACAAACAAGCAAACAAGAAGATGATGTCATTCAGAGCACGATACTTGCAAAATCCATAAAACAAATTTGACCTCAAAAATAATTGGTGGTTGAATTCAGTGACCTGATATGCAAATCCTCTTCAAATTTCAAGTCAATGGGATGAAATTTGAGGATTTTTGAAATACCACCTTAATTGTTGACCTTGGGACTATGCTGACCTTTTAGTCGATGTTGACCAGAAATAATTGGCAGGTTGAATTCAGTGATCTAAAATATATATCCTCTTCAAATTTCAAGTCAATCGGATGAAAATTGAGGGTTTTAGAAATCTCAACGAAGTTGTTGGCCTTTTGACCTCAAACAATAGGCCTGTTCCTGATGACAAACTCCACCAAGTGGTGAAGTTTCGTGAAGATCGGTTTAAAATTGTGACCTGCAGGCGACAGACAGACAGACAGACAGACAGACAGACAGACAGACAGACAGACAGACAGACAGACAGACAGTATAACAAAATCGACGAACCAATATACTTGAAAAATCTTCGATTTTGCAAGTAACAAACAG
Organism: Eptatretus burgeri; assembly: GCF_056783735.1. Taxonomy (NCBI): domain Eukaryota; kingdom Metazoa; phylum Chordata; class Myxini; order Myxiniformes; family Myxinidae; genus Eptatretus; species Eptatretus burgeri. Next base: position 7,740,419 of record NC_140970.1, on the reverse strand, counting down.
ACAGAAAGGGATGAAAACATAACCTCCACCTTCATTGTTGGAGGTAACAATAAGGTCCATCCGACCACATGTTTGCCGTGATCTGGTTGTGAAGGTATCGAGCATTGATTGACATTTTGTGTTCTGGGTCTTGACATATTTTTCAATTGAATTTTTTCTAATTTCCCACTTGAATTCCTTTTTCAAAAAACTGTGTTTCACAGTGAATCTTTGTGTTTGTCGATTTTATGTATTTTATGCGTGTGTATGTGTATAAACCTGTACTACCAGAATGAAACGGTGTGCGTGCGTGTGTGTGTCGACATGTGGGTTTCAGAATGTGAAATGGAGTCCTTCCAGGGTGGGCTCAAAGTATCCACCTTCATTTCGGTAAGGGGTCACGATCCACTGGACCAAGCTGTGAAGTTTAATGATATACGTGGGTTTCAGAAGGTGGAACGGATCCCTCCCAGGTCTCAAAGTGTGTGTGTGTGTGTGTGTGTGTGTGTGTGTGTGTGTGTGTGTGTGTGTGTGTGTGTGTGTGTGTGTGTGTGTGTGTGTGTGTGTGTGTGTGTGTGTGTGTGTGTGTGTGTGTGTGTGTGTGTGTGTGTGTGTGTGTGTGTGATTGGTATCTACAAATGTGGGTTTCAGAATGTGGAATGAATGGTTTCCAACTGTAGTTCGTTTATAGTGATATTCCCAGGGATGATTTTTAATATCTCTCTGAGGTTCTTCGTCATCACGGTACAACTTTGGCATTCTTCAGCTTTCAGGATCTTTTCACTTTATGCTTGAGGCCTTCTCGTGTCGACAAAATAAAGCAACACAATTCTCGTGTCGTGCTGTGAATTTGCCACGTGATGGAGCAAGACGCTAGTCATCGACTGTTGGGCTGTATCATGTGAGTTGTCCCACAAAGCCTTGTGTTGTGCTATTCTGGGCGAGCGAGCCCGGAATTTTGAAGGGGAGCGGCGTTGACCAGCCCACTCGTGAGGAGGAACTTTCACGACAGCTTGTGGGCTCTCTTGATGAAGGGACGATCCACACAAATTGTCTCCCGTACGCTTCCCGCAACGATAGCAGCTTGGCGCCATATTGGGCGCGGTTTCCCGCTGCGCAAGATGACGCGGCTCGACCCTGAAGCTCATAAAAGATCATTTCTGGACCCAAAGCTAAGTTACAGAATAAAGAAGGGATTTTTCTTTTGCTTTATCTTCCCCCCTTGTCCTTTGTTGTGTCTGAGTGCGGAGACTCCTCGAATAGGAATTTAGATTTAAGTTACCTCACGTCTTGTTTTTCTTTTTTTTTTTGATTTTCTTAATTTTCCATTATAACTGTTTGATTTTTCTGTTTATTACATCAGTGTTTATTTAATTTGCTGGTGTACGCAAATCTGTTGTGGGTTCGATATAAACCCCCTTGTGCTGTGCATACATCTGCTCCATCCTTGTGGCTGTTCTTTCCCGTGCGCGCACGCCATAATCTCCGAGAATCTCGACTGTAAGTCTCCAAGGGAAATCGTTTGGCCATCATCCAGGTAGGGGCAAACCCTCTGGACACTATTTTCAATAGCCTCTTCGTCCAACTGACTCTGACTTCTGGTGCAATGATCTTCTCTGTACACACCTCATCAATGCCTGGCGCTCTTCCTTTCTTCATCCTTTTCATTGCTATTCGCACTTACTCCTCTTTGATCTTCGCAAACTCCACTTTCCCCTCTACATAACACGGTAGCTCCAGCTTGCTGTTGCTTCCTTCCTGGTTCAAAAACTCTTCGAAATATCCTTCCCACACCTTCAATACTGCCTCTCTGTCACGAGCCTCCCACCACCATCTTTAGTCCCCCCCCCCCCACAACCCCACTCATGTCCTTACCATCCTCATCCCTGCCACAAGCCAATTTCTATATCATCTTCCTCCCATAATCCTCTTCCATATCATTCATCGCCTTCTCCACAGCTCTCCTTGCTGCTTTCTTCTTCTGCCCATACAGGTGCAGCAACCCCTCACCCGGCTGCCTCCCTCTATGCTTGATCTTCTCTATCCTCTTCTAAACCTCCTCCTTCTCACCAACTGCCTTCGCTACCTCCTCCGTCCACCATACCTGGTTTCTATCCCTCGACAATGCAACTTTTCCTGACATCCTTCCACCCAAACTTCTGCAATTCCCGTAAACGCCTCTCCATACTACTTCCACTCCTCCTCCAAACCTTCCGCTTCTTCGCTAAGTTGCTCAAACTCTCTTTGTACTCCATGAGGACATTCCCCCCACCAAATAATCTTCTGACCCCTGCTTTTAACCTACCTCCTTTTCTTCATCCTCACCACAAATACCACAAGCTTGTGCTGGGGGGTAACATGCTCTCCCACCACTGCCTTACAATCCTCAACCCTCCACAACTGTCGCTTCCTTTCCACCACCAAATCCAGTTCTGTTCTATGTTATCCACTCTGATAGGTAATCTTGTGGCTTTCCTGCTTTTGAAAGAAGGAACCAGCTATGGCCAATCCCATTCCTTGCAATCAGCTCCATCAGCTCTTGACCCTTTCTATTCCTCATTCCCCACCAAAATTTACCACCACATTCCTCTTCACCTGACTCCACGATTCCCACGTGTGCGTTAAAGTCCCCTGCAATGCACAGCAACACCTCCAGCTCCACCATTTCCATCATCATCTCCAGTGCGTCCCCGAATTCCTGCTTATCTGCCCCAGTCCTTCCCGTTTGTGGCCCATATACTGACATAACCCTCACAATTTTCCTCTGTATCACCACCCATGCCACAACTATCCATCCCTCTGAATCTTTCCACTCTGACCACCTGCTTGCTGATCTCTTCTGATACTGTTACTCCCACACCATTACTCCTTGTATCGTCCTACCAACCTCCTCACCCTGTCTCTTTTCCATTTGGTCTCCTGCACACACAACACTTCCAACCTCCTTCTTACATCTGCTGGACCTACAACTATAGCCTGCTGTCCCCATCGTGTGTGTACACACATGCACACCTACCTCTTTCACTGCTCACTCCCCCCCTTGTTCTCATTTTTCCCATCAACACTCGACTCCTATCCCCCAACCAAATTCACTTCTCCCTCACCCGACTCGCTTCTGCCTGACCCCAAGATAATAATTTTAAAAATCAAAATTTTTTGATTACTTTACCAATGAAAATTATTTGACCAATCAGAGGTGACAGTCTTCAACCACTTGTATGTAATAGAAGACATTCAAATCTGCATGGGAAGCAATGGCATCCCCCCCCCCTGTTTAAACACACACACACACACACACACACACACACACACACACACACACACACACACACACACACACACACACACACTCATGTGCAGCCTTGAGGCTTCTGGTTGCATCGTTCTGAGCTATGCCGCTGATGCAGTGCCCCTATTATTTATTGCCATACACTGGTGCTCATTTTGCCGACCTCAGAAGGACGTCAGGCTGAGTCAACCCCACCTGGTTGTTAATTCGGCAGCCAACAGTGCTCAAACTCAGAACCATAGGATCTCAAGCCAGCCACCCAAACCACCAAGTCAAATGCCAGGCTTAACCCCTGTATACTGATGTCAATGTATATACTGCCACGTCTGGTAGGCCATTTGTAGATGAGCATAGACATCGGTTTTTTTTGTGGTCTTTCCTCTTTTCCCACCTGCTGTTCGTCATTTTATTTTCATGTTATTAGTCTCCTTGTGGCAAAATACAACGCCCAGGGGCACTGTGAAAGAGTTGGGGGCATCACGGAAGATTTGAGGTGTGGAAACTTGAGTAAAATTGTAATTTTTTTTCAAATCAAGTGCATAAATAAATGTTTCTTTTTCCATTGTTAATGTGAAACGGAATTTAGGCTTTCTAGAAATGGAAAATCACTGGCTCTAAAAACGACAGGTTATTGCAGTGAAATCACCTTTTATCCTCCTGATTCTGACGAGGGCCACTGTTGTCATCTGTACATTGACAGAGTGACCGCGCAGGTGGGTGGTGGATGGGACACAGCTCTCGGGACTATTGTGGACTCTGTACAGTGTGCTGTGAAGGACTATTACGGTGCACCTTTGAAGATCTGAGCCATTATCCACTAATGGCCTCGATGTAAGACTCCATTGCTCTTGTTGCATTTTCGACTAAATCGTGCCACTTTTGCAATAGCTTCTGATAATTATTGAGTGACAAGTATGGCTTGCTATGGCCAGTTTGCTATCAAAATGCAGCATGCTTATTTAAACTATTCCATTTGTTTTGACCTTTTCATATCTATGCTATATTAGGATCTTTCTCCTTCTTCTGTGTCATGACTCTAAAGTGCAAACCAAACAAGTTCCTAGTAGTTGTTCATTAAATGAATGCATAGAAAATAAATTTTTATTTTAACTTGTGCTTTTTAAGTTATTTTTTAACAACATGCATAACTTATTAGTCCCCTTCCAGTTTTACCGGAGGGAACTGTATGTTTGCTCTCCATCTGTCCGTCCGTCCGTCCCACCTGTGGTTTTTCTGACTTTTTCCCCATACCATTTAACTTGTTCAACCGAAACTTGGTACATGGCTTTATTACGATAAGTTACAGAACAAGTTCGAGTTTCAGGGCGTTTCATCAATTTTTCACAGAGTTATGCCCTTTTTAGACTTAGAAAATATCTCATATTATGCACGGGTCAGTGTTCAGCTGCCTTAACTCCACCCCACTGCTCTACACCCATTGGCTGGACTGCTGGCCTGACTCCACCCCAATAAAATAATGTGCCGCCATTGCATGAAGCAGCACAGATTGGCCTTAGGCCTGGGTGTGAGTCCATGCCCCAGTGCAATTTGAATGATCCCAGGTATATAACCACAATATACAGTGTGGAGAACAAGTATTTTATACACTGCCGATTTTGCAGGTTTTCCCACTTATGAAGTACGTCGAGGTCTGTAATTTTTATCATAGGTACACTTCAACTGTGAAAGACGGAATCGAAAACAAAAATCCTGAAAATCACATTGTATTATTTTTAAATAATTAATTTGCATTTTATTGAATGAAATAAGTATTTGATCACCAAACAACCAGTAAGAATTCCGGTTCTCACAGACCTGTTAGTTTTTTCTTTAAGAAGTCCTCCCATTCTCCACTCATTACCTGTATTAACTGAACCTGTTTGAACTCATTATCTGCATAAAAGCCAGCTGTCCACATTCAATCAATCAGACTCCAACCTCTCCACAATGGGCAAGACCAGAGAGCTGTCGAAGGACATCAGGGACAAAATTGTAGACTTGCACAAGGCTGGGATGGGCGACAGGACAATAGGCAAGCAGCTTGGTGAGAAGGCAACAACTGTTGGCGCAATTATTAGAAAATGAAAGAAGTTCAAGATAACAGTCAATCTCCCTCGGTCTGGGGCTCCATGCAAGATCTCACCTCGTGGAGCCTCAATTATCATGAGAAAGGTGAGGGATCAGCCCAGAACTACACGGCAGGACCTGGTTAATGACCTGAAGAGAGCTGGGACCACAGTATCAAAATAAACCATCAGTAACACACTACGCCGTCATGGATTAAAATCTTGCAGCGCACGCAAGGTCCCTCTGCTCAAGCCAGCGCATGTCCAGGCCCGTCTGAAGTTTGCCAATGACCATCTGGATGATCCAGAGGAGGAATGGGAGAAGGTCATGTGGTCTGATGAGACCAAAATAGAGCTTTTTGGTTTAAACTCCACTCGCCGTGTTTGGAGGAAGAAGAAGGATGAGTACAACCCCAAGAACACCATCCCAACCGTGAAGCATGGAGGTGGAAACATCATTCTTTGGGGATGCTTTTCTGTAAAGGGGACAGGACGACTGCACCTTATTGAGGGGAGGATGGATGGGGCCATGTATCACGAGATCTTGGCCAACAACCTCCTTCCCTCAACAAGAGCATTGAAGATGGGGCGTGGCTGGGTCTTCCAGCATGACAACGACCCGAAACACACAGCCAGGGCAACTAAGGAGTGGCTCCGTAAGAAGCATTTCAAGGTCCTGGAGTGGCCGAGCCAGTCTACAGAGCTGAACCCAATAGAAAATCTTTGGAGGGAGCTGAAAGTTTGTGTTGCCCAGCGACAGCCCTGAAACCTGAAGGATCTGGAGAAGATCTGTATGGAGGAGTGAGCCAAAATCCCTGCTCCAGTCTGTGCAAACCTGGTTAAGAACTTCAGGAAACGTCTGATCTCTGTAATTGCAAACAAAGGTTTCTGTACCAAATATTAAGTTCTGTTTTTCTGATGTATCAAATACAAATTTCATGCAAGAAAATGCAAATTCATTATTTAAAAATCATACAATGTGATTTTCAAGATTTTTATTTTAGATTCCGTCTTTCACAGTTGAAGTGTACCTATGATAAAAAAAATTACAGACCTCTACGTGCTTTGTAAGTGGGAAAACCTGCAAAATCGGCAGTGTATCAAATACTTGTTCTCCCCACTGTATGCACATGAGTCGTACGCATGTTTTTACTTCGTGTATGTATATTGGGTTATTTTTTATTATTTTTGGCACCGAACATGCCATTACACACCGTCCAAATAAACAAACATCCATTGGAAACAGTAGGGGACATGTATTGCAAAGCAATTCTCGCTCTTGTCTCATCTGCAGGTCCCTGGTGTCCAAGCAAAATATAAAATGTCTTGATGTCAGTCAATATTCCTCTTTTCTGTTGTACTTTCTGAAATTACGTTTCCATTGCCATCACTGTGAACAATTTTGATGTTGCCCTCTTTGCCATTAATTTTTTTTGGCAGTTTGTGTCAGTCAAGGTATGCCTCATCGCCAATAGGAAACGACTGTGAAACAAAGCACAGTGTACTGTACAGCACGAGTGATTATGATATTTTGAATCTGCACAAAGCCGGTTTGAAAATCCCTCCATGAATATCATTTTGGATGGTTCAAGAATCGCGATATTCCAAATTCATTCAGTTTTTTTTTTAATAGATGGTAGTTCAGGACGTGGAAACTATGAGGCCATTGCACATAGGATATGCCACTGAGTCTCTGCCATACATGGTGTGCATTCTCCCCAAATGATATAAATATAATGTTTTTTTTTTCAATCGTCCACCTGGGCTGCAGGATAGTCGAGCTCGAGATGGGCACACTCACCTCTGAGCTGTCTAGTCTGGGTTCAAATCTTGGCCCAGTTATAAACTCTCATTCTCGTGTTTTTCAGGCACAGTGAGACATCCATGTGTGCGCCATCCCTCGGATGGACGTTAAACTGGGCATCCCGTCTGCCAGCATGAGTTGGTGGACGGTAAAGATTCCAGAGTGCCCTTCATGAAGAGTAGGTGAGCTATCACCAGCATCCTGGCCAAATTCCTGTTCTAACCTACATGGGGCACTGGCATCAGCGGCACCACCGTGCATGCCCCTGCAAGAACTGGTGATAACCCACAGCCACATGCTGCATACGAATGCCGAGAGGACAGCTTAGGCAGACGAGGTTTAAAGACTATTCGAACCAATCTTCGATGCTCTTTCTTTGAGGAAAGTTGTTTCGTTAGCCACAGTTATTAAAAAGCATAGCAGTACAGCTTTGTGCATTAATTTGATTGTGCAAGCTCGAAGGGCCTGATGGCATCCTCTGTTTTTTGAAGTTCCTTGTAAGCCTTGTAAATATTTTTCTTCTTGTGAGTAATGTTGATTGTGTGTCGGGTCAATTGTTTACGTTAATTGTGTGATTTAAATAAGGAAAGCTTCTTATAAAGTCTATTTTTGTTCAGCAAAATACGTTTCATAAACGATTCTCATCCCTTGTGAATGATTTGCCCTCTGTTATTTGAGCTATGAATTAAAGTAGGCAACAAAAATATCGCGTCTGATAAATACACTCATCAAAAGCGGAGTTTGTTTGGAGAAAAGTTTTCTTGTTTTTCAACAAATACAGTTATACGTTTGTTTTTTTTTGTTTGTTTTTTTTAAAGAGTTGACTTGCAAACACATGACATCAGCATTTTAGCCACCTGATAACCATCAGATGTGCCAAGACACTGATGCTATGTTAGTGGAGCAAAGCTGTTTGGCTTGTTGGGTCATTGTGAGGAGTAAGTCTATTTATTAGGAGCGAACTGAAACCGAGTTGTTAAGGAGAGTGACTGACAAGGCCAGGGAGGTGTGCACACACAATAGTGCGCTGTCTCCGAATGATGAAAACTGCGAATTTTTGTGATCGAGGGTGGTCATATTGTGAAACATTAATTGTTCATCAACCCACACTTACACACAAATTTAAATGCGGGGATACTTCAGATAGCACCTTTTGGTGTCGGCTTGGACATTTATTTTCAGTGGATGGGCCATTCAAAACAATGGCCTACAGAAAACCAACCTACACTCAACAGCTCAAGGAATTAAAGTGTTTTTAACCGCAGAATCATGCATGTACCATCAAATGTGATGATCTACAATGAAGTGGGTAATGAATGAAGTTGCTGGTGTATGCTCTCCCTCAATCTCTTCCCTTCCCTCAAACAGCATTACTGCACACTCTGCCCAAGGTAAGGCAGAATGTTTAAACCCTGTGTTTACCTCCAAATGTCATGTATCCAACCCATTTTACTCTATCCCCATTTTATCCCCTTGTCCCCACTGTCTGATGGATGCCTTGCTATTCTCACCTGAGAAGGTAGAGAAAGTTCTGTCCAGCCTTGACCCTGCTTCGGCAATGGGCCCAGATGGCATCATTTGCCCATGTTCTCAAATCCTGCTCCACTGTTATTGCTTCCCTCTATCTGCTCAATCCAGTCTGTCTTTCTCCTTTGGCCTCCTCCCCTCTGCATGGAAATCAGAAAACATCACTCCCATCTAAAAGAAGGATGCCCAAACGGACCGTACCAACTACAGGCCAGTGAGCTTGCTTCAAAATTACAAGCAAAGTCATGTAATCCATCATTGCTTCTGATGTCCAGTCTTTCCTGTTCTCAAACAGTCTGATCTCCGACCATCAGTTTGCATTCCATCCCGGTCACTCAACTCTGGAAATGCTTCTGCTACTCTCTCAGCAATAGTTGGATGCCCTCGATCTCAAACAAGAGGTTAGGGCCGTCTCCCTGGACATAGCTCGGGCATCCCGCTTTGCTTGTCAAGCTCGGACTTGGACAAATACCTTTCACTTTCCCAAAATTCATTCAAATTATTAATTCAATAAGTTTGCACGGCACAAATGTAAATCAACAAAACAATAATAAAGATGGCAAACATTGGAAAATGCAAGAAAGTACAAAAATCACATTGAAAGTGTCAAAACTTCGGATTAATAAACCAAAACCATTAATGAGCCAATTCAGATGCTTTTTGTATGCAGCCTGTGGCTGCTGGTTGTATCATTGCTGTGCCACTGATGCAGTGCCCCCTGTTTCCAGTAAGCTGGTACTCATTTGGCTGACCTCAGGAGGATGACGGGCTGAGTCGACCCACCTTGTGTGGGTTTACAGCACAACAGGAGCTTAAACTCAACACCCTAAGATCTTAAGGCAGCCACCTTAACGGTTAAGCCAACACCAGGCTTAATATAGCACTGAAACGGCAACAAACAAGTCGTATCAAATTTGACATGACTTAAAAGAAATCATTTTTAAGTCCACATATCTTTCCTGAAATCGAAAATATTGTTCAGTTGCCAACCTAAGGCATATAAGGCCACCTTCATTCCTGGATTTCTGACTTTCTCCACCCATGCAGTCATAGTGTTGCCATCAATGGAGCCCTCTCATCCCCTCTCCCAGTGGAGGCTCGAGCTCCCCCACGGAAGTGTTTTGGGCCCAGCCTTGTTCCTTGTCTACAGAAATTACCTCTCCGATGTTCAAGAAACCCTATCTTCCTTTTTGTAGATAACTCGACATTGTGCCATACAGCATCCTATCCCTCTGCGAGGCAGACAACAGCTTCGTCTCTCTCTGGTAATCTGGAAATTATTAGACTCTGATCTGATAAATGGAACATGTCCTTCAATCCTGGAAATTTCCAATTAGAGGTTCAGTCTATTGATCTTGTAGGCCTCACCATCAGCCATGAACCTTCCGAGGCAGGCACAAGGCAAAGCTGGCCTCCAAAGTCGGCTTCAGACTCGACATCCTCCATCAATCCACGTCTTTCCTTGGAAAATCAGAGTTTCTCATGGAATACAAAGCCTTTTTCAATAGCTCAATGGAGCACTGCTCTCCACGATGAGCTCGTGCCCCAGCATAACATCCGTTTCTCCTGAATTCTGTAGAATATCTTTTGATGAGACTGAAGTACAAGGTCTGTTGCTTTTACATTGCAGGCAGGTCAGTGGTCTTTTTTATTAATTTGATTTTTACTGCTTCTTCAATATTGCTTCCTACACTCTCTCAGTCCTCTGACCCTCCCTATCTCACCCAGGATGCAAGGATTCTTCCACGAACCCTCTCCTGATTAATCATCCAAAATCCAGGCTGATTGAATATCTCAACTCTTTTAATTTTATTCCTCACTTCTCCCATATATTATATATATATATAGATAAATAGATATATATATATATATATATATATATATATATATATATATATATTTATAGATACACACACATATATATATATATATATATATATATATATATATATATATATATATATATATATGTGTGTGTGTATACTGGCAGGGGTACTCGGCGTTGTCGGGCAACATCAGGTCCCTCTTCCTACCCTACCCCTTCCCCTGCCTTCTTCCACCACATCCCTTGAAGGACAAATTCATCGATATGGCTGAAATAATGATCCTATAGATGTTTATCCTCATCACCATGTCATGAATCTGAGGTGTGTTCAGTTACCAAGTTTCTTGTAGAGCGCTTGCCAAATGGCTCAGCACTCTGTTAGAAACCATTAAGATTAAGGAACGGCTGGCTTGGCAAGTGCTAGCGAGCTGCTTGGTAACAACACACCACTGGATATCTCAACAGCATACAGTGCATGAGTATTTTCGTTGTAATGAAAACGAACCTTGTTCAGATCCACACATCTACCCACAGACACGAACTCAGCTTTATATTGTTGCGAATTCACGCCCGCCGGCGTGCGATCGGCCGCTCGACTCGAATGGCGGCCGCCTTGCCCACCGGAATGGACAATTCTGTCGTGACCCTCTCGGAACAACGCCGGGAGCTAGTCACGGGTGGGTGTTTAACCACCTTGAGTTGTAATCAAAATGTTACTTTATTCCTCAAAACGGTATCTTCATTTAATGATAGAAGATGCATTGTTCAGTCTTCAAATGTACATGAAGCCTTTAAAACAATCTGAGCTACGTGGAGAGAGAAAAGCCGGTGCAATTTCTGGACGGCTGGAGGGCATGGCCTGTACAATGGGCGGGGCTTATGACCCACATACAGACAGACACAAACTCAGCTTTCTCTAATATATATGCAACCATCTTCCAGAGGTTGTTTTGTCTCATTCTTCTCTCTAGGGCTTCAGGCAAGCAGTGCACCACCATTTCTTGTCATCCGCAATTTTGTCCCATGTTCCTTATTTACCTCCATTGACCTTTCTTAACCCAACCATCGAACTTGATAGTTTCAGTGTTTCCTCTTGTCTTGCCTTTTATCCTGTTCATTCATTCATGTTTGTCAGAAAAAAAGTCAAGAACGTTGTCCATCAATAGGTATCTTGCTTCATTGTACAGTCAACAAGATTCCCCTTGACCTTCAAAGCAACCAGTGAAATCAACTCAAAGGAAGGCTAAGTTCTGTTAACTTCCATTCACCCTGGGCTGTTTGAGCAGACAAGAAAGATTATTTGCAACACGAGTGGATATCACATGCAAACCAATGTGTATCCTTGAGAACCTCATGAGGGTTAAAAATTAAATCCCTCAAGGACAATACAAGAGTTGTACAAGGTTTCCCATGTCGTGAATGTGCTGGCCTGTATCTTGATGCAACAGGCAAAACTGTCCAATTCCCACAAAATGAGAATAGAAGCGTGCTATCTTGCGGTGATTTGATCTGCATTGCTATCGGAGCATGCATTGGGGTTTGAACATCTTTTAGATTTTAATGGAGTGCTTTTCAGGACAACACTCAAGATCATTAACTGATTATTTTCCGGGATACCTGGCACACTAGGAGGATTGGGCTAACAAGGGCAACAATTTAATTCCTAAGTCACATGTGCCTGCTGTGTATCAACAGTTACAACAACTGCAAGGTGTGGAATAACACTCTGTGTTGCAGGTTTTCCCAGCAAGGTGCCAAAGCTGAAGGTCGCAGTCCAATTTCTATCGGTACAACTGTACCAATGCAGCTTTCTAGGACAATCAAGTTCAATGAACAGGTTGCCATTGCCCTCCCAATGAGGTTAGGATTTGAGCATGCATTTACAACATTACCGTATAGAAACTGAGCCTGCCAAACCAAAACCCCAAAAAGATTATGAAAAATGTGCATTTGATAAAATCTTTCAAGAAAGCTTACAGCATTTTTATATACCACTCGGCATTTTTACCCATCACTTTGCTGATTGATTTAACCGTAAGACAACATGTTGTACTTCACAAACATTCTGCTCGAGTCACTCTATAATTTGCCCAAGGCCATCTTCCATCAGCTTGGAAGTCAGCTAACTAATCACCTTCATCAATGTGATGAATCACCTAACATCATCAGCTAACATCATCAATCACCTTCATTTATATTACACACACACAGACACACACACACACACACACACACACACACACACACACACACACACACACACACACACACACACACACACACACACACACACACACACACACACACACACACACACTGTGAGCAGAAATCACTTCAACTTTGCTGTGAAGCTCAGTGCTTTGGTTTGAACCTCCACTTAAAATGAGTGAAATTAAGCATTTTGAATTATTCTCACTTGGATTTCAACAACACGGTGATGCAATCATGTTGTTTAAACTTTCATTGTATAAGAAGATGATTTGTAACACTGGATACCACCAAGTGGCATTATACGATACATATTTAAAAAGAGAGAATTGGGGGTCTTCCCCCACCTTGAACCCCCTCCTTCAGATATGCTACCCAGACAGAAGCCATACTTAGGCAACATGCAAAATTTGGTTCAGTACTTGTTTAGTTTTTGAAGCATATATGAACAAACAAATATATAGGGTGGCCCAAAATTCACATCCCAGAGTGATTTTAATTAATACAGTACATGGAAAAATTGTAATGCATATTCAGAATCCTACAGGGTGCTGGTTGAAACAAATCCCTGTGAGGCATGACTTTTGAGTGGCCCAGTGTAAACAAATACTGTATGTAGACAAATTCACTTTTGTAGTATAGATTAGAGTGCTGTATTTAAAAGGAATTTGACAATCTGAACAGCATTTGGTTGACTCATCGGCAGTATAAAGTTGTCAGTTTTGATGCGCTCAAGAAAATGGCACTCCACCAAAGAATATCCAAGCTGCCAACCTAAGCCAGCTTATTAACTGCCAATGAGAAATTCCATTCAGCTGACAGCCTGAGATATCTTCTGACAAACAAGAAAATAACTCAGAAGATAATTGGAAAAAAATACATCAAAGCCATGAAGCAGGCGGAATCACACCGTATCAACTGTCTATGGAAAAAAGTAAGTGACGTGCTTAACATTGGTAGACCACAAGAGCTTGGCATCCATTTGAGTGATGAAATAGCTTATTTTATCCCGACAATAGCCACTTGTTTTTGTGACAGCATTAAGGTGTTGTGTGTAAGCATTGAGAGATTAGGCCAAAACCGACATAAATAAGGATATTTTCAAAATTTGTGCACAAATTCAGACAAAACTTGGTGGGCACGTTGGGTATGTAACAAGGAATAATTAATTTGATTTTGGTGAAGATCCAAATCCGAGAATTTTTTCAGTGATTCTTTACCATTGAGTGAAAGGGCTAAAACGATATATACACACACTATATTGTTATGGTGAGGATCGCCGCGGATTATGTCCTGCACAGTAAAACCGCATAATCCACACAGAGCAACCGTCCGTCTGCCACCCAGATAATTGTTCCTGCTAATGCAAACAATTCAACGAGAAGGCACATGTGTTGAGATCCAGGTGAGGTCCACACTGATTAAGATCAAGCTTTGTTCCCACTGATCTTGGTAGAGAAGGTTTTATTACACATCAGACGTATGTATATGGAGACAACAGGCTTTGAACACAATAGTCCACCCAGCCTAATCCTCTGGTGAGCTGGCTTTCAGCACTGCCTTATATTCAGTTTACTGTGACCTCTGAATGACTGCTTGTCAAAGAGGATTTGTTACCATTCATTAGTTTTTTAGCATTCTCCTGCCAGTACTGCTGATAAGAGGGCACAGAGAGTTCAGAAACAGCTCCCTTCCTTCCCTTATCAGGATTTGCAAGGTAGCTTCCTACATGTTGTTGGGCTTTAGCAGTTCTGGGCAGTAATCCAACAGATTCCAGGCAGCCCAGCTGCCCGGTCAGAAAGGCCACTCCAAACAGTCAACAAGGCCAGCTGTGGTGTAACAGTGCCAGCCCTTAGGCTGGCAAAACAAGTTCTTTAACAGTGCACAGATAAACATTGGGAAGATTTATCCTTTCCCTATTTCCAATTAGCTCAAGAGTTTAACAAACCACTAAAAACATGCTTGGTTGCTGTTAGAGTACATTCAATCCCCGACATTTCCCTCCTCTTGTTTCTTTGAAACATTTAGAAAAGAAACTATAAATGAAGAAAAGGAGCATCCGCAGGCCGGCAGGTCAGCAGACAGCAACCCCCAATGGGTGGGCCATTCTTATGTTTAGCTCCAAATGGTCCATGACGGTCGGGAGTTCCACCTGCGCCCCCAAGCCCGAAAGGGGGTTCCTACCCACTTTCCAACCGGTCCACCAATACCCCAAATCTTCAGCAAGGGAAATTGGAAAATATCTCAACAATTAAACATCGAATATAAGGAAGCCAAGCACTCCCAAATGCTGTTCGTACAAGAATTGCTCATGGCTAAACAAGAATGAAGTTATATAGGAGTATACGTTCCATTAAGTCTTTGATTACATATTAACCACTTAATGCTTTTTATGACCAATTAAGAAAATCTATCTCAAGGTATACCAGAATATGATCTTTATGAACAAAAGCAAATATATATGTGATTAACTGCGAGCCAGAGTATAATGAAGGCACAAATTGCCAACAAGGCAAATCAAAGGGTATTTCTACCTCGCCCGACAATTGGTGCAAGTAACGAAAGACATTCGTCTAATGTGAGTTGAAGCAATTGTTCATCACTCGAAGGAAGCCTGAGTAATGGGTCAGCGACCACTTCAAGGCTACAATATGTTTCATTGTTCGTGGGTTGGGGTGACATGGGTGGGGTACATAGTATTGGAATGGGGGGGGGGTAGGTGTAAGTGCAGGGAGGGTTGAGGACGGCAGTGGCTCAGCAGAGGTCACCGGAACCATCTCCGTCTGTACCAGCTGGGCACTGGGCTTCGTTGTCCATCCTGTAAAACACTTTCCAATGGCCTTTTGGGCAATTACCTTGAAAAGCATCAGTAATATAAAGGCTGCCACGATGATTGTCAGGATTGTTATGAAGAACCTTAAAACACTTCCTCCCCAACCCCCAAACAGTCCCTTTAACCAGCTACTCATGTTATCACTACTGTAGTCTTTATATTTGCTCGCCTCTTTTCTTATGTGACCCGCGAGGTCATTAATGTTTTCTGAATTATCTGGGATGTACGTACAACACTCTTTGCCAACTACAGCACATGTTCCCCCTTTCTCAGCTGGAATCATGTCCACAGCTACTCTATTTTGCATTACAGTAGTCCTTAATGCGATCAACTCTGCGCTAATTTTTTCAAGCCCATCAGCGGTATCGTTTCCCATTACTTCCAATGTCGATGCCATGCTGATAAGTTCTCTTCCTGCCACCCAGGCCCCATATCTGGGGAAAATTATCATTTCTGCATATTCCCCACCTGATATAGCTCTCTTACGTCGTGTTTGATTTATCTCAGAGAATGGGCCAGTGATCAAACGCATGTGCAGTATGACATAAGCTCGGTAACATGAACCACCCCATTTGTTTGGCAACCACGGGTAGGCTCTATACCCACATACGAAATATGTGCCATTAGATGCAATCTTCGGATATGTTCCATTCTCTCCTTCTTGTTGTCTGGTAAGTCATTTACCTCGATGGATATGTTACAAGTGGAGTTCCCTGCCTGAAATCTGGCATGAGGCTTTGTCCAAGTAAGGCAGAGAAACCCCATTCGCTTATATGTGATTCTGAAGTACGGAGGTCTTTTCTTTAGATTATAAGGAGGGTACCACGCACCTTTCCAATTGATACATGATGTGTTACTGATTTTGGTCAAATTAAAATTGTGGTACCAAGCAGTATTA
This sequence comes from Eptatretus burgeri, assembly GCF_056783735.1. Lineage (NCBI taxonomy): Eukaryota > Metazoa > Chordata > Myxini > Myxiniformes > Myxinidae > Eptatretus > Eptatretus burgeri. The sequence goes on along the minus strand of NC_140970.1, from coordinate 7,723,990 downwards.
CATAAGTCTGTTTCCTCAAGTGGGATCACAGATAATGGCAAACCCGTTTGTGAGGAGTGCGGGAGATAAGCACACACCCAGCACTTCGTCTTATAACTCAATGTAGCATATTTGTCCGACAAAAGTAAGAATGTATTTATCCCATGTGTTCCCAACTCGTGTAAATGTTCAGTGTGGTTCCCAATTGCTCTTTTCCCCCTCTGTTGGATGGGTTGGATTGTCCAGTTATCAATTTGCCCTTCCACTTCCCAGCTTCCCATCCAGAGGGCAATTGTAGCAACTAGGATTTGCTGTAATAGGTTCATTCTTGCGCAACCTCCTCCTCTGTTGGGATGGAAAGTTTGCAGTGTGAGAAGTGTATCCAAGCAGGCTTAACTTCACACTTTATGGCAGTTGGGGTGGTCAGCAATACCTGAAACGGTCCTTTCCACCGTGGTTCCAAGGCCATTTTCCTTGTAAAGTGCTTTATCAGCACGTAGTCTCCTGGCTGGAAGGTGTGATACGGCCTTTCCACTGGCTCGGGTAAGGCCTCCTTCACTATTGTGTGTATCGTCCTCGCGATCCTGGAGAGCTGTTTACAGAATGTCAGCATGTTTTCATCCATCATTGCAATACTCAATTTGTTTATGTTGGTGGGGGCAGTCACGGGAAGCCGCATCGGCCTTCCCATTAGTATTTCATGAGGGGATAACCCTGTCTTCCGGTTCACTGTGGATCGCATGCTCATTAGTACCAAGGGTAATGCATCTGGCCACTTCAGCCCTGTTTTCCGTTGTTAGTTTCGCCAGCTTGTTCTTTAGGATACCGTTCTGTCTTTCCACGGCGCCAGCTGACTGTGGGTGATAAACACAGTGAAATGCCTGTTTTATTCCCAGCGATTTACACGCTGCCTGTGTTAGTTCCCCCGTAAAGTGTCCTCCTTGGTCATGTGATATTTTATGAGGGATGCCAAATCGGCAGAAGAAGCTTTTCAACAAGTGCTTCACAACGGTGCAGCATCTGCCTTTGTACATGGGTATGCCTCTACCCATTTAGTGAACATGTCTACCACTACCAAGACATTTCCATATCCGCATGATGGCGGCATATTTATAAAGTCAATCACGGTTCCGGTTTTGAGCGGCAAGAGGTCTCCTTCGGGGCTCCCTGCTGACGTCCTCAAAGTTAAGTTCCGGTTGTTATTTGTCCCGTTTTAACTGTTTAATTTTCTCACCTACATGTTAATGTGTGTTCCTAGTTCGGTTTTGTTTCAAAAATCGTGCTATTTTGTGAGTATTTATGTCGACGTTCTTACCTGGTGTTTGAGGCCTAGTCCTAGGCTTGAGGCCTACCGGTTCCACTCGGTGTTCGATCGTTTTTTTTTGTTTGTTTGTTTGTTTGTTTTTTCTCCCCATTACCTTCAATTTCTATCCTCCCATTACCTTCAATTTTCATCCTCCCCACTTTCCAAACATCCCCCATTCTCACAACTAATCTTTCTCATCTCAAAAAAAAAAAATATATATATATATATATATATATACCCAACAACAACAACAACAACATGCTCACCTTCTCCCGATTCTGCTACTTCTTCTTCCTCTTAACTTCCTCCTCGTCTTCCTCGATTTCTTTTTTTTTTACACTTCCATGACCTAATCTGTTGAACTCTCTCATACATTAATATTAACAACAAAAACGATCTTATAATGCTTCATCTTCCTCTCTCACACATGTGGTACTCTTTACTGTTTCACAATGCACTACTCTTCTGCTATTTTAACAGACTGCTCTCATTTCGATCTCTCCTTCATTCCTTGCCTAAAAAATCCAACTATTACAGCGCTTCTTCTCTCCATGCTCTGAATTCGCCTTCATTGCATCCATCAAGAATTGTGTTAAATCGCATCTCTGACCTAAAACTTTTAAAAACCACAGTTTGCCATGGATGCTCGCTTTCCATCAACCATTCTTTTTTTCCAACTTCAGTGCCAACTCACCCCCCTCACCCCTCACTCTCACTCTCAAAGCAACCATCCCACTCTTCTCCCTCCAAGCCTCCCTCTCACCTCTTTCAAAAATTCCCCCTCACCTTTCTCCCACCTTTCATCCCCCTCACTCTTCCTTCTCTAAGTTGCCCCCCTCTCATCCACCAACCTGCCTCCCTCCACTGCCCTCTCACCTCCATCTCTTCACTCCACCTCCTCAAATCCTCAACTGCCATCTTCCTTGTCTCTTGTCCCCCCTCTCTCCCAGCACCACAGAGCCTTTTCTCCTCCTCATTCGGCCCCCTCCCCTCGCTATTCTGCAATACCCCACACTCCTTCAGCAACCCTCCTTACCTCCCCCCCTCGTCCCTCATCCTACCCTCCCCCGCCCCCTCCACCTCCTGCACCCAAAGCCTCCTCCCCTACCTCTTCATTAAAAGTGTGGACCTCAAATATCCGGGGCCTTCGCTCAAACCTTTCAGATCTTTCCATGCAGGTTGCCACTGACAAACCAGACATTATCTGCCTAACAGAAACTTTCCTCTCCCAAGACGTGTCTGACTCCCAAGTATCTCTCCCTGGTTACTCCCTCTTACCGTATGACAGACCTGAGCCTCTTCCTGGTGGAGGTGTTGCTCTCTTCATCAAAGACTCTATTCCTCACTCTCCCTGCACTGCTCTCACTCCCCCACACCCCCAGGAATACCTCTGGCTTCGGCTTCCCCTCCACTCCCACCTCATGTTTATATGTGTACTGTACCGTCCACCGAACAGTGATGACTCCATCTACACCTCACTCTCCGAAAACATGGACCATCTTCTATCTTCTCATCCAAACTCTCTCTTCCTCTTATGTGGCGACTTCAATTGTCATCACGCCAGTTGGCTAGGTGTGGGTACCTCTCTCACCTGCCATGGGACATCAGCAAAAGCTTTCTGTGACTCATTGGGACTGACTCAATCGGTCAACTTCCCGACCCGGATCTCAACCAATGGTACTCCATCTCTTCTGGATCTGATTTTGACAAATTTCCCTGACAATATCTGCTGCTCTTCCTTCGCTCCAATTGGTTCTTCTGACCATGTCCTTGTTAAAGTGGACATCTCTCTGGCTGTTATCAGAGAACCACCTCACCGCCGTCGAGTCTGGCATTTCACTCAAGCCGACTGGCAGGGTCTCCGAGCAGCCACCAAACTTACAGACTGGTCTCCTATCACTACTTTCTCAAACATCAACTCATCCTGGGAATTCTTTCAAAGAAACTTGCTCTCCCTCATGCACAGATTTATCCCCTCTCGTGTTCAGTTGTCTTACCCTTCCTCCCGCCCTTGGTTTACTGAAGCTTGTGGCGAGGCAGTTGTCCTGAAACAACTTGCCTTTGCCTCATGGAAAGCAAACCCAACTGAGGGCAATCTCAGTTCTTTCCACAAAGCTCGGAACAAGTGTGTATCTACCCTCAGGAGAGCCAGAAAACAACATCTTTCTCATCTCAAGTCTGAACTCTCAAACCTCTCTCCCTCCTCAAAATCCTGGTGGCGTTTAATCAAATCTGTTTCTGGTGTATGTTCCCCCTCCATCCCCTCCCTTACCTCAAATGGCCGCACTGCTGATTCCACACGTGATAAAGCTGAATGTCTAAACTCGGTGTTTGCAGCTAAATCTTGTGTCCCAAACCCATCACTATCTCTACCCACTTTACCCAGTCGCACCAAACTGTCCCTGGACTCTGTATCCTTTTCTCCTGACAAGTTGGAGAGCTTGCTTTCAAACCTCGAGTCAGATTCTGCAACCGGTCCAGACGGCATCAGCCCACGTGTCCTCAAAGCCTGCTCTTCTGCTCTTGCTCACCCTCTCTCTGTTCTATTCACCCTCTCATTTTCCCAAGGTCATCTGCCATCTGCTTGGAAATCTGCTAACATCACTGCCCTGCATAAAAAAGGTGCAAAAACAGATCCCTGTAACTACAGACCAATCAGCCTTCTCCCAATCATCAGCAAGGTTATGGAATCCATCATCGCTTCAGACATGAAATCCTTCCTCTTCTCCAATGGCTTGATTTCCAATCATCAATTTGGTTTCAGACCAGGTCACTCTACCCTGGATATGCTGCTACTGCTCTCCCACCAATGGATGGAGGTCCTCAATGCCAGACAGGAAATCCGAGCCGTATCCCTGGACATATCACGTGCTTTTGACACAGTCTGGCACCCTGCCCTACTCACCAAACTCTCTTCCCATGGTATTCAAGGCCATCTCCACTCATGGCTCGCAGACTTCCTCTCCTGTCGCAGTCAACGTGTGGCCCTAAATGGAGTTCTTTCATCCCCTCTTCCTGTGCAGGCTGGAGTTCCTCAAGGTAGCGTTCTGGGCCCTGTTCTTTTTCTGGTTTTCATCAATGATCTCTCGGACTCTCTGGAAAATCCTCTATTTCTCTTTGCCGATGACTCCACCCTCTGCCGTACCATCTGTCATCCCTCAGACCGGCAAGCAGCAGCTTCTTCGCTCACTGCAGATCTGGATAAAATCACAAACTGGTCCAACACGTGGAACATGTCTTTCAATCCAGACAAATCTCACACTCTCACTATGTCTCTTCGAAAGGACCGTTTACAAAACCCCCCATCCACTTTCTCAACAATCCTCTGGAAGAAGTCTTTTCTTTCAAGCTTCTGGGTCTCACTATCTGCCATGACCTTTCCTGGGAAAGTCACATTTCCAACCTTGCCTCAAAAGCCAGTCGCCGACTGGGAATCCTCCGTCGTGCAAAGTCCTTCCTCGGCCCTCTTGAGCTCCTGACCACTTACAAAGCTTTTGTCCGTAGCCTGATGGAGTACTGCTCTCCCCTCTGGGCTGGTGCTCCTGCCTCCCACCTTTCTCGACTTCACGCTGTCGAAACCAGGGCTTTTAAGATCATTGGCATCTCCCGCAATGAAGCTGAGTCTTTGGGCCTCTCACTCAATCACCGCAGGTTAGTCGGTGGTCTTTCTGTCTTCTACCGACTCCTCTCCAGCCTTGCCCCCCCTGCTCTCTCTGCGATTTGTCCCAACCACATTTCCACAGGGCGCTCAAGGTCCGCCAACAACCCCATTCTGGTTAAACTACCAAAATCACGAATCACTGCTCATCTTCACTCTTTCATTCCTCTTTTTTCCCGCCTTTGGAATAAACTTCCTCACTCTATTCTTTCCCATTCTTCCCTCCAGGCTTTCAAAACAGCTGTTCACCACCACCTCTTATCTTCCCCCATCCAAATCCTCGATCTTTTCTACCCCCGATAATCCACCCAAGCCCACTTCCTTCAATTCTCCTGCTTTCCTTCCTGAAAGTCCCTGTAATGTCCATCTTCTCCTCGCCATGTTCCCCGTCCCATCCCCATCCCTCTCCCTTCCACAGTTCACCTGTGTCTGTTCCCCAATGTTTTGTCCCTTCCACTCCCGCCCCTCTTGTCTCATGCCTCCTTGCTGTGAGTTGTGTGTTCGCTCTCATACGAGCCTCGACCAAGGTATACAAAAAAAAAAAAAAAAAAAAAGTCTATCTGTAGATGCACAAAAGGACCCCAGGGAGCCGGGTGAGCTCCCGGCTGCCCTATCTTATCACTTTTGTGTTGTTGACATACCTGACAAGTTTTACAAACCCCTTATGCTATCTTCCCAATCCCTGGGGCATACCATGATTCTTGTAATTGTCTCACAGTCCCCCTCTTGCACACATGTCCATTCAAACGGGCCATGCTTGCAAGCCACGGAAGGATTTCAACAGGTGCTATTACCTTCCCACTGTTTGACCAAAGTACATCGTCATCCGCTGCTCCTCCCGCTGCTTGCCACTTATCATGGTCCTCCTGTGTTGCAGCGGCTTGGATTGCAATAATGTCTGACAAGCTGTATTGGTGCAGCTTGATTTGCTCCTTCGCCAATCGTGCTGGCATTATCGAAGGCACAGGCAGACTCGCCGCCTCTTTTGCAGCTTTATCTGCTTTATCATTAGCTTTGTCAATGTCAGTTGTCAGCTTCTGGTGTGCACAGCATTTAATAACTGCGACTTCCGCTGGCAGTGTAATGCTTTTCAACAGCTCGGAAACCAAACTGCCATTCTTTATCGGTGTTCCTGCAGAGGTGAGAAACCCTCACATTTTCCATATCGCACCTTTGTCATGGACAACACCAAAGGCATAGTTAGAGTCAGTATATATATTCACCGCAGAATCGACAGACAGCTCACAGGCCCTAGTAAGGGCACACAATTCCGCCTGCTGGGCGGAAAAATGAGAAGGCAGACGGGACGCTTCCATTATTTTGTTACCTGTACACACAGCGTATCCTGCATGCCTCGAGCCATCTAGTCCTCGATATGCCGAACCATCAACAAACAAGGTGAGGTCCGGTCGTTCTAGTGGTTGATCCTTTAGATCCAGGCGTACAGTGGATACTTCCTGGATCGCCTCCGTGCAATCGTGTGGGTCGCCTTCGTCTTCCGTTGGCAGCAAAGAGGCTGGATTAAGAACGTTGCATCTTTCAATCTGTAGATTCGTTTGGTGTAGGAGAGTCGTCTCATACTGCATCAAACGTGTATTGGTTAAATGTTGTGTTTGTTTATGTGTGAGCAAAGCCGCAACACAGTTGGGAACCCTTAAAACAAGAGGGTGTCCCATTACAATCTCTGCCGTGCACCTAACTGCATAGCTGGCTGCGGCCACTGCCTGTAAACAAAGAGGTAGGCCGCGTTCGACCGGGTCCAGCCTCCGACTGAAATATGCGATTGGTCGTTGGCGGTCACCGTGCGATTGTGTTAGCACAGCCTGTGCAAATCCCTTCATTTCATGAGAGTAAAGGAAGAACGTTTTGTCATAATCTGGTAGCCCCAGAGCGGGGGCCGCCGAGAGTGCGGCTTTCAATTTTGTAAAGCATTCCTCCATCTTCTCATTCCACGCAATTTGATGTGGCTGGTTTTTTCCTACCACAACATGCAGTTCCTTCGTCAGGATTGCATAATCAACAACCCATTGTCTACAGTAAGTTGCCATACCGAGGAATGGCATCATCCCCTTCTTTGTACGAGGGCGGGGAACTTCCGCAATCGAGGTTATCCTCCCTTTGTCCAACTCCCTCTTTCCGTGTGAGATGTGGTGTCCCAGATACTTAACCCTTTCCTGGACAATTTGCAGTTTGTCCTTGTTTACCTTGTGGCCTTTTCTTGCTAACGCCCGCAGCAGCTGCAGCGTATCTGTTGTACACGCTGCTTTGTTTGGGGAGCAAATTAGCAAGTCATCCACATACTGTAGCAGCACTGATTTACCTTCGAAAACAACATCTTCTAGATCCTTGTGCAGAGCACGCGAAAATAATGTTGGACTATCTGCAAACCCTTGAGGCAATACTTTCCATGTGTACTGACGGCCTTTGTATGTAAAGGCAAATAAAAACTGCGATTCCTTATCAATGGGTACGCTAAAAAATGCAGAACATAAATCGATGACTGAGAAATGGGTGGAGCTAGCGGGAATAGATGTTATTAACCCCTCTGCGCTAGGTACCACAGGGTGAACACCTTGAATTATCTCATTCACTTCTCGCAAGTCTTGGACAAATCTCCATTTATCCTTCTGTGGCTTTTTCACTGGCAATATAGGTGTGTTACACGGACTTGTAGTTTCCACAATTATACCTTGTTCCCTCAAGGACTTAATTACTGGTGCTATACCAGCCTCTGCCTCCTTACGGAGAGGGTATTGGCGCACATTTGGCCAAGGCATTCCCGATTTGAGTTTAACCACGAGGGGCGTTGCTCCAATGATTCGACCCACATCATTGTCATTTTTGGTCCACAATTGTTGTGGGACCTCTCCCATCAAATTTTCCACCTTTTCTATCGTGTTCATCATCTCCAATGCCTTTTCACGCTTTGGTGGTAAATTAACCTCTTCCACCAGTCCTTGTATCTCCTTTTATAGAAAATCACAAATCCATCCTTCGTTATTCTCCAGCCTCTGCACTTGCCAGTGCAACATTGTTTCTGTGCAGCTCACTGCTGCCTCCTGTTGGCGATAAACCATAAATCCCAAATCCTTTGGGTGATATCCCTTTGCTGTAGTCATTGTTGCATGTGAGGTTACTCCCGGCGGATACTTTGTCAACTGCTTTTGCTCGTCTGTGAGCTTAACCTCCATTGCGATGCCTTCCTTACCAACCATTAGGCGGCAAATCAACAAATCATTGCGTGTTTCCAAATGCGGAGCAATTTTCTCCGCAAATTCAGTATCATTCCCTCCCGCATCATAATAAATTGTACAATGTGGAGGATTATAATACGTGTGTATCGTTACTTGTGCATTGTCTAGCCACGTTTGCATTTCCTTATTCTCGTCTAAGATAGCATCTAGACATATCAAATCATTTCTAATCGGTTCCTTTGGCAGTCTCCACCAATAAACAATCGGGTGCGGTGTCATCAGGATCATCATTGCTAAATGTGTCATCCCTGGGAATATCAACATAAACCCCTTCTTTCGTGCATGCTATCGTGCATCCTAGCTTGCACAACAAATCTCTACCTAGCAGGTTTACTGGCGTAGTGGTTGTGAGAAGAAAGGCATGTTTCTCCTGCAAAGGTCCGCACCGTACTGGTAATTGTGTTGTTGCTTTTAGTGTCTGTACCTTACCCCCTAATCGTACTACTTGTACTTCAGTATTGGATTTTTCAACTCCTGGCAGTTCCTTCGCTGCAATAGTGGAATGAGTGGCTCCCGTGTCGACTAAGAAAGGAAGCTTCTTACCTGAAACATCCAGAGTGAAGGTCGGCTCCTCTGTTGGTGTTGGTGTCAGCATCGCTCCCTGCAACACGGGTCCACCCGCGGTGTGTCAATACGACTTACGACCCTGCAGCCGTCTTGATCCACCGTCTTGTTGAAACCCCAGTCGTCCTTGAGGGCAGTTCCTTCGCCAATGTCCTTGCTTCCCACACTGAAAACATTCTTGCGGCGACGCTGTCGGTTGTGCTCGGCTTTGTCCTACTGCAGTTCTCGAGCGGGTCAGTAGTGACGATCGTGTCCAACCTCGACTTTTTCCTGCTCGTTTCTTGGGTTTCCCTCTGTCCGGTGCCACCAGCGGGGGTCTTTGTTGGATTCTCATTCGGCGGTCCCAATGTCTAGCCGCTTCTTCGTCTTCTGAGTCTGTGTCATCTTCCTCTTCTTCCCACTTTCTCCAATCTTTATTCTTCCTTTGCTCTGCCACTTTGTCTAACAATACCATTTGGAACACTTCCTCTTTAATTTTTGTTTTTGCGCTCTCCTTTTCTTCTGGCCGGTTTGAACATTGGTCGGCAGCTGTACAAATCTCAGTTGCTGGTCTTGCCTGCCAGGCTAGCATTACATACTTCAACTGCTTCTTGATTTGGGGTCTAAGCGCTTCCATTAGGAAGTTAGCCAACGCTCGCTGTGGTATCTCTTGTTCGACTTGAAAACCCCCATATTGCAAGAATGCCTGCACTAATCTATGCATGAATTCGGACGCCCGTTCCCCTTGACGTTGCTTTGTTTCATAGATCTTATCCCAATCTAGCGCTGCCGATCGCATCGCGCTCTCAATTGCATCATCGAGGAGCTGACGCGCAGCCTGCCTCTCTGCAGCAGTCCATGCCGCTGCTCCCTGTGGATCTTCCTCTGGCCAATGGCCATCTTGTTTAGCCCTTTTCCACACAAATGGAGACAGCACTGCGTGGCATAATACTCCAATGTCTCTATGCGAGCAGCGGTGTGCCTCAACCCACTGCACTATCAATTCCTTTGTTGCTCCTACATTCCCTCTCAGTTCGAGCACTCGTTCCTTCATTGATCTCAATTCGCTTTCTCTAAACGGTCTGTACACCGATTGAGCTGGCCCTCCTGGCCCCGCTGGAATTATTTCTTGGACCGGGTAGGCAGAGGCTTTGGCCAGCAGTCCCATGGCTCCCAGGTCCGGATACAAACTTGGTGTGCTATTCACACACGCAGGAGGAACACCTGCATTGTTTCCCTGGTCTTCCCACCTCTGCACTGCAGTTACATGGGCGGGAAGATTTCCCTTAACTTGCATCCCCTTAGTTTGTGCTCCCATTTTCTCGACTTTTTGTTCCACTAATTTTCTAGCCACCTCATTTACCTGTAGGGCTTCCTCCTCCAACATGTCATATGCTCGCATGTCTGGCTCAGGTTTTACTTTATCATTCATTCAATGTTCTAGTCGGCATGATAGGTTATCTACGATTTCTGATCTTAAAGAACCCCATCTTGGGAATGGGTGTGGATCCCCCTTTGTCCACTTTTGCCACAATGCCAATTGGGTGCATGACTTAAGTCCATATTTTTCATACATCAATCCCGCGGCTGTATTCGGGGGCAGGGCATCTTTATCCACTTTTGGCTTTGATGCCTTATTTCCCATATTTCCTTATTTCCCTGATCCTTCCTAGAGTTTTCTTGGGCCGGGTTAGTGTTTTCCGCTTGGGGTGTTCCTTCACACTCTCCCAATGCACACTTCCCGCTCCCTCAACCTCCCAACGGAGTCTTTTGGGTTGGGTCAGGGGTTTTCACACCTTTCCCTCCCCTCAATCTCACGTTCGGATCCTGGCCCTGGCGTATTCTTGGGTCTCCCCCACAGTCTCCCAACGGAGTGTCCTGGGGTTTCCCTCAACCGTCCAATGGGCCCTTACCTTCCTGGGTACCCCTTTCCGATGTGAAAATAAAACTCCTTCTCCCCTGGTTCGTTTTGTAAGGGCAAGGACAGATCTCAGAGAGCAGCGAGTATCCCCAGTGTGAGAAAGGAGGCAGCTTTCTTACCTTTTCCTTCAGATGGCCGGCTCTTTCCTCCTTTATCTCACCAGGGCTCTCGATCTCCTCCTCGATCCGGCTTGCCCCTGCTCGCTGCGCCAATTGTTGAGATCCAGGTGAGGTCCACACTGATTAAGATCAAGCTTTATTCCCACCGATCTTGGTAGAGAAGGTTTTATTACACATCAGACATATGCATATGAAGACAACAGGCTTTGAACACAATAGTCCACCCAGCCTAACCATCTGGTGAGCTGGCTTTCAGCACTGCCTTATATTCAGTTTACTGTGACCTCTGAATGACTGCTTGTCAAAGAGGATTTGTTACCATTCATTAGTTTTTTGCATTCTCCTGCCAGTACTGCTGATAAGAGAGCACAGAGAGTACAGAAACAGCTTCCTTCCTTCCCTTATCAGGATTTGCAAGGTAGCCTCCTACATGTTGTTGGGATTTAGCACTTCTGGGCAGTAATCCAACAGATTCCAGGCAGCCCAGTTGCCCGGTCAGAAAGGCCACTCCAAACAGTCAACAAGGCCAGCTGTGGTGTAACAGTGCCAGCCCTTAGGCTGGCAAAACAAGTTCTTTGACAGTGCACAGATAAACATTGGGAAGATTTATCCTTTCCCTATTTCCAATTAGCTCAAGAGTTTAACAAACCACTAAAAACATGCTTGGTTGCTGTTAGAGTACATTCAATCCCCGACACATGATGTGATCGGCGGGCAAATTGAAACGTGGAGTGTGATGAGCACTCTCCCGATCCCTATGGGACACAGTTCGACACCAAAGCATCACCTCCAACACAGACGCCTCGACCCGGTGACTCTGTCAAACAGACAAAGATTATATGGTCAACATCAGTTGTATGGTCAACTCTGTTTGATGTTTATTTCATTTAGTCATAAATATGTATTATATGAAATATACATATGAACTATATATTATGATATATATATATATATATATATATATATATATATATATATATATATATATATATATATATATATATATATATATATCATTTCATGCATATGATATGAAGTTTATATACAATAAAATACATATACATATATATATATATATATATATATATATATATATATATATATATATATATATATATATATATATATATATATATATTGTTGTGGTTACCAAATTCGCAAACCACCATTCAGGTCCCTTAGGTGAGGTATCTCGGCAAGTATATGTCTAGTTAGGCCCAAACCCGTTGTCTAGTGGGAATACATGTCATTTATGCGTGCTGCGACTCTTCAGGATAGCCGTTTTTCTTTTACTATCTTTATTTTGGACCAACCGCCATGATTACCACCACAACCACAACATCAACCACCAACCACAACGCCACTTCACCACAACCGCCACGACCTTCCCGTCACACCTCGCAACCGTAGCATCGCCACCGTTCTTGCCCCGCTGTGGGTACCGGTGTTGGACTCGTGCAGGGCGCGCGTCGAACAGCGTGTACAAAATCACGGATTTTGTGCTTCAAAAACGGATCAAAAACGACACACGCCCACTTTTTGCCGTCCAATCGGTGAGCGAGGGGCGATTTGGCCCCGCCTCCAGGGCGATCGATATATGCAAATTTATGGATCAAAAAGCCTTCACGCCCACTTTTTCTCGGGCCAATGGGGAGCGAGGTGAAAGGTCAAAGGGAGGGGGTCAAAGGCGAAGCTACGGGGGGATAAAAGGACCGTGTTCGTCAGTCAGAAGAGAGTCGGAGAGTCCAGAGGCGGAGAGTAGGAGAGTAGGAGAGTCGGAAACAGAGAGTCAAGACTTCGCGGGCGGTGGAGCTGCTCGTCGTGTGCGTTGGAGTCGGAACGGAGGGGACGGAATACCGCAACAATATATATATATATATATATATATATATATATATATATATATATATATATATATATATATATATATATATATATATATATATATATATATATATATATTGTTACAGATTCGCGCCCGCCGGTGTGCGACGGCCACGTAACTCGAATCGCGGCACGTCGCCCACCGGACGGACAATCCAGTCGTGACCCTCTCGGACTAACGCCGGGAACCAGTCACGGGTGGACCTTTCGGTCTCACCGCGATCGAGCCAATCGGCCCCCGCGTGGGATAGGGTTGCTCGCCAAATTCGACCTACCTAAGTACCCACACGGAGGGTAGACCGGGCGATCGCACCTCGCCGCAGGTCGACTTCGGACACGGGCCACTTAAGCGACCCGTTCCGTACTATCGGGATAACCGAGCGGTGTTATTCGTCGACCTCGACGGTTCGATTAATTATCGGGCGTATTCAGCCCACTACCAACCCTTTACGTTAAGCAAGATGAGGATTCAATGAAAGAAATGACGAAGCGAAGCGGGAAACAGTTCAACACAAAGCACATTTATTCACGATGAACGGAAAGCACACATATTCAATTCCACCAAAAGCACATAGAAAAGGAAAAGAAACACAATGCAATTTTACACAAAAAGCAAATGTAAAAGCGAAGACACAATGCAGAGCTATCCGACTACCGAGCACACGGCAACACTTATACAATTCTACTTCACAGACGGCGCCGACAATACATACACTCAAAGCAAAGAAAAAGAACACCCTCAAGGATGAGGCGGGCCTGAGGCCGAGACCGGGTCGGGCCTACCCGTCTGGTGATGAGACGCGGAGCGGCGATGGTGCCTCAACTCCGCAGGCCTCGTGGACAGTGTCTGGTAGGGGGTGGGAAAAGGGGCCCCCGTGGTCGCACTATCTCAGCGCGGGGGGGAAACAGGAGGGGGTTGCTGATGCTCGGGGAAAGGAGGATTTTTACTCTGTCTCGAGTCCCGCGACGAGCGTCTCCACCTCGACCAGGTCGCGCCGTCGGCCTCCCTGGTGTGCAGCTCCCGGCACGACGCGAGCACCCCCTCGTCTGCCTTCGCCGCCTCTCCACAGCTCCGTCCTCTTCGCTCCGACTCCAACGCACACGACGACGACGACGACCAACACGACGACACTTCTGACGAACGCAGCCGCTTATATAAGTCCCGTGGCTTCGCCTTTGACCCCCTGCCTTCGACCTTTCACCTCGCCCGAGAAAAAGTGGGCGTGAATGCATTTTGATCCATGAATTTGCATATAGCGACCGCCCTCCAACGCCCTGGAGGCGGGGCCAAATCGCCCCTCGCTCACCGATTGGACGGAACAAAAGTGGGCGTGTGTCGTTTTTGATCCGTTTTTGGAGCGGAAAATCCGTGGTTTTGTACACGCTGTTCGGCGCGCGCCCTGCACGAGTCCAACACCGGTACCCACAAGCGGCGCAAGAACGGTGGCGATGTGACGGTTGCGAGGTGTGACGTGAAGCGGCGCCGCGGTGGGTGGTTGATGTTGTGATGACTGTTGAGACGCGGTTGGCGGTGGTAATCATGGCGGTTGGTCCAAAATAAAGATAGTGAAAGAAAAACGGCTATCCTGAAGAGTCGCAGCACGCATGAATAACATTTATTCCCTCTAGACAACGGGTTTGGGCCTAACTACACATATACTTACCGAGATATCTCACCTAAGGGACCTGAATGGTGGTTTGCGAATTTGGTAACCTCAACAATATATATATGTACATTTATAGTATATATTTATATTATATATATATATATATATATAATATATATATATATATATATATATATATATATATATATATATATATATATATATATATATATATATATATATATGAGGTGCCGTGAGAAGGAGAGATGTGGGGGCCACATTGGCCATTTTAGAGTTAATGCCATATAGAACTATTTTTACGCTTACCCTATCATCCGAGCCTATCATCATCATATCATTAAAAAATGTCGTTTACGTCACTCCTCGCGGGGCCTCATATATATATATATATATATATATATATATATATATATATATATATATATATATATATATATATATATATATATATATATATATATATATTTTATATTCAATCAAATCTATCTTGTTATTGTGGTACACTTGGACATCAAGATTATATTGTACTTCCATCATCAAGTGTTGAGATGTTGAATATTGCTTTGAAGTTGGTCATCATGATAATCACATTGTATAGCGATTGATGTACAGTGCTGAGATGTTTTTATTGTGATGAATTTGCTCACCTTAAACATTCATGAGGTCCACCTCTCACTTGTGAACAAGCTCATGCTAGTCTTCATACTAACTGGAGCGAAGCAAATCCCCACACTTCCAACCTCAAGCAAAGTTGAAGATGGCAAAAAGTTCCACCAGGAATGACGCAATATCAAATTTTGAGTGAAAATTTGTCCCGTTTTTATCCTTATGAACTGAAGTCCCCACCACATGGGGCATGAACCGGGAGTCAAATCCAAGAAATCGCTATGTATTCCATGTGTCCCCCAATGTTGATTGCAGATACAGTTTCATTTAAAAATGTTCTGCAATTGCAATTTTGGTATTTGACCTATTGACCCCCAGGGGGTGGAGTAGTGATCAAAACTACTAAGTTTGGTGAATCTATGCCTAACCGTTTAAGAGCACACCTGTGAACTCACGTTTTTGCCGTGAGACTCACGACTTTCTGTTGAAACTCACGTTCTCACGTTCTTGCTCTAAATTGTCATACTTTAAAAAAAAAAATTCTTGGCACCAAAAATATTTCCAACATTTTTGCATTGCGACTGGTTTAACTGATGTTGTAACCTTGAATACACTTCAATCTGATTGCTTCACGTCGTTCCGCACTTCCTAGATGAGAGACGGAGTATGATTGGTTAATTATCCACGACCATCCTGATCGAATGAATTCTCTTGTTACTGTGGGTTCATTTTTTGCACGAAATCGCTACAAAATACTGGGAAATACTATCGGTATGCTGAATAAATACATCTTAATTACAAGGATGATGATTGTTCTAATTTCTGTTTCGCATTTGATCTGATGATGAAAATAAAATATATGTCTTGTTTGTTCATGTTATTAGTTCATTTCTTTTAGTCCATGCATTGGATTAAACAGTAACAACATGACATAAAAACCTATCTTCTGACTGAAAAAAAAATGGATGAATTTGGCACGAGAATGCAGGAAATTGCATCTAAGACACACCAGGAAGCAAACATTTTCTGGGGGAGCATGCCCCCAGACCTCCCTAGATTTTTCAGGTGCTTCGTGCCCTCAATTCTCAGTTGTTTAGTGACCTCGCTGGACACATTTTACATTCTCACTCTTTTTTTATAATTTGGGGTTGACAGGTCTGGAGGAGATAGCGTGACGGACAGATATTGCAAATTAGAATATCCCCCGCCCCCCCCCCCCCATTTCTTTAAAAAAGCGTGGGGTTAAAAATTCTCCTCTTATTACTGTGAAAGTTATTGTTCCTCCAAATGAGAGTGAGCTGGTTTTGAATTCTGATTATTTCAAGTAATGTTAAAAGTTTTTGGTGGCTTCACTTGAATTCCCCTCCTTCAGAAGTTCTGATTTTTCGAGGACCGAGTGGGAACGATGGAGAATGCCGAGTCAGCTGTTAGCATTGGAGGTGAGCTTTGCTGCACACTAAGCCCAGGAAAGATTGGGGCTGACGGTGAGGACTAGAAATTCAAGAGAATGAACCCTTCCAGTCGTTGACCATGGTAGTAGATGAGTTCCAGGCTTTTAGCCAGAAGTTGAAATTGGGTGCTGTAATTGGGTCGGAAGCCTAACTGCCCCATCCTCCAACACCTTCTCCATGCCCTTCCTTCCCCTCCCCCAATACAAACATACATTCATTCAATGTACCTTCCTCCTCACAGTGTAATGATGCTGCCAAAGCAATTTGCTGGTTTGGGTTAAGCTGGATGGTTTTCTATTGCCTTCCCAGCAGTAGTTAGGGAAGGAATTTGGATCATGCTGCTGCTGGCCATGGTGTCGGCGATAGCTCGACTAATCTTCGTGAAGGACAGCGTGGTATCTTTAACGTCCACCAACTATTGCGGGCAGACCAGGATGCCCGGTTTAACGTCCATCCAAGGGATGGCACACCCATTGATGAATCACCCTGCCTGTGAAACGCCAGCATGACAGTTTACAGCTGGGTCGAGATTAAAACCGAGACTAGACAACTTAGAGACAACTGTGCATACTTCTAGTCTATCCTGCCAGTCGACCTTCATATATACAGTACAGTATTGGAAATAATTATGGTAACTGGAATAACAGTATGAAATGCAAATAACAAGATGATATAATTTATTGCATCTCACCTGTAAAAATGAAATGCTTCATATTGGTCATATTCATTCATACACTGTGATTGGTTGTACTGCAAGCAATCAGGATGTATCACACCTGCAGAAGGACTAAAAGTATAGGCAGGACTATTGTAGTGTGGTGAGCACTGTCGCTCATCGGAAAGAAATATCACATGACAAGCATAAAGTGCAATCAGTTGGTGGGGAAGGGGTTTGCTGTCTTGGTTATTGACTTGCTGCGCTGGCTGCTGGAACAACCTTCCTCCTGAGCCTACCTGCTTGCTCCTGCCTTCAATCTCCTGCAGTTTTTCCTGGCATCAGCTCTATACAACAGCCTCGGGTGCTCACCCTGTGCATTAACCCCCCCTCCCAACCCTCACTCACCCAGTTCATTGTGCAGGATTACGTGTTGGTACTTAGCCGGGTGTTAATTTCTTTGCTATGTTTTTGGTTTGTGTGGCCTTGTGTCTTTGTGCCGCTCCTCGTGTGAATTAAATTATTTGTTTCTTTAAGGCTGTGTGTGCCTGAGGTTCCCATCATTTTCCAGCGCCAACATTTTGATTTAATTAGCATCCATAGGAGGGTAAATTAGTGATTGTCCTAATGTTAACCAGGCATGGTGCCAGCCGAGCTGAAGCACAGACCTACATCACAGCTTACCGTCTTTCTGTGAGTAAAAGCGACCGCTTGGTGTAGTTCTTGAAGTGTAGCGTCAGCGACTTCGCAAGTCCGTTCCCACCTAACAGTAAATAAGTAATTTTGAGTGGTGGCTATCGATGTGACAGGACTGCTCCAGTCTGCAATATTAAAGTTTGTGTTTATGCTTTATGAAAATGACTTTATACATAGTACACTCAATGTTACAGTGTGTTCATTGTTTGAGCTCTGTTGTGTACGGTGTTGAGCATTTTTATTTTGCACAAGCAGTTTACCCCCCCCCCCCTCTGGGTGGGTGGGGTTTATCGATTATTCATTAAAAAAAAAATTCTGTATCTTGCAATAATACTCTATCGATGTTTGTGTGGTGTGCATATTGGCGCCAATATATGACAAGATCTCAGATTAAGCCTCAGAACACTGCATGGAAATAACATTTTAACAACCACTTTGACAGTTGCAGCATAGGATCTCTGCAAATCACAAAAAGTCTCTTTAAAAACTGCGTATCCCCTTTGTTATGTTATTCAATACAATACATGATTTTCAAGCCGAACAGCGACATACACAAAACGAGAGCGGCACTCGGTGGATACACACCTCCACCGGGCTGAACGGTTTACGTTTTGTATCCCACCGATAAGCTGGATCTGAATCCGGACCTGAACCAAAATCTGCTTGACTTGTTCTTGTCACCTAACCAACTCATCCACAACTTTTTTGAAATATCATGCTATTTTTTGGCCCCATCTCTCAATGGAGAAGAATCACTTTAAAAATTCTAGTATCTGGATCCGTATCTTTACCAAAATCTCATCATTTCGTCCGAGTTACACACCCAACCAGTGCACCAAATTTCGTCTGAATCTGTCCAATTTTATTTTGGGATATCCTGTTCACAGACAAACAACCAAGAAAGATGTCATGCATACCACGATACTTGCGAAATCCATAAAACAAATTTGACCTTAAAAATAATTGCTGGTTGAATTCAATGACAAAATTCACAAATTATCTTCAAATTCCAAGTCAAATGGATGAAAATTGAGAATTTTAGAAATGACTGTATTGACTTTTTGGCCTATGTTAACCTTTTGGCTGATGTTGACCTCAAAATACTTGTTTGTTGAATTCAGTGACCTGCTGTGCAAATTATCTTCAAATTTCAAGTCAATGGGATGAAAATTGAGGATTTTAGAAATTCCACCTAAGTTGTTAACCTCGGGAATATGTTGACATCTTGGTCTACGTTGACCTCCAAAATAATTGGCTGCTTGAATTAAATGACCAAATGTGCAACTCCTCTTCAAATTTCAAGTCAATCAGATGAAAATTGACAATCTTAGGAATTTGGCCTATGTTGACCTTTTGGCCGATGATGACCTCAAAAAGAATTGGTGGTTGGATTTAGTGAGCTGATCTGCAAATCCTGTTCAAATTTCAAATTTGACAAATTTATTGACCTTTGGCTTGTGTTGATCTTTTGACCTCAAAAATAATAGGCTTCTTGCTTATGTCGAACTCTACCATGCGGTGAAGTTTCATGAAGATCGGTTTGAAATTGTGACCTGCAGGCGATAAACATAAAAAAAAAACAAACAGACAGCCAAATAGACAGACGAGAATAACACACACAACCAACCAATATACTTGAAAAATCTTTGATTTTCGTTAAGTAACAAACAGACAACGGTGATAAACATAACCTCCGCCCACCTTCGGTGGCGGAGGGAATAACCTGGTCTGATGGATGTTTGTGTAGTGTTCTGGGATAGAGTGCAGAATGGAATTTACAAATAAATGGAACGATTTATTAAATGAAAGGTCATTGATTGCAAATGAAAGGTCTAAATGGCCTCAAGGTCGAGACGTAGTCACGGTAATTAATCGACGTAATCATGGTCCAATACTATGTAATGAAAAAAATATTGATAGAAGTTCAAAACAGTACTCGTGTTCAAACAGTACGTAATTAATAGACGTACTCAAATGGGTCAACTATTAATTTTTTTTATATACACATCGAGATAACAAATGTTTATTTTACCAGGATGCGATGATAGCTGAGAAATTATTTACCCCTGATACACAGTATGTATATACCCAAAGTTCAAATTACATGGGTGTATATATTACTACATTGGAGGGGGTACAAATTATTGAGCATGGTAAGTTAGTGTGTTCATGTAGGTTGGAGGATTTTATATAACTAAGGGACCCGTTAGAGTGAGGTTGTCCTCTTCTTATGTATGCTGTGAGGGGCAGTATAGTTGACATGGGGATTAGATAGGAAAGTGTAATTTGTATGTGTCTTCTCTGTGAACCAGATGAGGTGAGGGTGGGGGTGGTACCGGACGGGGATTGGGACGTGTCTGCATCCTGTGTGTGGCTTTCAAAACCTCCTTGTGGCCTATGATGGTTCAATGATAGCCAGCACGCATGTCACCACGGGGGCAACTGCATGCCGAATGAGTGGCGGAGCGAGTCTGGGATGAGGAAATGCTTGGGTGCTGTGGGCGTGACCACAGGGGAAGTGCTAAAAGGGGTTGCGCACGGGGGTGGACGGTCAGTATCGAGTCAGAAGCCATTGGGAGTTGAGTTCAGCTGGGCTGTGCTGAGGAATAACAAGAATGGCAGTGAGCCCGCTGGAGTCGGGGCTGTCAGACGGTCTCTCCCCTATCCTTGCTCTGCTTCACTCCTTCGCCTCTCTCTCTCTCTCTCTCTCTCTCTCTCTCTCTCTCTCTCTCTCTCTCTCTCTCTCTCTCTCTCTCTCTCTCTCTCTCTTTCTCTTCGCTTACTGCCACGGCTGTGCTGCTCATCCTGGAGACCTGCTCAGGGAGACTGCTTCCACATTTGTGTTTCCTTTGAAAGACTTACCTTCCCCACCTCTCTTCCCCACCCTCCCATTGTGAGTGAATGAGATTGTGTGCTCCTGGTGCCTTAGATTTACATTTCTGCATTCATTTATTTATCTATCTTTATTTATTGCCTTTTGTCTCAGGATTCTCCATCCTGTCGTCTTGTGGTTTCTTTGCAATAAACTTTTAATTCTTAAGTATTGGACACATGTTGCCCGAGACTCGTCATTATCTTGCTTGGGCAAACTGTTTTGGCTGGTTAATCCATGGGGCAGGTCAAGTGTTACGAGACCAGCGGGATTTGAATCCAGACTGGGAGAAGCCACGCTACCCGCTCGAGCGTGGTTCCCTTTAAATCGGCCATTCACAAGCACATTGTTTCGGCGTGGCGGGTCCTCGTTAGCAGATCCCTCGACGCGACAACATATATTGGGGTAATCAAAGAGTGTCAGTGGTAAAACGGTTAAGAGCGTCCACTCTGAATCTGGGAGGTCAGCGGTTTGAGTCTGATCCTGGCCGTCATACCTTTAAAAACAGTATATGTTGTGTCATGCTTACCTTTTTTGACACGAGAAAAGAGACTTCTTGAAGAAGGTGCTGCTGGAACCCAGAATACGCTACTCTCAGCAGCTGTGTTTGTCCAAGTTATTTGTCTGCATGTGTACATTGTGTTGCACCTCCTCCACGAGCCTGAGACCCCGTAGACAAAAACAGAAGAAAAAAAACTTTTCAAATGTTGATTAAGTGAATCAAAAGCACATCGTAAACTTGTGTATATCTTGTTTTGAGTAGAACAGAATTTAAATGAAATAATTAACACAGGCACTTGAAATTCTGACTTTCAGCACTGACACATTCTCATTGGTCGTCGTTCCTATTCAGCACCTGGCTGCGGGTTAGCATCAGTCCTTGCAGTGCTGCTGATGCGGTGCCCCCCTGTTGGTTAGAGCAGGGATTTTGAATTTGGCCAGGGCGCTGGCGATACGCTGACTCTTCGTGAAGGCCACCGTGGGATTTTTGACGACCACGGCCCCACCAAACCGATGCTGCACATTCTTGATATTTCTCAGTGAGAGACCAATAGTCGACCACGTCCTTCCTCCCCACCTACCTCCACTTCGCAGTCGTCGACGCTCCTCCGCAGAGTGTCTTACTTTTGCATGATCAATCCGAGAAAGCCTCATCTATAAATCGTCCGTGCTGAGTCCTGCTTGTTCTGGATTCTGTGAGTTATAGAGTTGCAAGTGGTTTGGGAAGGGGCAGTAGGTGATTTACGGGGTCCACGACAAGGGTATGCCAGTAGACCTCCGGGTATTCCCGACCTGTCAAGTAAGCCGTGACAACTTTCTCGAAAAATATTGGCCAATCCAAGCTAAACTTGGTTCGCGGACGATTAGCATATCGACGGAGCGAGAGGCAAGTGAGATTGTTGGTACCAAACAAGCTGAAGACCTCACCACGTGGGGTGTTCGACTCAAGACGTGAATTTTCTGCTGATGCAGGGGGTGATGCATCCAGGAGCATGCATGATGCATCATTATTACTTACGAAATCTTATATTGATGACTTCCGTCATCTGTTTGTTTGTGTGTGTTTGTTTGTAGGCACGATAACTCGAGAACGGAAGAAGCTACCACTGTCAAATTACACCACGTGATTCAGGAGGGTGATGGCAAGCGCTGATTAGATTTTGTTCAAAATCGGTCAAAGGTCAAGGTCACACTGAGGACAAACATTCGATTTTTGATGGTTTGGTACAGAATCATCGTAGAACCTTCTGATTTGCGTCGCTACCTTCTCCAGAGACAGCTTTTATAAGACAAGGTCAGAGGTCAAGTTGACGATTTCGTAAGTACCAGTCTATGACTGCTTGTTTGTTTATTTATATATTTTTACATCGATGATGTTTTACTTTACAGACTGTTCTCCATCTGTAGTAGCGGTCGGTGGGTGATGTAGCACGCTGCATAATGATTGTACATCGGATTTATTATTGGATTGAAATCATGGTGGAAATTTATTTATTTATTTGTAAATACAGTGCAATGGTTTGTCTGAAACACCACGTGGGGTGTTCGACTCGAGACATGAATTTTCTACTGATGCGGGGGGTGATGCATCCAGGAGCATGCATGATGCATCATTTTTTAATTATTATTATTATTTTTTACAGACTGTTCTACAGCGGTCGTGGCGGTCGGTGGGTGATGTAGCACGCTGTATAATGATTGTACATCGGATTTATTATTGGATTGAAATCGTGGTGGAAATTAATTTATTTATTTGGAAATACAGTACGACGGTTTGTGTGAAACACCACGTGTGCGTTTTCTGCGCATGCACAGCCCATTGATTTACAGGGAAAAGCTGCGTTGGGTGGAGTGGAGCAGGTACACAGAGAAAACGCCAATTAAGAACTCTTTACTCACCGAGCTCGGTAATTTGCGGCGCGTTCATGAAGCCAGAATGACTCACCTCAAAAAAAGAGGAGATTTAAATGCCGATTGAAGCCCAACACTCCAAATTGGCCAATCAGCTGCGGACGAAATTCACGTTCACCGTTTCGGACCCGCCCTCGTTTCTCCATTGGTCAATGGGGATGGGGCGTCCGTCGTCGCGCACCAATGAGAGAGCGGCGTGCTGTTGCCACGGCCCACACGGCCGCTCGGTGACTTCAGTCAGCACCCACCTGGCTTTTTTGCAGTGCACTTTCCCACCGGCCACCTCTACTTTTCCCCACCTGTCTCCACCGCTTCCTCACTGCTGCCACAAGTCTGGCCCCACCGGTCTCGCCATCATGTAACGTACGACGAAGGAACTTGCTGAGGTGGTGCGACGTGCTTCAAAACACCATGAACACGTATGCAACGTACAGTTCCCACACCTTGTTTGTTTGTGTGTTTGTGTACCTGATTTATTTATTTATTTATTTATTTATTTATTTATTTATTTATTTATTTATTTATTTATTTTCGTCGTTGTCGCTTCTTTTCCTCTTCTCTCCCGACCTGTAAATTTGTCAGATCCTCACAATGACGAGGGAAGGGAAGGTGATTCTGTCGTTCCTCGGTTTGGTTGAACTGGTTGATATTTTTGGAGCACTTGTCGCATGCTGTGTGTGTCGGTGTCATCGCTATTTAATGAATTTTTTTTTTTTTTTTTTAAAGGACGGCTTGCAACAATCCAGACCCTTGAAGTGGTATATATAGATGACGGTCAATGCGAATGAACGATCTATATGCAAAGTAGATCTGTGTGCAGACGCACTCTCCTGCCGTCCCGTCACTCCATAACGGGCGAGGCTGATTTTAAAGTCGTTTAATGGAATTGGTCAATTGGTAAGTGACAACACGAGTTGTCACTCAGGTTCTTGATACTATTTTTATATTTTATATTTCTTGATACCTCCGCACCAAGGGTGCCGGAGGCATTATGTTTCCGGGTTGTCCGTCTGTCCGGATTTTCGTTTACGCGATAACTCAAGAAGCAAATTGTAAAATTTCATCAAACTTGATAAAAAAAAGGTAAAGTAAGACAGGGCAATTAAGTGATTAGATTTTGGGCCACATGTGATTAAGGTCAAAGGTCAAGGTCAAACTCTGAAATTTTACTGTTTATGCCCGAACTCAAGAAATATTGGACAGAATTTCATCCAACTTTGTACACAGGTAAAGTTAGATGGGGCAGTTAACTGACTGATTAGATTTTGGGCCAGGTATGATAAAGGTCAAGGGTCAAATATGTCAATACTCAAGTGTTTGTGCGGGAGAGCGGAGGCATACCCGTCGACCGTGCGCAGTCGAATTACTCTAGTTGTTTTTAAATCGATATTTGCTGCTCTCTTGAAACTTGCTGTTGTCTTTTTTTTTTCACTTTTACCCATTATCTGGCCCCATAAGCCCTCTTTGCCCCTTGACGTCCACGTTCGGAGGTGAAGAGCATCATTTTGCCTGATAGTCGAAGAATCGTCATTATTTTTGGGTTCATAAGGAGAACAAGGAGAGTTCTTGGATCCAGAGAGAACATTGCCACTGTGTCGCTGCTTTCTGGCAGCTCAAGCTGAACGAGCGAAAGATAAAATGGTTTCGCAGCCTTTGATATTGCATTTCTTCATAAAATGTTATCGGAATTGAAGCCTTTGATGTGTCTGGTTTATTTGCAATGTGTAGATATAAATGCTCGTCGGTTTTCCTTTTTTGAACCTATTGACCACATTCTTCGGGCGTGAGATGAAAGACAGTCAGATCATTATGTCTATCAAACATTTAGAAGCAGCTCAGCTGGCTGGTCAAGTTTTTAACCTTCGATTTAATCTCTGGGGTCAGACTACAAACCGACAACATATGTTGAAAGGCTCATGAACACCCAGAAGGAGGCTTGTCCAATGTTCGTTCGTTAGTGCTGGCGACGATCCAACATATTCTCGGGAAGGTGAGGGGGAGTTGGGGGAGGGAGGCCGAGGGGTGAAGAAGGGGATGGCGGACGTTTTTACTTTGTTAGTTCTTCCTCCTATGATCAAATCGGTGCTAATGACACCTATTATCTCATTATTGTTCATGTATCTGAGTTTACATGAAAAAAAAAAAACATCATGGTTAAGGTGGCTGGCTTAAGATCCCACGGTCTTGAGTTCAAGCCCCTGGTAACCATTGAACTAACACCAGGTTGGTTGACTCAGCCTGTCATCCTTCTGAGTACCAGCTTGCTGGTAACAGGCTCTGTGGCAGCCGAACAACCGCGCTTCCAGAAAATGATGCTGCCACAGGCTGCATACTACTAACAATCTCATGATATAATCGATGCAAAGTGGCCGTGCTGCCAAAGCAGTTTCTTGGCTCGGGTTACAATGCTGGAACGGGTCGCCACTCCGACACAGACCATATGTATGAATGTTTGTTTAGACAAGACATCCATGACAGCAGATGCGACACTTGCTCGACACCTGCCTCATCAGCTGGAACCCACAGTCGGTCTTTATCCTTTCGCATCCTCTTCCAGGAGGACTGACCGTGGACGGTTCCAGCGGTGCTCATTTCATCACTGGTAGGTGGCGGGCGGGTCATCACTCCGACACGGACCAGACGTATGAATGTTTGTTATTATTTCTTGTTACATGCTCAACCACAGTTGTAAGCATGGTTAGCCATCCAAAGTATTATAACTTCTCTTTAAACTGCAATTGAACATCTACAAACTTAGGCGATTTCTTAATGTCGACCCAAAGAGGATTAGCTTGTGATTTTAATTTTCAAGGTGGATGTGTGATCAGGCAGTAAGATATTTAAACTTGTTACCGACGTCCGTCGAAGATGGACGGAGGTTGTGTTTTCACCCGTTGACACGATATCTCAAAACGTTGTGGACGGATTCGGATGAAATTTGGTGGACACACTTTGGGTGCTTGGCAATGACGAATGGATTCGATTTTGGTGACTATTCCAAATCCGGCTATTAGAATTTTCAAGTGAGTCTTCACTGTTGAGAGATGGGGCCAAAAACGAGATACAGTAAGTACAGCATGATATCTGAAAAAAATGTCGACAAGTTGGTGGATGAGGGGTTGGTGACAAAAGCAAGCCGATT
>NC_140970.1:7635364-7692864 GCF_056783735.1 Eptatretus burgeri | reverse complement strand
GAAATCATTAGGTCAAAGTTGCATAAATTGTTAATTTTCATCCGATTGGCTTGATTATTTATATATATATATATATATATATATATATATATATATATATATATATATATATATATATATATATATATATATATATATATATATATATATATATATATACATACTTACTAGTAAAGGTGCCCATCTTCGGGCATCACTGGCAACATATGGTAAAAGACAGATAGCATGAATGTATTTTAAACAATATATTGTATCATTTTTATCCATTGATACCATTCAGGTTTTCCACTTCGATGACTACCACGTAGTTTAGTGACTACACAACGTGTACCATTCGTGAGTTCCGGAGGGTCCATAGAGCGCATTAAAATTACAGGGCACCCTACTTTAAAGTGATCCACAAGGCCGGATCAGTTTTGTGTACATATTTATATCTTGTAGATTTTAGCTTGTCAGAAAGTCATGGTTTTGTGAAGAAACTACGGCACATGGAAAGTGCAAATTAGTCAGGTATGAGCTCAACTGTTTTCTCCCCAAATGGAGCGTGATTCTATGAGCCGTAATCATCTTAGTGGTCCTCTAAAAAATGGGAAACATTTTAATTTCTTTTTTGTGCAATAATTCCTCCCATTTTGCAAATGGAGAACATGAACTGTTTAACTACCATAATCATCAAAACGAATTTTGAGGGGCCTCTTAAGGAAGACAATAATATCATTACTATATATGTCAAAGCTTGTTTCATTTCATGCAGTAACAAAAATCTGACTGTGGAACAAAAAAAGGGGCGTGCCGAAATATTAATATATATATATATATATATATATATATATATATATATATATATATATATATATATATATATATATATATATATATATATATATATATATATATACAGTAAGGAATATACCAGTATATCATTACTCTATACCTACTTTTGCAGCCCCCTGTTTGTTGGGTGTGCTTACATATTGTGTAAGCATATGACCCGTGTTTCCCCATTGTCTTGGGTCACTCACCTGCATTTGACTTTTCATTTGTTCATTTTTTCATTTGTTCATATTTTCATTTATGGATGTTGTCCGATTCTGATTTTTTTTTCCTGGTGTATCAACTTTGATACCTGTCGGCACACAAAATTACCCTGCTTCTCCATTATCTTGGGGTCACTCACCTGCATTTTTAGGTCATCTCTACCGAGATGACCTAATAAAGCTGGACCAAATGTCCGTCCGTCAACAATTTTTCTTTCCGATCTTGATGAAACTTAGTATGTCGGTAGAGGTCGATGAGTGTTGCACAACGATATAACTTTTGTCCGGGTTCAAGGTCAGGGTCAAGGTCACGAGGTCACGTAAGTTATAAAAATCGCCATTTTCAAAACCTATCTCGTCTGCCATTCTACAAGATATTTGGCAACTGTTTATTGATTATGAGAGTAAAAATTATTATCTTGTGTCTAACCAGACAGATTTTTGAATTTCCGTCCCGTTTGGCCGCCACGTAACCTGGAAGATGGTCAAAAACACCTCCCGGTACAAAGAAAACTTTTTACTTCCGATCTTGATGAAATTTGGTATGTGGGTAGAGGTCGATGAGTGATACCCAACGACATATTTTTTTCCCGGATTCGAGGTCAGGCTCAAGGTCACGAAAGTTGTGAAAGTTGCCATTTTCAAAACCTATCTAGTCTGTCATTTTAGGAGATATCTGGCAACGGTTCATCGATTATGATAGTCAAAAACATTATAGAGAATTACCCCCACACGGGGGTAATTTTTTTCATTTATTTATATTTTCATTCATGGATGTTGTCCGATTCTGTGATTTTATTTATTTATTTATTTATTTTTCCGGCATACTGGCTTCGATGCCCATCGGCACGTAAAAATTTCAGCTTTCTCCGTCACCCGGAAGGCACCGATCTTTAATATCAGTCAGTCGGTTAGTGATTCTAAAGGGTGGACGGTGAATATATTAGATAAAAAGGAAAAACACGGGTGGACGGTGAGTCCTCATTGAGGTGAAGCCTTGGTCGACCCACTTTAGTATGTCTATTAATTACGTACTATTTGAATGTGATTTGGACCGTGAGTACGTCCATAAATTACATATTACTGGACCATGACCGCGTCTATTAATTATGCACTGTGAATGTTTGTTAAAACCTTTTAGACCCCAGGGGATGTACATTTTAGATTTTCGACCTTTTTTGGACCCTTTGCTTTTTTTAAGATCCTTTGACCGCTGAGACACCTTGACCCTTTGGACCCAATGACCCGTTTAGACCCCCCCCCCCAAGACCTTTACACTTCTTCGACTCCTTGGACACTTCAGACCCCTAACTACTATTGGAACATATCTTGGGCCCATTCAGACCCTTTAAACACCTTGGACACCTTTCAACTTCAAGTACTATTGGAAATTACTCTTTTCACGCCTTAGATAACTTTTGACACTTTAGATCCTCCAGACCCCTTTGAACCCTTTTGATGCACACCACACAAACATCTATAGTCTTGCAATATAGAGACTATTCTTTTTTTTCAGCAACTAATGCGCAATCTCTACCCACCCGGAGGGTGTGGACTCTGCTCGTTTGAACAGAATTTGCATGTTGGGTCACTGAATTGGTTCACCAATGAAAACCCAGAAGCATGTTTTTGAGGGCAAAAGCTCAAGGGTCAAAGGTCAAGGTGGCAAAAAATCAACAATTTTCATCCAGTTGACTTGAAATTTGAACAGGATTTGCATATTGGGTCACTGAAGCCTATTTTTTTTGAGGTAAAAGGTCATAGCTCAAGGTCACATTCATCAATTTTCATCCTATTAACTTTAAATTTGAACTGGATTTGCATATTGGGCCACAGAATTGGTTCACCAAAAATCAGAATGCTCGATTTAGCAGTTTTGACATGTCAACGGTTTCCATGACAACAAATTCACCCTATTATAATTGATCAAATGGGACTTTTTTGTGAATTTATTATTACAATACCTCATTAACTTTTCATGCTTATTTGTACTTAAATGTAGTACATGTGAGTAAACTTTTGTCAAATTTAATCAAACGTCAAGATTGATGGCAATGCGGTGCATGCAAAATACCTATGAGGTTGCAAATAGGAAAATTTATCAGCCAAATTTGTGCATATCAATCAATCATGGAATACACTTAATAGATGAAATTTTCAAACTTGCCAAATTGCGGTTTCCATGGCAACTAATGTTTAATTGGATTTTGCATGTATCGTGCTATGCACGACATCTTTCTTGTTTATCTTTTGGAACTCTTGGACACTTAACCCAATCCACTCCACCCCCACCATCCCAGCATGTATTTTTTTTATTTCAAAATCTTGGGTTTGTATCTGTTGGCTCACACTGAGCAACCACTGAGTTTAATTTGCTTTCAATGACATAATACTGGCTACATTACACCCATTTGGTAACTTTTTGGCAAGATGACAGTCGAAGACTACATTGCCACGAGTCTGCAATCTGAGAAAGTCCTGCAATGAATCGAAGAATGATCCGTTTCTATCTGACGTTCACTACACAGTCTTACAGCAGTATTTTCCCAAACATTGATGTGCAAGCAGTCTACAAGTGCTGTGCAGGGAAGTCTGCCATTGACTTGCAAAAGCATGTTTGTGTGCATTCATTTGTTTTTGGAAATCTCTATGCATTCTTTCTTGTAGTTTTTGGCACTCGTTGTGACTGTTGTCAAAAACTGGATGCATCAAACCAGTTCTGATTTGTTACTGTTCGTGTCTCGTATCAAGACAATTGCACACTGAACTTTGCAAGCTTATGATGTTGTATATAATTTCCGATTCCTTATTGTGGATAAATGGCTAACTTTTGGTACACTTAACAGAAAATGTCCTGAGTCACAATGGAGGCTTTTTGATGAATCTGGTGATGAATCGGATTGACCAGGCCCTCGTACGCGCGTCGGTGAAGAAAGCCGAGATGCCTCGGTCTGGCAGTTTCGATAAGCGTGCTGCTGCAACAGTTCGTAGTAGATGCAAGATTACAAGAACACTTGATCCCAGAATCTCTAATGTCGCAATGCGCTTGCACCACGCAAGCCTTAAACGTGCGTTGCTTTGTATTATAATTTGCAGTTAAATAATCAAGTGGGTCCTGTCGCTACACCGAGTGACCTCATGTTGCCTGCCTGTTTTGCTTCTCTGCATTGTGAATAGCAAGCACGGCATATTCCTTTTTAACCCTTGGTTTGGGACTGGGGGGGGAAGGTAGGCAAGTGGTTGTCAGGAGACCTGGAAGTACACACTTACCTCTAAGCCGTCTAACCTGGGTTTGAATACCAACCCTGCTATAAACTTCCTTTCCAGTGTTTCACAGGCAAGGTGATTCATCAATGTGTGTGCCGTCCCTCAGATGGACTTTAATTTGCCGGCGTTAGTTGGTGGACGGAAAAAGATACCACCGTTTCCTTCCAGAAGAGTCGGTGAGCTATCGCCGGCACTCTGGGCAAATTCCAAATTCCTGCCCTAACCATTGCTGGGTCAGGCAATGGCAACCCACCCAGTATAACCCTTGTCAAGAAACTGCCCGAGGCAGCACCGGCACTCTGTAAACATAGCATGGTATGTGGGAATTGATAATCTGCTCATGGAGTTATGGAGTGCATGTACTCGGATGATATTGTGCAAGAATCAAAATTGTTCTTGCACCGGAATGCTTCCTGACACAGCCATTGTTTTCTTCACCATGCCTTTCACAAATGCATTGCACATTATTGTGGGATATCAGAAAATAGTTGGCTATCTTCATGAAATGTGTATTTTTCCTTTAGTTTATTTCTTTATTTCTTTTTCAGAATGCCTATAAGGCTTCTGGTGGTTGCTTGTTTCGTCGTGAAACTTTTAAAAACATGCACGATAGTGCTGACATGCTCACACTTTCAGATAAATGCCTCCGTCCCGCGATTACTGCCTCATTTTTAAAAGCACCATACCACTTCGGCTTGATTGCACACAAATAAATCGACACTGCAAGCATTTATTGGTTAATTTTTATCCTCGTTAATTTTTCTTGAAGTTTCAGTTTCAAAAGCTTTCTGTCATCACAACTGTCGGTTCTATTATTGATGACGCAGTCGTGATTTTCAATACACGTGAGCATGAGAACAATTCGGGAATAGCATCTTGCATTAAATATTGTGGCCGTGCAGCTGATGCAGTGTACCCCCCCCCCCCTGTCGTTTGGAGCAGTAATTTGGAATTTGGCCATGGTGCCGGTGTTAAGTTGCCTACTCTTCACAAA
This sequence comes from Eptatretus burgeri, assembly GCF_056783735.1. Taxonomy (NCBI): domain Eukaryota; kingdom Metazoa; phylum Chordata; class Myxini; order Myxiniformes; family Myxinidae; genus Eptatretus; species Eptatretus burgeri. Next base: position 7,687,566 of record NC_140970.1, on the reverse strand, counting down.
GGACACTATGAACTCTCTAACGTCCACCAACTAATGCTGGCAGACGGGACGCCCAGTGTGACATCCATCCGAGGCGCAGCACACATATTGATGCCTCACCTTGCCTGCGACACACCGGGATGACGGTTTATATCTGGGCCGCGATATAAACCCAGGTCAGACAGCTGAGAGTTGAGTTTGCGTCCCTCTCGGCCATCCTGCCAGCCTAGAGTTGTAAATGAAATCCACTTATCGGTATAAAACAGTCGTTCTCAACCTTTATACAGTATCTTGTATTGGTAACCCCTTTCTCAACGCAAGCCTCTGAGTGTGACCTCCTTTATAAATTTGGAATATGTATGTATGTATTTTGGATGCAAGATTTCCAACCAAATCTTACCTTTCGTCACTGCTTTTAAGAAAGTATGATTAAAAACGTATGTTTATTGAATTATTAAGAGGATGTAAACCAAAAAGTTACTTTGATTTCGTTTCAGGACTTTACTTTGAAGTATTTAAGTTCCTGTTAAGTAGAATCACGTTATAATACTTGGCAAGAATCATTTTGTGTTCTCCGCCAAAGTGGCGACCCACCCAGGGGTGTAACCTTTGCCAAAGAAACTGCTAATAGACACAACTTATTTACAGAGCATTGTACATGAATGAATGAAAAATAATTACTTGCCAAAAGCAGCAAGATAAACCAGAGTAGTGTATGATGCTGTTTCTTTTGACACTATAAGTTTTATTCCAGGTGGTGTGTTAGAAAGGGTGCATGTGACGTCCTTCATGCCAAGCCAGTTTTGGGATTTCATTTTTCTTGTGAAAAGCTCCCCATCTTCACATTCTTAGAGAGTGGGAAACAGCAGGAGGACTCTGAGGTCAATTTCAGCCACCATTGAATATTTGCTAGCAACTGAACACCAGAACTGGCTTGGAGGCAGCTCTGAATTTAGCTTTCAGATGATCATCGTTTATCATGTCTATAAACTGTTCCTGTGAGCGAATATTCTCAGTGGAGTAATTTTTCAACCGTCATACTGAAAGGATTCTTCACCAAGGAAGGAAATGCATCATGTGGAACCAATAAGTAGTGTGAGAACTATATAATACGAGTCAAAATCAGCTCAGGTGTTGTATTTGTAGGCCATGAGAAAATCATTCAATAAATTTCTACTATTTGAAAAAAATATTCCATTAATGGTTGGATACTTCAGTGTAAATTTCTAGGAGATAAAAAGACAGTTTCAGGCACATATATTAAAGTCTGAGGAAAAAAAAGAGGGGAAAGATTTTTTTTGAAGGCCCTGAGCATCACATTTTTCATTGACCAGTTTCACACTGCTTTTATTGCCTTTTCTAGATTTGTATTCGCAAAATATATATTTATATATATATTTAATTTAAAGGTCACCATCTAAGGTTATGTATTAACATAAATTTAATCATCCGTCCTTTGCTAAATAACAAAATATGTGGTTTAAAATTCTGCTTGTGCACGTTAGTGCGTCCGTCAAAATTGTCTAGGGGCTCAGGGTTGAGTTTACTACCAGATGGCAGCAGCATGTACTGAAATAGTGTCATGGCTGTGTCTGTATGCTAAGTTCCCGATGGCATGTAACCCATTTTGTGCCCCAAAACTTTTCAGTATTGAAATATCGAGGTATGAAAACCAACCCAACCGTGTCCGTCGTGAATATAACGTGCGTAATCCAGGCCATCAACTCCCGCCAACGGTGGATCACGTGAACGATCTGCACCCGGAAATAGACTTTTGACCCTGCCGGTGCGTATTACGTCATCGAAATCTGTGGAAGAAGTCCATAATGGCGACATATTTGAAGGAGTCTGTGTCCGTCATAAAAAAACAATGTGCGCAATATCTAACGTGCGTAAGTATATATCTGTCTTGAACTTGAAAAAAATGAATAGGAATGTTGTGTGACTTCGTAGGAATGTAAATTACATTTAAAGAAAGTAAATAAGTGCTAAAACCGTGGTCGAAAGGACGAGGTCAGATCCACCATCTTCACGTTCTATGGTTTCTGATGGAGTTGGCCATTTCCACGTTAGAATCTGACGGACACGTATTGTGCACGTTAGTGATTTGGTCCATTTTGAAGCATTTGAAGCCAACTCTACCCCATTTTACACAGAAAGCACCACCTAAATTTAAACCAAAATCCACACTGATAGGATAACGACTTGGCAGTTTTTCACGTTCGTGGACTTCAAGACAACCTGTGTATAAACAATCATTCGCGCTCTTTTCTTCAGGGACTGCAACAGATGGTCACGTTAAAACCACTGGGAAATTTGACGGTAACAACAACAAAGTTCAGGTGAGCATCGCAAATTTATCAGCCATTCGTTTTCCTCGTCTGTGGAGGGATGTGGCATGACTCGACTGCCTTATGCCTGTATTAAAATGTGCTGCAATACGAAGCAGAAATGCAGTAGCACTCTTGGGAACACTTTAAGCGTAATGTGTTTACAGTTTGGTGGTGCAAATTACAAAAACATACCATACCTGAATGAGTCGTGGTTTTTCTTTTGCAGCCCATTAAAGTCATGAAGGACTATGTTGTGTTTTATACTCTTCTTCCTCTTTCGGCTTGCTCGCGTTAGGGGTCGCCACAGCGGATCAACCGTCTCCATTTCGCTCTATCCTCAACATCTTCCATTGACACGCCAACCACCCGCATGTCCGCCCTCACCGTATCCATGAACCTCTTCTTTGGCCTTCCTCTTCTTCTCCTGCCTGGCGGCTCCATCTTCAACATCCTTCTCCCGATATACTCCGCTTCCCTCCTGTGCACATGTCCAAACCATCTCAATCTCGCCTCTCTCACTTTGTCTACAAACCGTCCTACCTGCGCTGTCCCTCTAGTATACTCTTTTCTTATCCTATCCATCCTCGTCACTCCCAACGAGAATCGCAGCATCTTTAACTCTGCCACCTCCAGCTCCGCTTCCTGTCTTTTTGTTAGTGCCACTGCCTCCAAACCAGACAACATAGCTGGTCTCACTACCGTCTTGTATACTTTCCCCTTCACTCTTGCAGCTACCCTTCTGTCACAAATGACTCCTGCAACTCTTCTCCACCCACTCCATCCTGCCTGCACTCTCTTTTTCACTTCTCTCCCACACTCTCCGTTACTTGAGACAGTTGATCCCAAGTATTTAAACCCATCCACCTTCCCCACCTCAACTCCTTGCAACCGCACCATACCACCACCCTCCCTCTCATTTACGCACATGTACTCCGTCTTACTCCGACTGACTATCATTCCCCTTCTCTCCAGTGCGTACCTCCACCGCTCGAGGCTCGCCTCAGCCTGCTCCCTACTCTCCCTGCAGATCATGATGTCATCCGCGAACATCATAGTCCATGGGGACTCCAGTCTGATCTCGTCTGTCAACCTGTCCATCACCATTGCAAACAGGAAACGGCTCAGAGTCGATCCTTGGTGCAATCCCACTTTTACCTTAAACCGGTCCGTCATTCCTACCGCACACCTCACCGCTGTCACACTGTCCTCATACATATCCTGCATGATCCTCACATACTTCTCCACCACTCCCGACTTCCTCATACAACGCCACAACTCCTCTCTTGGCACCCTATCATAAGCTTTCTCTAAATCCACAAACACACAATGTAACTCCTTCTGGCCTTCCCTATACTTCTCCATCAACATTCTCAAAGCAAACATCGCATCAGTGGTGATCTTTCCTGGCATAAACCCATATTGCTGCTCACAGATCGTCACCTCTCCTCTCAACCTAGCTTTCACTACTCTTTCCCACAGCTTCATGGTGTGGCTTAACAACTTTATCCCTCTGTAATTTCCACAGGTCTGCACATCACCCTTATTCTTGAAAATCGGAACCAGTACACTTAATCTCCACTCCTCCGGCATCCTCTCACTTTCCAAGACTTTATTAAACAATCTGGTTAACAACCCCACTGCAATCTCTCCTAAGCACTTCCATGCCTCCACTGGTATACCATCTGCGCCAACCGCCTTTCCACTCTTCATCCTCTTCATAGCAGTCCTCACTTCATCCTTACTGATCCACCCCACTTCCAGATTCACGATCTCCACCTCTTCCAACCTTCTCTCTCTCTCATTTTCTTCATTCATCAGCTCCTCAAAGTACTCCATCCACCATCTCAACACACTCTCCTCGCTCATCAGCACATTCCCATTTGCGTCCTTTATCACCCTAACCTGCAGCACATCCTTCCCAGCTCGGTCCCTCTATCTTGCCAATCGGTATAAGTCCTTTTCCCCTTCTTTTGTATCCAACTTCTCATACAGCTCGTCATATGCCTTTTCCTTGGCCTTTGCCACCTCGCTCTTTGCCTTGTGCCACCACTCCTTGTACTCCTGCCTACTTTCTTCATCTCTCTGACTATCCCACTTCTTTTTCGCCAACCCCTTCTTCCTTATACTTTCCTGTACTTCCTCGTTCCACCACCAAGTCTCCTTATCTTCCTTCCTCTGTCCAGATGTCACACCAAGTACCTTCCTAGCTATCTCCCTCACAACTTCTGCTGTCGTTGCCCAATCATCCCACCCATCTTTACCACCATCCAACGCCTGTCTCACCTCGTCCTGAAATTTCACGCAACAGTCTTCCTCCTTCAGCTTCCACCATCTGGTCCTTGGTTCAGCCCTCACTCTCTTCCTCAACCTCACCTCTAAAGTCATCCTACAGACCACCAATCAATGCTGTCGAGCTACACTCTCCCCTGCCACCACCTTACAGTCACTAATCTCTTTCAGGTTGCATCTCCTGCTTAAGATGTAATCCACCTGTGTGCACTTTCCTCCACTCTTGTATGTCACCCTGTGTTCCTCCTTCTTCTTGAAATACGTATTTACCACTGCCATTTCCATTCTTTTTGCAAACACTACCACCATTTGCCCTTCCACATTTCTCTTGTTGAGAACGTACCTACCCATCACCTCCTCATCCTCTTTATTCCCTTCCCCAACATGCCCATTGAAATCTGCTCCAATCACCACTCTTTCATCCTTGGATACACTCTCCACCACTTCATCTAACTCACTCCAGAAATCTTCTTTATACTCCATCTCACACCCAATATGTGGGGCATATGCACTGATGACATTCATCATCACCCCTTCAATTTCCAACTTCACACTCATCACTCGGTCAGACACTCTCCTCACCTCCAATACCCTCTTGACATAATCTTCCTTCAGGATTACCCCAACACCATTTCTCCTCCCATCCACACCATGGTAGAACAGTTTGAAACCACCTCCAATGCTCCTCGCCTTACTCCCCATCCACTTGGTCTCTTGTACACACAGTATGCCCACCTTTCTTCTCTCCATCATATCAGCCAACTCTCGCCGTTTGCCAGTCATCGTCCCAACATTCAGAGTTACAACTCTCACCTCCACACTTCTACCCTTCCCCCTCTCCCACTGCCTCCGGACTCGCCTTCCCCGTTTTATTCCCTGTATGCTTAGGGCCAACCGCCTTTCATTCCCCTTCTCTCTTCTCCCGCCATTTTTGGCAGGAGATCTGCGGAATCTGGATCTGCGGAATCTGGATGTTGGCAAAACACAACATACAACCTGTATGTTGTGTTTTATACGCGCCCACTAAAATGCCACATCGGACGAGTACTCGACCAACCCACTGATGAAGGCGTCCATATGAAGTTCCTCCAACAAGATGGAACCAAAAATTCCTTCACCTGGCCAAGGACTGAGGACAGAGAAACAGTTGATCCAGTGTATATCCATGTACCTGTCAGTATAATCAGGCATCACCAATTCTCCCTTGATGAGGAGAACTTCAAGGCTTTGAAAGATATATACCTGTCATGGAAAAAGAGAAATTGTGTCTCATAACTTCATCAAGTCCGTCAAAAATAACATGCATAAGTGTACCCCAAAATTTTCTCTGATCTGTTTATCTTGGTACCTTTGACATATTCCATTACAAATACGGGGTCTTATATTTGTACATTATGTTATTTGCCAAAAAAGGTTTTCTGGTATTGTGACGTCATCGGTGCAGAGATGATAAATATACGAATTTTTAAGCGAACAAAAATTGTCATTGTGTTGAAAGTTCATCCAACATACGTGTGTACAAACTTTTTGATGGACAATAGATTTTTCTTAAAAGGTTATCTCGTGTGTATATATATATATATATATATATATATATATATATATATATGTATATATATGTATATATATATGTATATGTATATATATATATATATAAACACTTTGCATGCTGGAATAGGCCTGGAAAACAGACAAAAAACAGGAAAAAAATCACTACTTTGTCCGTGAACAATAACATGCATAAACCCTCAAAGCTTGGGGTAAATAGTGTTTTTTCTCAAAATTTGGGTACATAACTATATTTTCTCCTGTTGATTATTATAGCGAAGTCATTCAACTTCCTAAAAACATTAGTTAAATCATTTAATAAAGAATTCAATATTTTGATGATTGTGTTACACTTTATTACACCTTAGCTGATTTTGACTCGTATGCAAGTTTAGGACAACTCAGGATTGTCAGGTCAGACTAAATCTGTGACTTGCTTCAGGTACCATGTAAACCTGTACTAACTTGTTCCATGGTCGTGTTGTTGGCGACTAAACCGTCTCCCCAACCAAGTTTCTTGGTTCCCGGGTCAGATTGTGGGAGAGTGTGTTGGGGGTGGTGCTGAGGTGTCGCCCACCAGACGGTGGTCTCCTTGGGTTAATCTGAGGCGGTCCTTTCGGGTGGGTGCCTGGAATGTCCTATTGCCAAGAGAGGTTGATCACCCGTCTCTTATAATCTGAGCTCAAGCATTTGGACAACGGTATTGTGGCGAGATCATGGTGGGTGGTTACCCCTGGTCGCTCTGATGGTTACCATGCCCAAGGAGTTGATGTTGCTGTGTCCAATAAGCTGACTCCAATGATAATTGAGTTAACACCAGTCAACGAGCGTATTATGACATTAAGGATTCGTCACTCCTTGGGTGTCATTTCCCTGGTCTCTGTACATGCTCCAACTGAGGCAAGTGATCTCACCGTGAAGGAGGCATTCTATGCCACGCTCGAGTCTGTGGTTGATCAGTGCCCCAGGCGAGATACACTTCCAGTCTTGGCGGATTTCATTGCATCGACTGGAACTGATAGGGATGGTTATGAGATGTGTGTTGGTCTCCATGGGTCTGGAACTGTGAACCAGAATAGCACTAATTTCCTTGACTTTGTATGAAGTCATGGACTTAGGGTGGCCGGTTCATGATTTCAGCACCCACAAGTTCATCGCTGGACTTGGTATTCCAACGCTGGTGGTGTGACAAAGGAGATTGACCATGTGCTCGGTGATGGTCGCTGGAGGATGATCCAGAACTGCAGGGTCTACCGGAGTGCTCAGTTCCTCAAAACTGACCACCGGCTTGTTATAGCAACTCTGAAATTGCACCTTAAATCCAGGAGAATTGTACCATCGCATCCGAGGCTGGGTGTTGGCAAGCTCAAGGATGAGAGGGTAGCTGAGGAGTTTGCGAACAGGTTGAGTGGAGATTTGAGGGGTCTGGGTTCTTTGGGGGGTCCTGAAGAGTTGTGGAGTGCCTTCAAGACCACCATCATTGACATTGCCGGTGGATGTCTTGGAACTCACCGGAGGGTGAAGAATAATTTTTTATCTTGAGGGACACTGGATACCATTGCCCTAAGTCGCAGCGCCAGGCTGAATGGCAGAGCTGTTAGGGCTAAGGGTGGACAAGGAGGCCAATCTGCGAGGAATCCGTGAGGGGGTAGAGCATCACCTGTGCTCAAGTGATTCTCGTCCTGTTTAGAGGGGAATTCGCACAGTGCATTTGTCCAAGCCCATCCCACGGTGTACTGCAGTTCGAGCGGCGGGTGGTAGGCTCTTGACAGAGGAGTCTGAAGTGAAGGCCCGCTGGGCCAGCTACTTTTGGCGGTTGGACCCGGCTGATCCACCAGCTGTCGAGTTGGAAATCGGGGGTATTACCATCCAGATTTCTGACCCTCCAATCAACTGTGATCCACCTTTGTTTGTGGAAACACAGGCTGCGGTGAACCGGTTGAAATATGGTAAAGCTCATGGGATCTGTGGCATTCATCCTGAACTTCTCAAGGCTGATGGAAATGCTCCACTCATGTCATTGCATGCAGTCCTGTGCTTTTCCTGGAACACAGGCATCATCCCAACTGAATGGAAGAGGGACCTTGTTGTCCATCTCTGGAAAGGGAAGGGTGATCGCCAAGACTGCAACAACTACTGAGGGGTGATGCTGCTCTCAATGCCGGGCAAGCTCTTTGCTCAGATAATTCTTGATAGGGTTCGCCACCATCTGGTTGAGCACCAGCGTCCAGAGCAATCAGGCTTTACACCAAAGAGGTCAACAATTTATCGTATCCTTGCTCTTCGGGTCCTCACTGAATGCATTCGAGAGTTTCGGTAGGATCTGCTTGCAGCCTTTGTTTATCTCTGTAAAGCGTTTGATTCAGTGAATCGGGATGCCCTCTGGAGGATTCTTGGTCTTCGTGGGGTGCCACCAAAACTGATCGATCTGATGTTTGAACTCTACTCTGGTACTGAGAGTGCTGTGAGATCTGGTGTTACCATATCTGACTTATTTCCAGTTGTTACTCGAGTTCATCAGGTGTGTGTACTGGCCCCTACATTTTTCAGCACTTGTATGGACTGGATTCTGGGGAGGATGTCGGAGAGATCAAGCTGTGGTGCATCGTTTGGGATTGTTAAGATCTCTGACCTTGATTTCGCAGATGATGCAATCATCTTTGCAGAGACTCTAGATATCCTTTTGGGAGCCCTCGAGGTGCTGAATGAGGAGTCTGAGCTGCTGGGATTTCTGGTTTCCTGGGTCAACACAAAGATCCAGGCTTTCAATGACATATTGGTTGCTGCTATCCTGTCTGTGCCTGTTTGTGGCAAGGATGTTGAGGTCACGGAGAGATTCACTTACCTTGGCAGTGATATTCTTGTCTCTGATGGCTGTGAGTCAGAGGTCAATAGACATCTGGGTCGGGCCTGGGGAGTCATGGATTCACTGGATCATGGGGTGTGGCGCTTCCAGGACCTGTGCGGGAGGATGAAAGTCTGAGTCTTCAGGTCCTTGGTGCTTCCAGTCTTGCTCCATGGATGTGAGACTTGGATTCTGACCAAGGATCTGAGACGAAGACTTAATTCCTTTGCTTCCAGGTCTCTTCGGAGAATCCTTGGTATGGCTGGTCGGAGGACTTTGTGTCCAACGAGCGGTTGCTGAGGGAGACTCAAATGAGATTTATTACCTGCATATGAGATCCGTGAGCGTCAGCTTCGGCTGTATGGACATGTGGCTCGTTTTCCTAATGCTGATCCTGCTTACCAGATTCCCTCAGCGAGGGAGTCTTGTGAGTGGAGGAGGCCAATCGGCTGACCACGTGCCTTGTGGTTGTAGCAGGTTTATCAGCATCTCAAGGAGATGGGAATGGGCCAGTCATCTGCCTGGGGGATGGCCAGACGGAGGCCCCTGGAATACCGGCGGGAAGTGGGCATAGCGGCGCGCTACTCTGGTGCATGCTCCCATACCTGACTTGACCTGAACTCAGGATATTTACTGAGCTGACCTGAGAGCACTCTGAATGTTGAATTTTTCCTTGTTGCAAGAGGAAAAGGGTCAAACTTTCCTAATTTGTTTGTTTCCAGCTTTTTTGGCCAAAGATCCAAGCTAATTAGCTGGAACCGTCCCCTCTAGTGACAGATTGAGGTCATGAAGGCTATTAAAGATATTGTTACGGTCGACGCCCGTGGATAACTCCAGAGGGACGGTGAGTCTTTCAAGACCATGATCGCCTTTCGTACCGTTGACCTCGAGCTAGCTAAAGGTCCAAAATTATGTTTCCGTTACTGGTGAGGTGTTTGTTAAATTGAGTATTGTCCTGGCCATCACATAACAGATTCTAATTGAATGGCCAAGTGGAACCAAGTCACGTGCTGCATTATTATGTATTGCCCAATCTCTATTAACCAGTTGCCATATATGGCTGTTGGGACAGTCAGGATAAGTTAGGACACAAATTAGTTTTAACCGTGTAAAAAACAACAAAACACTTCACATGTATTTACAATGATCATCAGATATGTACAGGCAGTAACATTCACACTTATACCCTATGTATGCATACCGGCTCTCAGATTCCTTAAGCAGTGACTTCCCCTTTACATGGGATGCCCATCAAACATCTGAGACAAGGAAATGAGAGATATAGAGGCGAGAGAAAGAGAAGATGGAGACCAGTCGTGCCCTGTAGCACCTGTGTCAGCTTGGCTGAGCTGACACCCCCAATAGCTTTGGTTCCTGGTCATCCTTGCCCTAGCGCTGGCCCCACTCAGCTCGTCTCCTCGTCACCGTGTCTCACTGTGTACCCTGGGAAAAATGAGCAGTGCGGTGTGGATCCAGGACTTTTAGGATAGGGCATCAAGGCAATGCTGGACCTGAAGAAGAAACAAGCCGAAAACCAAGATGAGGACAGAACGACTCGAGGGTGTGTCATCCGCCCAACGAGCTGAAGACTTCGCAAGAAGACCAAGATAATGATTCTCATTGTCATTCAGATCTCTCTGATCCCTGCTCTGAATACAAGCTTGTGTGCACTTTCTTATATTGTGTCCTTTGCCTGCTCTCCCCACAGCCCCCACTGATGTCATTGGAGGAGTAGCCTGGTGTTGGCTCAATGGTTAGGGTGGCGGCTTGGGATCCTAGGGTCCTGAGTTCAAGCCCCGTCGGCCGCTGAATTAATATACCAGGCGGTTGACTCAGTCTGTCATCCTTCCAAGGTCGGCAAAATGAGTACCAGTTCCAGTGTGTGTACTGGTAGAGGGGCGCTGCATCAGCGACACAGTCGCGCTTCAAGAAATTATAGCTGCCATACGACCACCATTGGAGGAGTCGTGGTGGTCAGAGATGCCCTTGTCTCACCCGATTGGCATGTCAGGGCCCAATCTCTGGTAGCATCTTGGGATTAGTCTCCGGGTTTTTTTGTTGGATAACGGGTTTTGGCACACTGTCAGGGTTTAATTTTAATTTATGATCCACCTGGTACACAGCGCCAACAAGATGTACCCCCAGACTGGTTCCAACTGGTTTAAAGGAACTTTTCAGCCCCTGTTTCTCTCTTTGCAGGAAAAACTCTGCCGTATCTTCACAGAGTGTAACTAGAACGGCACACGGTCGAGTGCATACCTTCGCCTTGCTGAACAGTTTACGTTTTGTATCCCACTGACACTGATAGACCAGATCTGCATCCATAGCTTAAGCAAAATCGAATCAGCTTGTTTTTCTCACTTACCCAACTCATCCACGAAGTTTAATCTGAATACGTACAGACCTTTTTGAGATATTGTGCTAGATATGGTGTTTGGTCCTATTTCTCAATGGTGAAGAATCACTTTAAAAATTCTATTCTTCAGATCCGGATCTTCACCAAAATGTAATCAATTCGTCCTTGTCACACACCCAACCTGCCTACAAATTTCGTCTGAATCCATCCATAACTCTTTGAGATATCCTGCTCACAGACAGACAGGAGTGAAAACATAACCCCCGTCCGCCTTCTGTGACGGAGGTAAAAATGTACTTGCCTCCCTATTCCCTCGAGAGCCACTGAACTTGTGTGTTGAAAAAAGAGATAATCTGCAGGAAACAGTTCGTTTATTTTTGTTTATTTTTTTTTTACAGTACAGTAAATAATAATACACTATTGAAGCAACCAATACCAGTTGCATTAATGTGAATTACAAAAGACCACAATAAAAGTTGCAAATTAGTGCATCTGTGAAATTGGTTTTCATTGGCTTCTTCCCTTGCTCGAAAATCTATGAGTGTGTTAATAATGGCACCGAGGAAGCAACTTTCAACAGAACAGCACGTGAAGATCCAAACTCCGTGAGAAGAAGGGAACACTGTGAAGAAAACAGCAGAAAAGCTGAAGATATCCCCCAATGAAGTGAGTTACTCGTTGCAATGCCCGATTGAAAATATCTCTGTGCAAGATAAGAAAATGCCATGAAGATCCAGAACATCCCCAAGGCAAGACTATCATTTGAAGTTGCTCAGCTTATGTGATCGAAGAAAATTAAGTCAGCAGCTGGCCTGAACATTAACGTCTCATCCAACACTGCACAGAAGGCTGATTGCAGCAGAGTTGCAGAAAATTGCAGAGTTGTAGAAGAGAAATAACTGCTGAGACCACAGAATAAGGTGAAAAGACTGAAACGTTCAAGGCAACACCAATATTGGGTGACTGAACAATGGAATCGGATACTCTGGTCTGATGAGTCGAAGTTTGAACTTTTTGGATCTAAGAGACGCTAGTTCGTACGCTGAAGACCCGGACAATGTTATGGCACACATTTTTTTTTCTTCTGCCTACTGTTAAATATGGGAGAGGCTCTGTGACTGTCCCGGGTTATATCTCAACTTTTGGTGTAGGAACACTTGTTAAAATCAAAGGGACGCCAACAAAAGAGAAATACAAGCAGATACTGCAGCACCGTGCAGTTCCTCATGCAAATTGTTTAATCAGAAGAGGATTCATTTTCCCACAAGATCCAAAGTATTCTTCCAACAGGCAACATAGTGATCCAAAACACTCTTCCAACATCATAAAACAGTATTTGGAGAACAAGTTTACAGCTAGTGTGCTCCAAGTGTTATGGCCACCCCAGAGTCTGGACAGGAGTCCCATCAAGGCCATATGGGATTACCTGGAAACAGAGAAGAATAAAAGGAACCCAACTAACCTTACAAAGCAGTGGGATGTACAACAGGATATTTGCCCCAATATTCCTGCAAGAGCACTTTGACAGTGGTGTATAAGAAGCATGGGTAAAAGAGTGATGGCATTCAGGAAGGCAAAGGGTGGACACACAAAATATTGACTGGCAGTATAAAATGGCACTGTTGTTATGACCCCACACATGCGAAGCAAAAAGTGGGGTTAAGTAATTGGTTCAGGTCCGTTCAAATTCATGAATTTAAATTGAATGATATATTTTGAACAGGAATTAGAACATGAATTGGAAGACAAGTTTTCCATTTTACAGCGCCGTACAGTACTTTGGCTCTGAATTAGTCCTTATCGCACATGTGCAGAAAGGCGTGAGATAATATTTTTACTCTTTCTGCCTGTCTGGCAGTCAAACAAAATTGAAAATCATCCCAAACAAGAAATTTACTGCTTTTAATGACGTCTTAACAGGCACAAATGACTAATGTAATGTATTTGATAAGGTGATGTAATAGACGCTGCATAAAATAGCGGTAAAACCCAGAATTAATTTATTTATACAACTTTTACAATCTTTATTTTATTTATATTGAATGATATGCTTGAACACTGTAGAACCCAATTCACCTTCTTGTCACTTCCAAGAACCTCCAGTTTTGCAGTATCGTACTTGGACATGTTCTATATGGTAGTGTATAAGGGTGATGTTTAAGACTGCTCAATCGTGCTCAACTTCTGGATTTTTTTTTCCACCATCTTTAAAATCGTTATTGTATAAACCTGAACACCGTGTGGGGTGTCGTGTTCTATGAACTCTCTCGTTGTCATTGTTATGATTACGTTTTGTAGTGAAATCTTTATACAGAAATCACATGATTACTTTTTATATAGTAAGAGGATCAAAAGGGAACGTGGAGACTCTGACCTCACACGTAAGTGGCAGAAAGAAAAGGGGCCTTGGAGGGGGGCAGTGGTGGAGGGGTTAATTGAGAATAGTAGAAAGTAGGGGTGGGTATTTAATCCCATTCGCCCATACTTTGGTTAAGGAGCACAGGGTTCATGATGGTTGGACGGTCTCTCGTCTCCACCATGGCCTCACAAGGTTCACCAGAAATTATATTCCGAATTTGTAAATTTTTTCTGCATCTACGAAACTATAATAAGTGATAAAATTATTTCAGTAGTTGAGGACATTTTTTTATTCAACAGCAAGGTGACCCTGTGTGTTCACCCAGCATGAGTTTGCCTGTTCATTGGGAGGCCTTTCAAAGTCTGCTTTACAGGGCCTTTCATCATCTTGCCTGGATGAACCACCTGATGCTACCCTTATTCTATCTACCTGGTAGAATCTTTCCATTTGGTTCTTCTTGCCAGATTTTTGGCAACAGTCCAGAAAAAGTAATCTCCATGACAATGAAATTTAAGTCCTTTTCAAATTGGTGATTTGGAGCAGCGATAATTTCTTGGCTCGTAATGCGCCCTTTTCAAAATCACATTTAATGTCACATCTGCAGCAGCTTTACGTGACGTATCTACCAATATTAGAGGTGCAGTCAGCCTCCTTCAAGCCATTTATTTGCAAAATGGTGAGGAAAGCCTCCAGGCTTCCCGTTCCATCAGTCAAGCAATGCAGTGACCTTACTCAAGGATATTACTCTGCTTCCTTCCAGCCAAGTCAGTTCTTAAATTACTGCTTGCACACTCACTGGCATTTTCTCATCTCATTTGCCCTTCTGAGGGTTTCCTACACATATATATATATATATATATATATATATATATATATATATATATATATATATATATATATATATATATATATATATATATATGTAGTGTCTTCTTTCCACAATTAATCCCTCTCCCTCTCCAGAATTGATTCCTTCCATAGTTTAGCATGAACACCACGGTTGATCCAGTGACCCTTTTATTACATCTGTTGGCCTCTCGTGGGATTGAGCAACCTCATTCCTGAAATCATAAGCCAAGTTTCGAAATTCCAGTCAGCAAACTTCCTTACTTTCAGCCAACCATGTGTCATCACTCACTTGTTCAAGCTTTCATTATTCTACACATCACTGACATGAACAATCATTTTCTCTTTTGGTGATTATCAAGCTCTCAAGCTAACTGGAATGCTCGACTGCACGTTCACGAATTGCCATTTAGTTTTTCACTCCTTCCAGTTTGTCTCCGAATCATTCCATTTGCTTGTGACTTGTTCCATTTGAGTATCGTATTAAAGCAACTGGGCATTTGCCTCATTTAAGATGTCAATACTGCTATGCAAGACGTTCATCAACTTATCTTTCATTTTTCTTAAATCATCCTTCAAAGCTGGCTTAACCATTTCATCACTTAGTTTAACATTCAATGTGTCCAACTTATCATTCATTCTACCCCAGATACCTCTAATTAATACTGCTCAAACTTTACTCCATCCTTCACTCTGGTAATGCATCTTTCTTCTTCCATGGTGCTTACACGATCAACATAGCCCGAATGTATCAATTGCTTGCCTTGTCCATTCCCAAAGGTGTATGTGTCGTCAGTTGTTATCGCCATACATGTGGGATTCATAAGGTGGAATGTGTGTGTGTGTGTGTGTGTGTGTGTGTGTGTGTGTGTGTGTGTGTGTGTGTGTGTGTGTGTGTGTGTGTGTGTGTGTGTGTGTGTGTGTGTGTGTGTGTGTGTGTGTGTGTGTGTGTGTGTGTGTGTGTGTGTGAGAGAGAGAGAGACAGAGACAGAGATATCACACATCAGTAAGTGTGTATATTATGTTTCATCACAATCGTGAATGTGTATGTGTCAATCACGATTCATGTGTGTTTGTGTGTACGTGCTGCCACCACTGGTCGACATTTCCACTTGCGAGTCTCTAAGACTGAACGGAGCCTTCCCTTGTCCTGAAGCATCCATCTTCACCCCAGCAAGAAACCACGACTCGTGGACCATGCTGTCTCCTTATCTGTGCTCCGTTTTCCCCTCCGTCCCCGAAGTGGCGACGATGGAGATCCGTGTGGCCTCCGGGGTATGCCCGGTCTTGGTCTCATCCTTCCTTGATGATATAGTCGGCAAAACCCAACAAGCTGCAACACAAGGCCAGGGAGCCAGGCCACGTCCCAAATGCATGTCGATTGGCACAACTCCAGGAACCCCCTGTGGTGTAGCCATGCCCACGGGGAGGGGCATGATGATGATGCATGATGGGCGTGATGGTGGAGGAGTGGCCGTGGGGTTCGGCGAGGGATATGAGGTGTGCACGCCGTCTGAGGCGTCGTAGTAATTCTGGAGTCGGCCGGCTCGTGAGTGTACCGCGTACGGAATAAAGGAGAGCCGCGGGCACAGTACGCCCGCGCTCGCACTCGTGCAACACAGCCCGGGGTTCGGCGTGGGATATGAGGTGTGCACGCCGTCTGAGTGGCGACGAGGATCGGCGGATCGGCGTGTGTAAGGGCGGTTCCAAGCTACGGAACCAAGTGTCTCACGGAACATGGCGGAAGGTCGCGGCACGGCACACGGACGTGTACCCGTGTTCGGGGGAGATGAGTTCGAGTTGTTTTCTGAACAGTTGGGTTGCTACTTTCGGGCAAATGATGTAGAGGATGAAGAGAAACGCAAGGCGATCTTGCTCGCCTCGCTATCAACGGAGCACTACCGCCTGCTGAGTGATTTGGTGGCTCCAAATAGACCAAGTGATGATATGCTATCCTTTCAGGACATCGTGACGAAAATGAAGACCCACTTGGCGCCGGAGAAGTCGTTACATCTCGCGCGGTTCCAGTTCGATCATCTCGCTAAGGGTGGCGAGGAGCGCGTTGCGGACTTCGTGGCACGAGTGAAGCATTCGGCTGTGCCTTGCAAATTCACGGCAGAGGAGCGTCCGACAAGGCTCAGAGATCGTTTTATTTCTGGTCTGCGAGACGCAAAGATGGTAGCGGCTATCCTGCGGTTAACCGACATCACATTCGACTCGGCGGTCGTGACTGCTTCGTCTGTCGAACAGACGCTCACGGATGTCCGTGCCATTGCTGGCCAGGACGCAATGAGTAGCTCCAGCTGGAGTATGGCAGCTAATCCCGAAGTCAATGCGGTAATCGCACAAGTGCCGCGAGTCACGCAGCCCGGAGTCCGAGCGGTGGCTCAAGTGCCGCAAGTCGCACGCGCGCCTGGCGGTGCGGGACGAGGGGCACCGCAGCACAATCGCACCGGGAGCGAAGGGGCACCGCAGCACGGTCGCGCCTGGAGCGAAGGGACTTTCCGCGGCTGCTGGGGGTGTGGGGGTCCGCACCTGCGACAAATGTGCCCGTATAAGAACACCGTGTGTTTGCATTGTCACAGGGTGGGACATTTGAAGCGTGTGTGTCGGATGGCGGGAGCCTCCGTTGGGGTCTTGGGTGACGAGGTGCGAGAGGACCCCAGTGACCTGGAGATCGGCCTGCAACCGGGGCCTGACAATGCCGGCGAACCAGAGCGGGAGATGCAACCACGGTTGAGTCTGTTTTCCGTTGGTTCGGAGATGACGACGCCTTTCACGGTTGAAGTCGAAGTGAATGGCCAACCTACTGTGTTTTGCGTGGATACCGGGGCTGCGGTGTCGGTCATGGGTGAGCGGGCGGCTCGTGGTCTTCGCGGTATTCGCCTAGTCAAGACGGCCTTGTCGTTATACACGTACACCGGTGAAGCGATTGCACCGCTTGCGAGGGCCGACGTCTCAGTGCGCTACCGAGATCGACGCGCCCGGCTCTCGGTGTTCGTTGTACGAGGGGAGGGGCCCCCCCTGTTGGGTCGAGACTGGCTTGCGCACCTCGGACTGGGTCTCCGGTTCGTACCTCCAGATGTGCCGGTACTCTCTTCGAGGCCTTCATCGAGTACCGAGGGCGAGGCTCTGGCGGGCGGCGAGAGCCGTATCAGCTCTCGCGATGAGTTCCCGCGCTTCGCTCGCGATGAGTTCCCGCGCTGTGGCAAGGTTCGAGAGGCAATGCGCATCGGTGTGGTTCAGGCAGCTTCAACAGGTGGCGGTGGGCCCGTGGCGTTAAAGGGAGTCGCGAGTCGCAGCATCAAGTCGACAACCAAGAAGCGGACTCGTGATGCGGGTTGTGGGTTGTTGTTCATGGCATATGTGTTTTTCCTTGCTCTATTGATGCAGTTTAACGTTGTTGAAATAAATGCCAGCAGTTCTCGTGTAAAAGTGGATGTGACGGAGATCATTAAATGGGAATTGGATTATGATCAATGTGATGTAGGGGCTTCAGGGACGGTGGTGGCGAATAAAAAGGTTGAGTTGGCCGTCCACTGTCCCGGGCCGCAGGTAATTGCTTTGTCATATGCTGGGATTTTATCAAAAAAGCGCGCTGTACGGAAAAATGAATTTGCGATGCTTCGAGTATTATTCGTAATGATTTATAACGAGCCTATGATTGCAGTGTGGTTTAAGTGGAGTTGCTCCTGTCTAGCGGCCGTGTGGGTCTCGGAGATCGACTCGGCACCAAGACTGGTGCCCTGGTCTGCGTTACCTCCACCTCTGATTGCGAGCACAACTCGCTGTGTTCGCTCAAGGCCGTTTGGACGGGCGTTGGCGTCTCGACTGATGGTGGTGCGTGAGTTGTTTTGGCGCATTAAATGCATGCAGCCAGCGGCGCTATTCAGCGCCCCCGGCCAAGGTCTAAGGCTGGCGCCACGACTTCCAGATAGCGGGCTGCCGGCCTCGGGATGTTTATCTACGTCGGGTCTGCCTGGGGGAGTGGGCCGGAGGCGTTTGATGGGGCCGGAGGAGGTTAGCTCGAGAGGTCGTTACGACCTTGGCCAGAGTCATGTCAGCATGGGCCACCTGGGGGGCGTTTTTGCTGCATAATGCTGCTGTGCTTCTCATTTTGCTGCTTCATATCGGTAACGCGGTCAGACCTGACCTTTGCTGCTCCACTCGCTCGCATCGACACATTATATGACGTGGTGTGCTATTTTCATTTTATTTCCATGATTATTATACGAAGTCCTTCGTGTTCTGCATGCTTCTTATAATACTGATCATTTAATAATCATACTTTTAGGAGGGAGGAGTGTGGTGTAGCCATGCCCACGGGGAGGGGCATGATGATGATGCATGATGGGCGTGATGGTGGAGGAGTGGCCGTGGGGTTCGGCGAGGGATATGAGGTGTGCACGCCGTCTGAGGCGTCGTAGTAATTCTGGAGTCGGCCGGCTCGTGAGTGTACCGCGTACGGAATAAAGGAGAGCCGCGGGCACAGTACGCCCGCGCTCGCACTCGTGCAACACAGCCCGGCTCGACTGTTCCTCCGCTTCGTGTCTGCCTGCTAAGTATCTCCCAGTACAGTACAGTACACCCCCCGCACGGCCCTCTGCTCCACCAAGGCTGTCGCCCCTGGCTCGATTCTTGCTCCTATCAAAGTTGTTTTATTCGGCGCAGTTCTGGATCCCCTAAACTCGGTCCCATGCTGGTGGAACGTGGCAGAAATGGAGTCGCCAAAGCTCTGGTTTTTGTTCTCACCATCATGGGGTCAGCAAAACCCAACAAGCCACGTTCAAACGCATGTTGATCAGTGCGACTCCAGGCACCAAATGCGTGGCCCTCTGCCTCACCAAAGTTGCTGTCCTTGGTTCGGTTCTCACTCTCATTGAAGTCATATTTGGCATGGTCCTCGATCCCACAAGACTGTCTCCTTCGTCCTCAACGGGCGGAACTTTGCAAGAGGGAGTTCGCCAAAGCTCGGCGTTCTTTCCCGGCAGCCCGGGGTTGACAAGTCCCATCTAGCTGCAGGGCCAGGTCGCGTCACAAACGCATGTCGAACGGTGTGATACGGTGCGCCTCATGTGTATCACGTCCCATCAAAGCTGTCGTTTTTGATTCGGTCTTCACTGCCTTTGAAACTGATGTATTTGACGCAGCCCTCAGGCCCAGGCGAGCGGGAGGCAGCAAATCATGCTGCCGTGTGTGTGTGTGTGTGTGTGTGTGTGTGTGTGTGTGTGTGTGTGTGTGTGTGTGTGTGTGTGTGTGTGTGTGTGTGTGTGTGTGTGTGTGTGTGTCAGTGAGTCCACATGCAGCCCAACTTAAACATTGCCATTGGTCTGCTTGCCTTAATATTTTGCCGAAGTAGCCTGAAGTTTTTTTTTTTTTTTTAATATCTTATTTAAAGTTTTTATTTTTTACAAAGCATTTTAAGATCAAATTTAACCATCAGTTGAAGTTTCACTTTGTAGATGTCAAAGTTATCCACGCCCATTCGTGAGTGTGTTTTCCCCTACTAGGAGGTTTGTCTGTGTATGTCTGACCAACACTGTGACATAATAATGACAGTGTGTGACTCTATGACATAATGATGAGACGAGTTAACTTTTACGACGTGCGAACCATTGCCAATGTATTTATCATCGTATACATGTCCGGATGCAGATGTGGCCTGTCATCGGGATACAAATTGTAAACTGTTCAGCCTGGTGGAAGTACGCGCTGCACCGAGTGCCGATCTCATTCCAAGTGGAATCTGTAGATGAGCTAATTAGCACTATCTTAAAAATATACCTTGAAGGCGATGGATTTATTCCACACTACCTGGCATCAATTGTCAAGTGACACCATACTTGTGAGCTCAGATAGACAAACTGGTGAAGTGTCCACTCACCAAAGTGTTATTCACATTTTAATTTTTGATATCCCAAACAATATTTCATGGTGCAGCTTCCAGTAATTATTGATCGTTCATAAACATAGCGTGTATGTTTGACAGTCAATTACTAGTTCAGCCCACAGGCAGCGTCATGTCTGTGGCTTTGACAATAACATGATAGAACCCTTCCACCCCTTCCCCTGCACTGAAGGTTATGGCATTCATTTGGTATTTGTCTAGATGGCTGGCAATTCCTTGCCCACACCTTGTCGAAGGACATTGTGGGTACTTTTGCGTCCACTAATGCCAGCTGGTGATTCCCCAGCTTACCATCCATCTGAAGGACGTTGCCGAGTGTAATGCAACGTAATAGCGCACCATTCTGAGAAGTTCCAATCTGCTAGCTTTATGGTCTGGCTGAGAATTGAACCCAGACTAGACAGCGTAAAGGTAAGTGCGCTACCTGCACCATCTGTTTAGGACATAATTGATAACAGAACGGGATGTGATTATTTCAAAAAGCTGCCCTGAAAATATTATAGTACTGGGCACAATACTGCAGTACTTGCTGCAGTGTTTTTTCTCATTGTATTGTTTGGAAATAGTTGGACCATTTTGTTCAAAGTAATTTTTTTCTTCAAGTACATTGAAGGAGTTGCTTGAAGAAACATGTTTTTTTTTTTTTTCATTTTTCTTGAAAAGAACTTGTGTTTTGTTTTGGAGGCTCGAGGGAAGAGGAGTACGCTTCGAGGGAAGGTCGTGTAAGGTGGTGGTGGTGTGGTTTTTGGTCCGTAGGGCGGGAAGTGGGAATGAGGGGATATATATAAGCAGTTGATTATTGATTATTTGCTGACGTTTTAAACTTTATGGTCTTCTACCTTTAATTAGAAACAAAATAACCTTGAGCATGCAGGGTGCAGTTAGGCACATTTTCACTGTCATTATAAAATCATTGTGACATCAGCTTCTTCAACTTTGTGAGATATAAATACAAGTACAAATGTTTGCTGCTGAAATTCTCCAAAATACAAAACAGATGTCTTTTTTTCCAGAACTGGCAAAACCGAGATGTCTATACGCACGTGGCTGTGTTCCCCAGTGCACACTCAACGATGCTTATGCAACAAACGGAGTAAATTCGGTGTTTGTTGTTGTGGTTTTGAGATGGATTTGTCGGGATAAAGAGTCACTGTGTTTAGTGTTAAAATGTTTGGTTGGAGGTGCTATTTTGAAAAACCAAAACCAAAACCAAAAAGCAAAAACAGCTCATTCGTTGTGCAAGCAAAAAAATACACCAAAAAGAATGTTGAGCTTCTCTTCAGACATGCAACTCGACGATCACAAAGCATGCTCAGTGAAAGGAAGCAAGAAACCATCTTCACTGTGCTTTGGAGCAATACAATGAAAAAAAAAATATAAAAAACCCATGTATAATTTTCGATAACCTATCCAGATCACTAAATTTTCATCTACCAACATAAACGCATGGAGGTAGATGGTGGTCCATTTAAAAAGCAAAGCAAGTTTGTAAAAGCATCGGCTGTGCTGGATGGCAAAAATTGCATCCTGAGTTCAAATCCCGCTTGGCTGTTGAATTAATACCAGGTGGGGTTGATTCTGCCTGTCATCCTTCCAAGGTTGGCAAAATGAGTGCCAGCTTGCTGGTATCCTGTGTCGGAGTGGCTACCCGTCCAGAATTGTGCCCAATAGCCAAGGAGACTGCTTAGGCAAGACCAACGCTCTGCACAGAGTATGGTCCCAATGGATGGATGGACTCACCATTGAGAGATGGGGCTAAAAATGATATATATTGCATGATATTTCAAAAAGGTATGGACGGATTATGACAAAACTTAGGGGATTAGTTGGTTCGGTGACAAGAACAAGCAGATTAGATATTGGTTAAGGTCCAGATGCAGATTAGGCCGATCAATAGTATATAAAACATCAACTGTTTAGCCTGGCAGAGGTATCCGCTTTACTGAGTGTCGTTCTAGTTTTTAATGTACAGTCGTTGGAAAAAAGAATAAAGATTACCAAGAAAGGTTTTGAGGCTAATACGTATTGTACAGGACGGCCTGAAAGTCACTTTACCCCTTGCTACATTCCTTGCACCTTCCTCCCTCCTTTCTCCTCCTCCCTCCCCCGCCGTGGTTTGCGGCAACACTACTCACTGATGCGGGATTCAGTAGGAAGTTAGATCGCACGGTAGACACAATGTTTTCCACTGTCGAAGAGCGGTTGTTTGCTTGTGTTCGGGTGCAGGAAAGGCCAAACACACACACACACAGGCCAAACAATTGCTCAAGTGTGGACGGCTTTCGTGGAATGCTTTGGAAAACCTTCTCCACCAAAGTCGACAGACGTTGATAAATTGTGGAAAACGGGCTTTTGAAATCCATATCTTGATGCGATTAAAGATTCGCACGCTGCAGTTGTGGCCTCCCTCTTTCACACAGGTGACTCCACAAATTCTGCACAAGATGTCTAAGAGGACATGGCAACGAATTCAGTGGTGCAAGGAGAATAATGGAGCACGTACAGGCACAATTACTGATTAATTATTGTAAGTACTGCACAATAGAACCTGTATTTTATAATAGTTTGAGAACGAATGCTTTATTGGTGGAGGGGTAAAGAGACTTTCAGGCCACACTGTCCATTCAGATGTGTTTGCTTGACATTTAAATGAAGACTACCACATTGATATACAGTACACTTCGAAAACAATCGAGTTGGTGGAAGCCAAATTTCTCTCAAACGATCATGTAAATTGGCAATTATGTTTATCTAAAAATGATCATGGAGTTTACATTGGCAGAAATGACCTTAATAATATATGTGACCACCAATGCAAGCTTGTACACGGCCTGCCATTGACTAAATCAGATGGTACAGGTCTCGCGGTGTGATGATGTGCCATTCGATGATCAGGGCCACTTCCAGTTGATCAAGAGACTGTGGGTTGATTTAGCAACCACAAAGCCCCTGCTCTTGAATGTCCCAAGTATGTTCAATCATATTTGGGTCTGTAGATTGCGTAGGTCTGCACATGGTATATGCCTGGTGTTGGCTTAATGGTTAGGGTGTTGGGCTTGGGGTCCTAGGATCCCGAGTTCAAATCCCACTTGGCTGTTGAATTAATACCAGGTGGGTTTGACTCTGCCTGCCATCCTTCCGAGGTCGGCAAAATGAGTGCCAGCTTGCTGGTATCCTGTGTCGGAGTGGCGACCCGTCCAGGATTGTACCCAATAGCCAAGGAGACTGCTTAGACAGCACCAACGCTCTGCACTGAGTATGGTGCCAATGGATGGATGGATGGATAATACATGGTATGGATGGGCGTTTCCATCCGTAAAGATGAGGTTGGGACCATGCTGTGGGCCAGAGTGATTAGTACAGGCTTTATCTCGTCCCTGCGTCTAACATCAGCCGTCGCGCTCTTCCAAATAATGATAAGATCAACTCTTTGGCCAATTTGAATTCCGCCCACACTACCACTAGTGAACAGGAGCACGAATAATTTTCTAATCACTCTGGGCACAGAGTCACGGAAAGCTCCTTTAACTAAAAGCTATTCAAAGATGGCCTTTTATGGCATTATGGATCTCAGAACAAGTGTGACTACCCATTGAACTTACACCTATGAATAAACAAACTAGGACATCCTCGGTAAAAGCGAGCAATTGAGGAAAATACCAGCAATGAATTGACCCTGAATTTTGAGGATATTGGACTCGTCACATTTTGGCTTTGTTTGGATTGCCAAGTGGTATTCGAACTACCCACTCGAGGAGGGTGACGGGCCTGCAACCGAAATCCCAAATCGATGAAAGTTAGCTCGATGGAGTGGAGTATCTTGTAGGATAAAGACGATGGTAAAAAACTTCTTGTAAGGCTAATTTTTAGACAAGATCAATAGTGCACAAGTCGAATGACCTAAAGTTGCAACAACAAAAAAAAATCTTTGAAGAAAAGGTGAATAATGATGCATGGAAAAGCAGGTGGAAATCCGAATGTAGTTGCCGGGAAAAGTGCGATTGGTTATGAGGAAGGTGTTTCCACTGGTTTATGGGCTGGCAATCACATTTCTGTATTTTATGGTACATGGGTTATCGTGCGTCTCGAGATTGTATTGCTATTTCCATTTACCCACAGCTGCTAGCAGTTTTCGGGTAGCTGTATTTTGTGTCGTCTGGTGTCGTCCACCAGACGGCGGTCTCCTTGGGTTAACCTGAGGCGGTCCCTTCGGGTGGGTGCCTGGAATGTCCTATACCTCAGAGAGGATGATCACCTGTCTCTGTTATCATCTGAGCTCAAGCGTTTGGACATCGGGATTGCAGCTCTCTCTGAGGTTCGGAGACCGGATTGTGGCGAGATAATGGTGGGTGGTTACACCTACTATTGGTCTGGTGGCTCTGATGGTTACCATACCCAAGGAGTTGTTGTAGCTGTGTCCAATAAGCTGACCCCAATGATAATTGAGGTAACACCGGTCAATGAGCGTATTATGAGATTTAGGATTCGCCACTCCTTAGGTGTCATTTCCCTGGTCTCTGTTTATGCTCCGACTGAGGAGAGTGATCTCACCGTGAAGGATGCATTCTACGCCACACTGGAGTCTGTGGTTGATCAGTGCCCCAGACGAGATACACTTCTAGTCTTGGGGGATTTCAATGCATCGACTGGAACTGATAGGGATGGTTATGAGGTGTGTGTTGGTCCCCATGGGTCAGGAACTATGAACCAGAATAGCACTAAGTTCCTTGACTTTGCAAGAAGTCGTGGACTTAGGGTGGCTGGTTCATGGTTTCAGCGCCCGCAAGCTCATCGCTGGACTTGGTATTCCAATGCTGGCGGTGTGGCAAAGGAGATTGACCATGTCCTTATTGACGGTCGTTGGAGGATGATCCAGAACTGCAGGGTCTACCGGAGTGCTCAGTTCCTCAATACTGACCACAGGCTTGTTGTAGCAACTCTAAAGCTGCACCTTAAATCCTGGAGAATGGTACCATCCCAGCCTAGGCCGGATGTTGCCAAGCTCAGGGATGAGAGAGTAGCTGAGGAGTTTGCGAACAGGCTGAGTGGACACTTCGAGGGTCTGGGTGCTTTGGGGGGTCCTGAAGAGTTGTGGAGCACCTTCAAGACCACCGTCCTTGATGTTGCCGGTGGATGCCTTGGAGTTCACCGCAGGGCAAAGAAGAATTTTGTCTCTCAAGGGACACTGGATACCATTGACCAGAGTCGCAGGGCCAGGCTGAATGCTGGAGCTGAGCTGTTCAGGGAGCTGAGGCGTAAAACTGTACGTGCACTGAGGGTGGACAAGGAGGCCTATGTGCGAGGAATCTGTGAGGGGGTAGAGCATCACCTGTGGACAGGTGATTCTCGTCCCGCTTACAGGGGAATTCGCGCATTACTTTCATCCAAGCCCATCCCTCGGAGCACTACAGTTCGAGCAGAGAGTGGTAGGCTCTTGACAGAGGAGTCTGAAGTGAAGGCCCGCTGGGCCGGTTACTTTGAGCGGTTGTACCAGGTTGATCCCCCAGCTGTCGAGTTGGACGTCAAGGGTGTTACAATCCCTGTTGCTGACCCTCGAATCAACTGTGGTCCACCATCGCTTGTGGAAACACGGGCTGCGGTGAACCAGTTGAAACGGGGCAAAGCTCCAGGGATCTGTGGCATCCATGCTGAACTTCTCAAGGCTGGTGGAAAAACTGCACTCGTGTCATTGCATGCAGTTTTGTGCTCTGCCTGGAACACAGGCATCATCCCAACTGACTGGAAGAGGGGCCTTGTTGTCCCTCTCTGGAAAGGGAAGGGTGATCGCCAAGACTGCAACAACTACCGAGGGGTGACACTGCTCTCAGTGCCGGGCAAGGTCTTTGCTCGAATAATTCTTGATAGGGTTCGCCACCATCTGCTTGAGCACCAGCGTCCAGAGCAGTCAGGCTTTACACCAAAGAGGTCAACGATTGACCGTATCCTTGCACTTCGTGTCCTCACCGAACGCAGATGAGAGTTTCGGCAGGGGCTGCTTGCAGCCTATGTTGATCTCTGTAAAGCGTTCGATTCAGTGAATTGGGATGTCCTCTGGAGGATTCTTGGTCTTCGTGGGGTGCCACCGAAACTGATCGATCTGATGTCTGAACTCTACTCTGGTACTGAGAGTGCTGTGAAGTGTGGTGGTACCATCTCTGACTTATTTCCAGTTGTTACTGGAGTTCGTCAGGGATGTGTACTTGCCCCCACACTTTTCAGCACTTGTATGGACTGGATTTTTGGGAGGATGTCGGAGAGATCAAGTTGCGGTGCATCGTTTGGCAATGTCAAGATCTCGGACCTTGATTTTGCAGATGATGCAGTCATCTTTGCGGAGACTTTAGACATCCTCTTGGGGGCCCTCGAGGTGCTGAATGAGGAGTCGGAGCCGTTGGGATTACGGATTTCTTGGGTCAAAACTAAGATCCAGGCTTTCGGTGACATCTTGGATGCTGCTCTCTTGTCTGTGTCTGTTTGTGGTGAAGATGTTGAGGTCGTGGATAGATTCACTTACCTTGGCAGTGATATTCATGTCTCCGCAGGTTGTGAGCAGGAGGTCAATAGACGTCTGGGTCGGGCCTGGGGAGTCATGGATTCACTGGATCATGGGGTGTGGCGCTGCCGGTACCTGTGCGGGAGGACGAAAGTCCGAGTCTTCAGGTCCTTGGTACTTCCAGTCTTGCTCTATGGGTGCGAGACTTGGACTTTGACCAAGGATCTGAGACGGAGACTTAATTCCTTTGGTACCAGGTCTCTTCGAAGAATCCTTGGCTATCGCTGGTCGGATTTTGTGTCCAACGAGCGGTTGCTGAGATAGACTCGGATGAGATTTGTTACCTGCATAGTCCGTGAGCGTCAGCTGTGGCTGTATGGACATGTGGCTCGTTTTCCTGACGCTGATCCTGCTCACCAGATTCTCTCAGCGAGGGAGTCTCATGAGTGGAGGAGGCCAGTGGGCCGACCACATGCCTCATGGTTGCAGCAGGTTGACCATCATCTCAAGGAGATGGGGATGGGCCTGGCATCTGCCTGGGGGATGGCCAGACGGAGGCCCCTGGAGTACCGGCGGAAAGTGGACGCAGCGACACGCTGTTCTGGCACATGCTCCCATACCTGACCTGACCTGACCTGTATTTTGTGAATCTATCACATTTGTAAATGTCCATTAGCGGTGCATCGCAAAGACCGTAGATTATGCACCTTCTGGGACTGAAAATAACGGACAGTAGTTCATGTATTGTGCATGCCGTTGTCAATCTGAGCATCTTCATACCTGTGATACAATGCATTGTTCATGACTTGCACAATGTAATCAGGTGTGCTGAACCGGTGCAGTTTATCTGAAGGGAAGGTATTGCAGCGGGAGCCCGTCTCCAAATGTAGACCAAGGTGTCGGAACGTACACGATTGAAGAGACGGCGATGAAAACCCTGAGGAGTAATGGAAGTGATGGAGCAAAATTGAAGGAACCTTCGTGAGCAAATCGTTCTTACAAACCCTGGTATTGGGGCAAAAGACCAACGAAACAAGGAAATTGCTGATTCCCCACATGATAGATGGAGCTCGAGTACAGCTTGATCTGATAACTTTATTTGATTGGCGTTGCTCCGTCTGAAAAGGAGGGCTTTATACCTTGTCATGCCTGGTGTTGGCTTAATGGTTCGGGTGGTGGGCTTTGGATCCTAGGGTCCTGAGTTCAAATCCTGCTCGGCTGTTGAATCATTACTAGGTGAGGTTAACTCGACCTGTCATCCTTCCAAGGTCGGCAAAATGAGTGCCAGCTTGCTGGTATACCGTGTCGGAGTGGCGACCTGTCTAGGATTGTGCCCAATAGCCAAGGAATCTGCTTAGGCAGCACCAACGCTCCACACAGAGTGTGGTCCCAAACTCCTCTCTCTATACCTTATCACACTTTCAATGGGTGAGATTGCCGACTCACTTAGGTCAAGCGAATGAGCAAATGCAACAATGTGATTGTGAACTGTGCAATGATGTGAGGTCCCAGTGGGTCACCTTTGGTAAGCGTAACTGTTGTCAGAGGAATCGGATGTCGAATTGAGGTGTCTGACATCACACTCAACGGCCAATATCAAAAGGCATGACCTGGCAAAATAGCAGGCTGGTGGCTATGCAGTTTGGCACCCGTGCTCAGCAGTGTGTAACAACTCACTGGCCCATGAGATCACCCCGAAAAAGTATGGCACGACAGTTTTGATGGCTTAGTCGAAATGAGGAGGAGATGGTTGGGAGGGAGTTTCTCTCCGTGATCTTGATGTATTCAGCGGCTTAAAAAATTCCACTAACAAGATGAATGTCGGCAATTCCTTTGCATCCCCAGAGCAATTGTCTCAGGAAATTACTTTTGAGTCAAATTTGTTGTGATTCAATATATATATATATATATATATATATATATATATATATATATATATATATATATATATATATATATATATATATATATATATATATATATATATATATATGTATTTTTTTTTTTTGATTAAAACACCTGAAAAACTATTGCCCAATTCCAGACATGTGCAACTTCTTTTGAATCAGCACAGAAGAGGAATTGCAGAATTACTTTTCAGCATTGCAGTTGCAGGTTTTCGTTTTTTGCCAGTTATCCTTCTTCTCGGGCTGGCAGAATAGCCAAGAGGTATGCACACTCACCTCTGAGCTGTTTAGCCTGGGTTTGAATCTTGAGCCAGCCTTAAACTTCCACCCTGGTCTTTTGCAGGCAGGATGAGCCATCGTTGTGTGTGTGCCATGTGCCATCCATGGGATGGCTGTTAAGCTGGGTGTCCCATCTGCCAGCATTAGTTTGTGGATGTTAAAATATCCCATGGTGTCCCGTGTGAAGAGTAGGTGAGCTATCGCCGGCACCCTGAACAAATTCCAAATTCCTGCTCGAACCGTCTTAATTGAACGTCGTTCCTGAAAGATTTGGGCCATAAACCAAGTTGGGAATAATTGTGGTCGCGAAGGAATCATCATTTTGTTCTGAAAAAACAAACAAAACAAATACATGGAAACTTCGATAGACGAGGAAGCCATTTGACCCATCATACCTGTGCCACATTTGCTGCACTCAGCACTCACTAATTACAGGTAATGCTAATAACATAGTTAACCCCACCCAAAGCAGGAGATTTCGACAATAAGGCACGGACACACCTGCCCATCTCTCAATTTGCGACAAGAAACACATGCGTCATCTGTGCTACTTGGCTAGGCATTTTCAAGGAAAGTTTCATAGCCAAGAGGCTGAAGCCTTGATGTTCAGGTTGGTTTTTAAAATTGTATTCAAAAGCTCTCTCCATCTCCCGTCTCTCCCCATCTCGTCTCTCCCCATCTCGTCTCTCCCCATCTCGTCTCTCCCCATCTCGTCTCTCCCCATCTCGTCTCTCCCCATCTCGTCTCTCCCCATCTCGTCTCTCCCCATCACGTCTCTCCCCATCTCGTCTCACCCCATCTCGTCTCTCCCCATCTCGTCTCTCCCCATCTCGTCTCTCCCCATCTCGTCCCTCCCCATCTCGTCCCTCCCCATCTCGTTTCTCCCCATCTCCTCTCTCCCCATCTCGTCTCTCCCCATCTCGTCTCTCCCCATCTCGTCTCTCCCCATTTCACTCTCTCCCCATTTCACTCTCTCCCCATTTCACTCTCTCTCCACTTCACTCTCTCTCCACTTCACTCTCTCTCCACTTCACTCTCTCTCCACTTCACTCTCTCTCCATTTCACTCTCTCTCCACTTCACTCTCTCTCCACTTCACTCTCTCTCCACTTCACTCTCTCTCCACTTCACTCTCTCTCCATTTCACTCTCTCTCCATTTCACTCTCTCTCCATTTCACTCTCTCTCCATTTCACTCTCTCTCCATTTCACTCTCTCTCCATTTCACTCTCTCTCCATTTCACTCTCTCCCCATTTCACTCTCTCCCCATTTCACTCTCTCCCCATTTCACTCTCTCCCCATTTCACTCTCTCCCCATTTCACTCTCTCCCCATTTCACTCTCTCCCCATTTCACTCTCTCCCCATTTCACTCTCTCCCCATTTCACTCTCTCCCCATTTCACTCTCTCCCCATTTCACTCTCTCCCCATTTCACTCTCTCCCCATTTCACTCTCTCCCCATTTCACTCTCTCTCCATTTCACTCTCTCTCCACTTCACTCTCTCTCCACTTCACTCTCTCTCCACTTCACTCTCTCTCCACTTCACTCTCTCTCCACTTCACTCTCTCTCCACTTCACTCTCTCTCCACTTCACTCTCTCTCCACTTCACTCTCTCTCCACTTCACTCTCTCTCCACTTCACTCTCTCTCCACTTCACTCTCTCTCCACTTCACTCTCTCTCCACTTCACTCTCTCTCCACTTCACTCTCTCTCCACTTCACTCTCTCTCCACTTCACTCTCTCTCCACTTCACTCTCTCTCCACTTCACTCTCTCTCCACTTCACTCTCTCTCCACTTCACTCTCTCTCCACTTCACTCTCTCTCCACTTCACTCTCTCTCCACTTCACTCTCTCTCCACTTCACTCTCTCTCTTTCCATTTCACTCTCTCTCTTTCCATTTCACTCTCTCTCTTTCCATTTCACTCTCTCTCTTTCCATTTCACTCTCTCTCTTTCCATTTCACTCTCTCTCTTTCCATTTCACTCTCTCTCTTTCCATTTCACTCTCTCTCTTTCCATTTCACTCTCTCTCTTTCCATTTCACTCTCTCTCTTTCCATTTCACTCTCTCTCTTTCCATTTCACTCTCTCTCTTTCCATTTCACTCTCTCTCTCTCTCTTCTCTGTCTGTCTGTCTGTCTGTCTGTCTGTCTGTCTGTCTGTCTGTCTGTCTGTCTCTCTCTCTCTCTCTCTCTCTCTCTCTCTCTCTCTCTCTCTCTCTCTCTCTCTCTCTCTCTCTCTCTCTCTCTCTCTCTCTCTCTCTCTCTCTCTCTCTC
Organism: Eptatretus burgeri; assembly: GCF_056783735.1. Lineage (NCBI taxonomy): Eukaryota > Metazoa > Chordata > Myxini > Myxiniformes > Myxinidae > Eptatretus > Eptatretus burgeri. The sequence goes on along the minus strand of NC_140970.1, from coordinate 7,656,147 downwards.
TCTCTCTCTCTCTCTCTCTCTCTGTCTCTCTGTCTCTCTGTCTCTCTGTCTCTCTGTCTCTCTGTCTCTCTGTCTCTCTGTCTCTCTGTCTCTCTGTCTCTCTGTCTCTCTGTCTCTCTGTCTCTCTGTCTCTCTGTCTCTCTGTCTCTCTGTCTCTCTGTCTCTCCATCTCTATCTTTATCTGGGAATGAATCTTCGGCCATATGTTGACATACCTAACTGAAAAAAGCTATAATGGACCATCATTTAAATGAGACACATTTTAGAAGCAAACATTTGGCAGAATTATTGAATATTGAAAAGCAACTGCAAATTCAATTCAGCTGCTTTAGGTTGATGCATCATGTGCCATTAGAATTGTGTGTTTTTTGTTTAAACCATATGAGTATTTTCTTGGCCATAGCTCAGCCTTTGGTTATTTGTTCATCTTGCACATGTGCATGCATTGCTTGCCCTTATTGTAGGACTCAAAGTAACCATTTTGCTGCACCACCTATCAATGATAAAAACTAAAAATGACATCAAAATCAGAATAGCTGTTAAAACGCACGTTGTGTGGTTCTGACATTATTTTTGAGTTATAAAATTCAATCGAAAGATAAAGTTCAGTTTTTTTTTTGTTGAGCACAGATGTTATTCCTGAAGTTCCTCCTCTCTTTGTTAATGTTCTTTTTGAATTTTCTCTTCTTTCTGTTAATGTTCTTCTTCCTCTTCCTCTTCCTCAAAAGTTTGAAAAAGGCCCTTCATCACTTCTTCCACGCTTGGTAATATCAACTGTATTGGAATAACATGTGAAAGGTGCAAGAAAGCTCCATCAGTGTCAGTGCCGTGCCTACGCTGCTGCTCTTGGCATGCTGTTCCGTGATGTGAGCTGGGCTGTCCAAGCGAGGCATTTCCAGCTGAGGCTTGCCATCGTTGCCTTAGCCAGAGGTTTCTCGCTGGCAGATGATTGGAATTTTTCCGTAATCCCTCCTGTACCAAAGTGTATTTCGGCCTTTTTCACTTCATCAGCTGTGGTCGTGTGTGAGCTGCAGTTCAGCTGACTGAATTACCACCACGAGTATTGTCACCATCACAATTTCCAGCGGTCCCCAATTGTCTCCCAGTAATGTATCTTCATCCCACCCCTATTCGGGGAGAAGGGAAAGCAAATTTGCCTCGAGTGCAGATTAAAGTGAAACAAAAATCAAATTTCAAAAACTGATGACTTAAATATTTGATTGTTGTAAAATTGTTCACTTTATATATTTATCTGCGGAAGGAAAAACAGAAGCACCATGAAGCTGTAAAGTAATTTGATGAGATGATGGCATGCTTGTGAAATGTCATTGTGCTGCAGCCAGTTGTAGATCGACAAAAGCAAGGACTAGCCCCGTGCGAGAAATTTTAACAGAAAATTTACTAAAGTTACATTTGCTGCAAAGTTACAGTTACAGAGTTATTGTTGCATCATACTTTTTTTTCCAGATAAAGTTATGAAGGGATTAATTTCACAATCAAATGTTGTAGTGCTGATTTTTCGAAAGTTTTGATTTGCTTCGCTAAAGCTTGAAGATGTAGAGTTTCTATTTCTCCAACTATCCTTATTTATTATTTTATTTTGCCACCGTTTTTGTTTGTACTGTTGTACTCCCCTTCATCATCTTTTTTTAAATTATTTTCTGCATTCCCTCATCAATTGTTTTTATCTTTCTTATCCCTATTACTCTCATTGTTTGCTCTTTTCAATCCTTCTACATTGTTACCTTTCACATTTTTGTCTCATTTATTTTACATACTCTCTCGTTCTTCACGTGCTTCGAATTGCATTTCACTTTCTCTTCTTGATGCTCATCTCATTGCCTTTCTTATTATTAGTCCCCTATGGGTTTCACCAGAGGAGACATTAGGTTTTTCTGTTATGCTCTTTTCTCTCTGATTCCTTTCATGCATCTTCCTCTTCTTGTTTCTTCCCCTTTCTTTTTTTTTAGTCCTCATATATGCAACTTTTTCTTCTTCGTTCCATCTTTAATCCCCGGTGTCTTCTTCCATTGATCTTCTTTTCCCCCCGTTGTACTCCCACCCTTGATTCTCTCTCTCTCACTTTGACAGACTTTGTGCTCTTTCTCTTTCTCTCCCTTTCCCTTACCTTGTTTTTCCTCGTCTTTTTATTGTAAACTAGCTAAAGTACCGGGAATTGCCCGAGGAAATTCAATGCAATATGTATTGAAATATACTTCCTAGATGACAAATTGGGGATTGTTGGCCTTGTAGTTTTGTACGAATTACCAATCTTTGGTGTTGCAAAATTCTCTTGGACTTGTATTGAAATACTGTACTTTACCTTCTATGGGTGCCCAACATGCTGCCCTGGAGGCTGCTTGTCTTTCACATTGATCCTCAACCCAAGCTTGTGTCTGCTCTCAAGTCTCAAGTGACCTTAAGACTGCTATTCTCCTTACAACTTCTTTATTTCTGCCCATCAGGGGTCTTTTTTGGTGGGCAGTATTTATAATACAAGTAAGGTAGGTTAAGATATTTATTTGCAGAATTGTTCCTTTGGGAGTTCCCTTGAAAGTTGACTCTAAGTCATAACTGAAAATATTGTTATGTTTGTGGGGTAGATGGAGGAATTTCATCAGAAGGTTTGGATTGTGTAGAGTTGCTTGGTCCGTGGACGTGTAGGAGATATCTCAATGCAAACTAAGTAGGGAAACTGAGCTTAAGTGTTACGTGTTACCACACAAGGGGCAGTGCTGTGTTAAATTAGGTAGGGCTTAAGGACAATTTCTCCCAGTATGTGATTGCCCCCTGTGAGACCTCTTCCTATGTTTTTGCATTTCAAGACCGGCGATGAAAAGGTATCACATTCTGAAAACAACACAGCTGCACATCCAGGCAGGCAAGAAACCCCACCTCCAGCATTGACAACTAGCAAACCATGCCCCTGGAGTGGATGATCGATGGGCAGAGTGGAGGATAGTTAGGTTAAGATGAGAGTCTCGCGTTGTGCGACAAGAAGGCAGTAGGGCCAAGAGGTTTGGAGTGGGACAGAAGCAAGAGAAGGGCGTTACGGCTGGCTTGTCCTCGACACGGTGAAAAAGGCTGCACGATTCTTGTGTTGGCGCTGAGGTCAATTTGCTTGCACGATGGGGCAAGACTATGGCCATTGACTGTTAGGCTAGATTGTGTGAGACCAGCCTCGAAGCCTCGTGTTGTGCCATCGGAAATAGACGGCACCAACGTGCAGAACAGCGGCGTCAGCAAATGCGATTGACGAAAGAAGATGCATGGCGGCTTCTGAGCCCTGGTGTTGAGTATTGCCACCCTAATTGCCTCCTGTACGTTTTCCTGCCCAGAGAGTGGCTGGGTGCCATTTTGGGCGCATTTTCCCACGCAGTGACTACGCGCTTTGTCGAAGCGGCCTCCTCGAAATTAGATTTAGTTGCACCTCACGTTGCGTTTTTATTCTTACCCCTTGATTTATTACCATTGTAAATATTTGATTTATTTTCATTTAACCGCTTATTTATTTAATTTGCTTGTGTTGTATATTTGTCTTGGTTTCTTGTATAAACCCCTTTGCTGTGCTTCCGTCTGCTATGTGCCTTTGCCACCCTTCCATTCCGCGCGCGCCATAATCGCCTGGGAATCTCGGCTGTTCGCCTCCAAAGGGAAATCGCTCGGCTCTCCGTCCAGGTCAGGGCAACCCCCTGGACATGACAATATATTGGTAGCTCAAAGGCGGATCACTTGCACGCAAGGTTGGTTTTCATGACCTTGGAATGCAAAATAAATAAAATTGAGTAATTAACATCAGGAGCTGAACCCGTTTAATTTACGCACAACAGACTGGGTGGATTACAGGTATGGGAGCATGATCACTGTGGTGTTATAATAAAATCTGGAGGTGCAATGCACCAAAAAAGATCCTTTTCATAGCTATCACGATTGGTGCAAGTGAAGCCACCAGAAGTGCTCCGATGGGCATTTTACCGTGCCGATGTTCATGATGCAGTAGATTCAAGTTTCGATGGCAACAGATGGATCATATGGAGATGAGGAGGATCATATAGAGACAAACAAACAACAAGAAGATGTCATGCAGAGCACAACACTTGCAAAATCCATAAAACAAATTTGACCTCAAAAATAATTGGTGGTTGAATTCAATGACCAGATGTGCAACTCCTCTTCAAATTTCAAGTGAATCAGATGAAAATTTACAAGTTTAGAAATTCGGCCTATGTTGACCTTTTGGTCCATGTGGACCTACAAAATAATTGGTGGTTGAATTCAGTGACCTGACATGCAAATCGTTTACAAATTTCAAGTCAATGAGATGAAAATTGAGGATTTTATATACACCACCTTTGTTGTTGACCTTGGACTCATGTTGACCTTTTGGTCCATGTTGATCTCAAAAATAATTGGCTCATTGAATTCAGGTACCTGAAATATATATATATATATATATATATATATATATATATATATATATATATATATATATATATATATATATATATATATATATATATATATATATATATATATATATATATATACACAGTATATCCTCTTCAAATTTTAAGTCAATCGGATGAAAATTGAGGATTTTAGAAATGTCACCCAAGTTGTTGACCTGTGACCTTTTGACCTCAAACAATAGCCGTCTTCCTTTTGAAAAACTCTACCATGTGGTGAAGTATCGTGAAGATCTGTTGTAAATTGTGACCTGTGGGCAACAGGCAGACAGACAGAATAACAAAATCGACCAACCAATATTCTTGAAAAATCTTTGATTTTGCGAGTAACAAGAAAGATGTCATGCATAGCACGATACTTGCGAAATCCATAAAAAAAAATTAACCTTAAAAAATAATTGGTGGTTGAATTCAATGGCAAAATACACATTTTCTTCAAATTTCAAATCGAATGGATGAAAATTGACAATATCAGAAATGACTATGTTGACCTCAAAAATACTTGTTCGTTGACTTCAGTAACCTGTTGTGCAAATCCTCTTCAAATTCCAAGTCAATAGGATGAAAATTGAGGATTTTAGTAATTCGACCTTGGATTATTTTTATTTTTATTTTTTGGATACGTTGTCGAGTCTCGTATAAGAGCTAACACACAGAACATAATAACAAGAGGGGTGGGAGAGGGAAGCACAATACAGTGGGGAACAGAGACATGAAGAGATCTGTGGAAAGGAGAGGGGTGGGGCGGGGTACACGGGGTAAACAAGATGGACACTACAGGGACTTTCAGGAAGGAAGGCAGGGAATTTGAAGGAGGTGGATTGACGGGTAGAAAAGATCAAGGTTCTGGATTGGGGAACACAGGAGATGGTGGTGAACAGCTGTTTTGAACACCTGGAGAGAAGAGTGGGATTGAAGGGAGTTTGAGAGTTTGTTCCAGAGGTGTGAAAAGAAGAGGAATGAAAGAGTGAAGGTGAGCAGTGATTCTTGATTTTGGCAGTTTCACCAGAAGGGTGGTTTTGGTGGACCTTGGACGTCCTGCAAAAAATATGGGGTGTGGGGGTGGGGGACAGATCACAGACAGAGCAGGAGAGGGGGCAAGGCCAGAGACGAGGATGGTAGAACAGAGAAAAACCACCAAACTGCCTGCGGTGAGAGAGTGAGACCCCCATAGACTCAGCTTCATCACGGGAGATACCAACGATTGCAGGAAAGTTGTTGACCTTTCGTCTATGTTGACCTCAATAATTGGCTGATTGAATTCAATGACCAAATCTGCAACTCCTCTTCAAATTTCCAAGTCAATGGGATTAAAATTGAGGATTTTAGAAATTTCACCTATGTTGACCTTTTGGCCTATTTTGACCTCAAACATAAGAGGTTGTTGAATTAATTGACCAAATATGCAACTCCTCTTCAAATAAGTCACTCGGATGAAAACTGACAATTTTAGAAATCTGGCCGATGTCGACCTTTTGGCCTATGAAGACTTCAAAAATAATTGGTGGTTGAAATTTTAAGAGGAGTTGCACATCTGGTCAGTGAAATCAAGTCAATGGGATGAAAATGGAGGATTTTAGAAATCTCACCTAGGTTGTTGACCTTTAGCCTTTGTTGACCTTCTAGTACATGTTGACCTCAAAAATAATTTTCTGGCTGAATTTAGAGACCTGATGTGCAACTCTTCAAATTTCAAGTCAATCGGATAAAAATGGACAATTTTTGAAATTCGGCTTGTGTCGACCTTTCGGCATATGTTGATCTCAAAAACAATTGGTGGTTGAATTCAGTGACCTCATGTGCAAATCATCATCAATCGGATGTCATCAATGCAAATCAAATGTCATCAATCGGATGAAAATTGAGGATTTTAGAAATTTGACAAAGGTGTTGACCTTTTGACCTTTTGACCTCAAAACAATAGGCTTCTTGCTTATCACAAACTCTACCATGTGGTGAAGCTTCATGAAGATCCGTTTGAAATTGTGACCTGCAGGTGATAAACATACAGACAGACAGATAATAATTCACACAACCAACCAATATACTTGGAAAATCTTCAATTTTTGCAAGTAACAAACTTTCTTCTTGTTATATTAGATATGATATGAGTTTGCTTTTTGAGGAACTTCAATGCATGAGTCTATGAAGCCCATCAAGCCTGCACGATGGTTGCCAACATATGGTTGTTCGTCCATGCTCTATCCTTTCTAAATGCTGAGCATCAAGCAGGGAAATGGAACATAGTGTTTTTAATTTTTTTTTTATATTTTTCACGTCTTTGGTATGACTCGGCAGGGGGCCGGGGTCGGATTCGAACAACCAACTTCCCAGACTCAGAGCAGACGCTGAAACCATAAAGTCACCAGGATTATTTTTGGCTTTTCTTCTCTCCAACTCTTTCTTTCTGGGTTTTTTTTTTTCATTTAAACTCTTTCCTAGTGCTTTATCAACATCACACAGGCTGGTGCCAGATTGATTTTTTTTTTCCTGGGACCTTCTTGCTGAGCCACTCTACAATGGGTCCATGAGGATCCCCAAGTAATGGGGATCAGGCCAGATATTATAAGGCTATGAGCAGGCATGTAACCTCACAACTATGTGGTGCACAGCCTGTGGAGCTGTCTTACATCTGGAATAAATGCAACAAGATTTATTTTTTTGCTTAAAAGTCCCATTCAAAGCTACGTTCGACCACTCTTCTCTTTTATGCCATTGAAATCCACGAGCCGTATGCAAGCTATTCAGGGAAATTTGCTTGAAGTTTTTGTTTTTACCTCCGCCACAGAAGGTTGACTGAGGTTATGTTTTCACTTCAGTCTACTTGCCTGTGAATAGGATATCTCAAAAAGTTTTGAACGGATTCGAGCGGAATTTGGTGGACAGGTTAGATGGTGTGTGACGATGAATCGATCAGACTTTGGTGAAGATCTGGATACCGATCCGGATAAGAGTAAATTTTTTTCCCCATGGTTCTTCACCATTGAGTGATGCAGCTAAAACCGATATACAGCTCGATATCTCAAAATGTTATGGACTGATTCGGATGGAACTTGGTGGACAGGTTGGGTGTGTGACTTGGAAGAATTGATTATTATCTTTTGGTGAACATCTGGATGCTGACCTGGCCTATCATCGGGATACAGAACGTAAACTGTTCAGCCTAGTAGAGGTATGCGCTCTACCGAGTTTTTATTTTTTTGCATAAAAATATCTCGACTCCAGGAGGAGCTGAATGATAGAGTGTAGCAGATTCGTTGACTGACTGAGGATCAAAGGGAAAAAGGGAGACAAATACATTTCAAATTCGTGGATGAGTCTTGATGGACTGGAGAGAGGGGCATGAAACGGTAGCTATCAGGATTCCGTTCAACGGACGAGAGCATATTGGGATGAAGGAATGGAGGTGCGCATTCATCTGATAATCGGGTATGGGATTCTGAAAGAATCATGTGCGTGACCTGGATGGATCGAGGGAGGATCGGCACCAGAAGGGAAGCAATGCAAAATCTGAGTCTACAGTCCTAACCTACTTGTGTTGGGGGAAGAAGCAGACCTTGGGACTCGGGTTACTGCTGTGATAAGTCATTATAAGCACGGAGATACGTCAATATCACACAGAGTTATTTCTGAGATGACGTTTATAAGATGTTCAACATGCATGACTCGGGGCATTTATTTAACATACCAGTGCTTTGTTGAGAAACACAGGGATCTGTGTTTATTCTCAGGAATCTTTGTTTTTATTCAGTTAATGGATCAACAAAGACTTTGTACACTGGTTGCTTTGTGACATGGGTGTGAAGCACACAACACAGCAAACATCACAGAAGCTCTGCAATCCTTCCCACATGAGGCTCAGACCCAGACAACCGAGCGATGATTCGGTGGATTCTTTCTGCACAGGATATGCCACGCACTTTTTTTTTCGCTTCTTCATTTCAAACTGCCTTCACAAAATTGCACAAACGACCATAGGTTGGCACAAAATTGCAAATCAATTTTTAGCGATGGGGGAAAGTTTAATGTAAAAGTACTGGGATAATGGAGGGAGGCCAGGGATAGGTTGGTGATGGCATTAACTGGCCTGGGTGTCATCGGGCATAGAGCTTGCCATCCCTGCACACAGATATTCAAGGAGGGGCCCTGACAGGTTGATCAAGAGGGGCCCTGATTGGTCCAGTCTTGGTGCACCTTTCGCAATCTCTTACGATCTCTAGTATTTTTTCTTTTTCATCTCTTGATCCTTTCTTAACTATTTTCTCTCCTGCGCGTGCCTTCAGATATATATATATATATATATATATATATATATATATATATATATATATATATATATATATATATATATATATATATATATATATTAACGCGTGAGGCGGGGTCATCAGCACCACCTGATACTGAGCAATTCCCTGGGTTCAGAGCAACAAGTCCCAAATAGTCCATGCTGGACGAATAGGGTCCAAGCAACTTGGTGGAGAATGAGAGGTTTTGAGTCGGGGGTTGAGGAGAAAGATGGGTTTTAATCATAAAAGGGAGAGGTAGAAGACTGGTTTACCTTGGCCTATGCGACAACCATGCGGCATATGAATTATTGATCGGTATCCATTCGTGTATTCAATACAATGGCTCATCCTGCTGTGGAAGGAATTCTCTCCAATGCTCAACCTCAGGAGGTCAGTGGCCCATCTGGAGAGCATTATCAGGCCGATCTTGGTTTGATTATGTCCATCAACTCTCTTTGTGAATAGAAAATGAATGGTAACACTTTGCATGCCGGTCCTTCGTGTCGGATAGTTTCTCACCCCTCTATTAGGCAGGTAGAAGCAGCGTCCTTCTTCGACAATCTTGAGAAAATGAGCAACTGGTTATTTACCTGAAAGATGTCTTTCTTTCATGAAAGAAAGATTCATCCTCTCAAATTTTTCTCTCCATAATGAACCAGCTGAAAAATTCATCAATAATTTTCTGTGGAAGTTTCAGGGAGAAGTAGTCTGAGGACCTCCTGGGCCTCACCATCAGCTATAACCTGTCATGAGAAATCGTATCTCCAAGCTGGCTTTAAAGAACGAGCTTGTGCCTCAATTCTCTTCAGTTTCATCATTGCAGTCCTCGACTTGTAGTGTGCAAGGCCTTCACTTGAATAGTTGTGGAATCAGGCTCTCCAGTGGAAACTGCTGCTCCTGCTTCCTTCATTGCCCTCCTTGAGGTTGTGGAATTGAAGGCCCTCCGTGTCATCGGAATCTCGCAGCAAATTTCTGAGACTCAGGTTATGCTTTTTGCTCACCACAGGAAGGTAGGTGGCCTTTTATTTCAATTTGTGGCTCGATCATGGTCTTGCTCCTCCTGTCCCCCTCTCCTATGCCCAACGTATGCTTCTCCAGCTCTGACACAATCAAACGTAAACCCTTTCCTTGTTGGCCTCTCCAAGTCTACACTTGATGATCATGATATTCATTTATCACCCGCTTCTCTCGTATTGCCGAACTGTATTTCTGAGTTGGTTATCTTGAGGGCTTTCACACTTCCACATCATTGTCTCCCTATTTTTTTTTTTACCTCTGAGCTTTGCATGGGGGATGTCCATCCATTTCTACCTTTGCTGAACATCTGTTGCTATCCTTTATTTGCAGTTCATCTTATTGTACTGTGAATTATGTATCTGCATTGTCTGTTCTTGTGGTTTGGCTTTGCACATGTTTGGCTTTGTTGACCCTTCCCACCCCTATTATTCTATCTGCTCTTTCTTGAGCCTCAAGACACATTTTCAAAAAATAATTTAATGTTCATATGATTATTTTAATAATATATATATTTTATTTTATACCTATATACTTAAAAAATAAAATATTTGGATTTTACCCCCAGCTCATGCCCCAGGGTGCGGGGACTTGTGGTCACATGGGTCCAAACGGAAGATTTTTTTTTAACTCAAAATTTGATGGATCATTCCTGGTGGAATTGTTTGCCATCTTTAAACTCTACTTTTGGTTAGAAGCGTGGGGATTTGCGATGGCGTGCCATCGACTTAGCTCCAGTTTGTTTTGTTCCAGTTTTAACCCAAGTTCTCCTGGATAGTGTATCTCAGGAAGTAGATTGTCAGTTTTTGGGTGGATATATGATATTTCAGGGGATTTATTTTCAAAGTTTCTTTAAATCGGAGTCCATGCCCACCTTGCCTTTTTGACACAAGTTAAGAGCTTAGGATGTATATACTGTCTGCTGTCATCCATCCAAACAAACTGTCTGACCAACAAAGTTGAAATTTGATTCGGATTGATTAAATGCCTGGCATTTCCGTATGCTTAAGCACTTCCTCATTGGTGACAATTCTTCTGGGAAATACTGAAGATTGAACGCAGAGGTTGCATCTTAAACTGCACTCAGCATGTTAATGCCCCTCCGATGGAGTTTGCATGTTTTTGGAAGCGTAGAGGATAACCGATATAATGATTGCCTGGTGTACTTGCCACTTTACGGATACTTTGATTCGATGGTCATTCCACAGACGTTTTTGAAGGCACCCAAATTAAATCGCATGCCTTAAAAATTATTGTTTCTATTTCTCTGTCGAGCATTGCATTATTAGATAGGATGCTGCCTAAATAAGTGAAGTGTTCGACAACTTTATGTCCAGTACCATTGATAAAGATATTGGGAGTGCCAGGAGATTAGTGTTAAGGGACCACTTTTGACTGAAGGTTGATAATCTGAACGTAACTGAATAAAATACCCGGCATCTATGTCTCTTGTTGTTTCTTCCACCGTGGAAGCCAGAAATGATGAGAAGAGAGTCTGTACAAGTGCACATCCTTGTTTTACACGATTATTAATCTCCAACGGCTCAGAGATCATTCTGTTAATAGAGACATTGCCAACTATGTCGTTGTGAAACTCCTAAAGAATCTTCAATAACTGATCAAGGCAAACATAATTATGCAGGAATTGCTCCAACCCATCTCTGCCTGGAGTATTGCAGCTTTTCTTAAAGACTATCAGATGTCAGGCAAAGGATGCTGTTGCTCAATGCTTTAATGTTGAATTTTTCAGAGCGAGAATGACTGGTGAGAGCAGAACTTTCACCCTTGTTTTTTTTTGTTTTTTTTGCAAGATATCTCCTATAATTATTTGAGTTGTAAGTGGAGACGGTGCAATATTTTCCAGCACTTTCTTTTTCAGAACTCAAAGTGGATATAAAGGCATTGTCTCTAAGTACCACAAATAGCGGTCTCTCTTTTTGAAGGCAATCTGAGCAATTTATATCTACTGTATATACACAAGCAGGGCGTTCACAAATTACGGTTCCAAATTCGACCTGTATTAAAAAAAATGACATGGGATACAATGATCTGGTTTGCTGCATGGGAGACCATTACTCAAAGTTTAATTGTCAACATTTGTCAAGATCGTCATCCGAATCCAAACAAACTTATGGGGAGTGTGCTTGAATGATTCACGAACATGTTCAACATCCTCACCACTTGTGCATGGCTGGCCTGCCCCCTGCCTCTACAGGATCCCAGCAGTCTCCATATGCTTTTTGTGGCTCTCATGACTAATTTTTCTCATTGGTGGCTGCCGTCCATATGCCGTCCTGAAGCTTTGTTGAATCTGTGTCTGCTGAACGTGCCGTATTGAAGCTGATTTTTCCCTGTATAAACCAGGCACCGACACTGCACATTTTCTTGTGGTGACGTCATTTGCAGTAAATATAATGTCACAGGAGACCAGTCTGGAAACCAAAAAAAGTGAACAAAACTTTGAGAAATTCTTTCATCTTCAGCAAACCCTGAATAGTTGTATCCCATTTCATTATTTCTTAATTGCTGTTTGAATTTGGAACAGTAAATTGTGGACACCCTGTATTCCCAAGTTTGTTTACTTGCTTGCTTTGTTCAAGTTGTGCTCCTCTCATCAGCAAGCGGGCAAGGGGCAGGAGCAAATTTCGGGCAAACCTGTATGTGTATTTCAAGCTCCGCCCTCACCTCAGTAAGACGTGATTACATCTCAACACAAAGTGAAGGATTAGGTTGTTTTGAATATTCTTTTTAGTTCTTCTTTGTCAAGGATGATAAAATCAACAAATGATTAAATGAAAGCTCCAAAAATGAAAAACCTAGACATAACTAGAAGGGCACTCGGTAGAGCACATACCTCTGCCACTCAATGCCAGATCCAGGAGAACATATCGGGCCCAATAACGTTTTGAAATAGCATGCTATATATTGTTTCTAGCCCCATCTCTCAAGAAGAATTGCATACGAAAATTAAAAAATTATTGTATCCAGATCTGGATTCAGATCTTCGCCAAAATCAAATAAATTCTTCCTTGGCACACATCCATCCTGTCGACCAAATTCTGGCCAAATCCATCCACAACCTTTTGAGATATCCTGCACACAAACAAACAGACAGTGGTGAAAACATAACCTTCCACCTTTGGTGGGCGGAGGTAACAGAACATTGACACGTGCATTGTAATTACCTCCATCACCAACGGTGGGTGGAGTTTATTTTTTCACCCCTGTCTGTCTGTTTGTTTGTCTGTAAGCACGTTATGCCAAAAAGTTGTGGACAGATTTGGTCGAAAGGATGGATGTGTGACAAGGAAGAATTGGTTTGATTTTGCTGAAGATCGGAATTCAGATCTGGAGACTAGAATTTTAAAAATTATTCTTTACCAGCGAGAGATGGGGATAAAAACGATATAAAACATGATATCTCAAAAGTTATGGAGGAATTATGACAAAACTAGGTGGATGAGTTGGGTCGGTCACAAGAACCAGTGGATTCGATTTTAGTTCATGTTCGGTCCAGATACAGCCCATTAGTGGGATACAAAACGTGAATGGTCAACCTGGTGGAGGCATGTGCCCAACACCGAGTTGTGCAGCTCTGAGTACATCTATTAATTATGTCGTAGCTTGTATTATAACTGTGAAGGTGCTCTTTGCCACATGGAGGTGGAAAACTACCTTCGACCCCAAATTATGGCATACCAATTTAGTCAGTTATTTAGCTTCATTAAAGATTGTACTGCACTTCAACTTCACGTGTGTGTGTGTGTGTGTGTGTGTGTGTGTGTGTGTGTGTGTGTGTGTGTGTGTGTGTGTGTGTGTGTGTGTGTGTGTGTGTGTGTTTTCAATCGAATACTCTGTGGTGCAATTTTCTCTCTGAAATTGCAGTTTTGCTGCAATTTCCTGCTAATGGGGCTCGCAAATGTCCTAACTACAACTGAGTATTTGTCGGGGGAAAACACTTACATCGTTCACTCATTTGTGGACTTACTATCTGGAATATGCCTTTCATTCTCCTAAACCTACTTTTATACTCAGTCCATGGGTGTTTTTAACCCTCAACCTTGTCTCATGTTGGTAAGCAGCTTGGGAAGCAGACCAATGCCCGACAAAAGTTTGGTGCAGTTTCGCAAAGGAGAGGTTGTAGCTTGGGTAATTTATGCGGGATGTAGCTCCCTCAATGTAATGGAGGTGAGCTGCATGCTTACAGTCAACTAATCCTGTTATTGTTTTCTTATTTTCCCAAATGGTAACTCTTTCATGCAACTTTTAAAAAATCATTTTTTGAACTGATTTATTTGAAAAAAATATTTTGTGATATGTCACCATACAGGGTTCTTAATGGGAAAGGAGAAAATTTGTCGAAGAAATTGGAGGATTTAGCTTTAAATACATGGCAGGCTGAGTGTTTGGTGTATGCTTTTTTATGGTAGGCTGAAAATGCAGTGCCTGCTGCTGAAATGGCAGATTGAAAACCTGGTGTGTGATGTAGGTTGAGATGTGTTCGCATGCTGCTTTTGTGGTAGTCTGAGAGCTTGGCATATGCTGCTAAGGTGACGAGGTTCGAGTATAGTGCGGTTTAATTGCAGTGGCCTGCAAAAGTATTCACCCCTCCCCCCCTCCAAAGTCTTCACATTTTGATGTAATCTGAGATTATTTCATGATTCCTTCAAATCAAACTTAATGTGTGGAGTCTTCACAAACTACTCCAAAGTGATAAAGTTAAAAAAAAATGCTGATAAAACGTGAATAAGTTCGATTAACAGAGAAAATCAGATGATTCTCAGTTGCATAAGTATTCAACCCATTGCTGAATGAACCCTAAATCACTTCAGGAGCAAATTATTTGTTTTAAAGGTTATAAAATAAGTGTAATACGTTTCACCTGTATGTAGTCGGTGGTTTAAATAAAGAATTAAGCTCCCCACACTTGTCCAAGGAGTTTTACGGTGCAACTCCCTTGGTCAACCAACAAGGCAAACATGAAGACCAAGGAGCTTTCCAAAGAAGTCAGACATAAAGTGGTGGAGAAGCACCGTTCAGGAGAGGGTTATATCAAGATTTCAAAGTCACTCGTTATCCCTTCGAGTATGGTGAAATCCATCATTAAGAAGTGGAAGATGTATCACACCACCCAGATTCTACCCAGATCAGGTCGCCTATCCAAACGTAGCAGCCAGGCAAGCAGGGAACCTGTTTGGGATGTTACTGTGAATCAAACAATGACTTTGAAAGATCCGTAAGGCTCTATGTCCGAGATGGGGGGGGGGGGTCAGCGTTCATTGATGAATCAAAATATGCTACGGTTCTGGGTTTGGAGCATCGGCAGGTTCTCTCAGTTGATTTTTCATCGACCCATCATCTCCATTCTGCGTTTACAGTTCCAAATTCACCATCCACCTCCACGATTTTACTTCATCCTTCCATTTTCAGAATTTTACGCAATGCTTATTTAAAATAAATAAATTCACTTTTGACTACACACCTCCCGTAACCACGTGATCTGTTTCCACCCCATGCATTTACCCATCCAAATTCACCGTTCACCTCAATTTTTTTCTCCAACCTTTCCATTACCTAATCTGATGAAAACTCTCTCAAAAAAACAATAATAATAACAATAACGATCTCTTATAATGCTTCATCTTCCTCTTTCACACGTGTGATTCTCATTACTGTATCATAATTCACTACTCTTCTTCTATTTCAACAGACTGCTCTCAATTTGACCTTTCCTTCATACCTTGTCTAAAAAATCCAACTGTTACAACATTTCTTCTCTCCATTCTCTTAATTCACCTTTATTGCATCAATCAAGAAATATCCTTTATCACATTTCTGACCAAAAAAAAATTTAAAACCTGAGTTTGCAATGAATGTTCGCTTTCCATCAATCATTATTTTTTTTTCCAACTTCAGTGCCAACTCACCCCTCTCACCCCTCACTCTCAAAGTAACCAACACACTCTTTTCCCTCCAAGCCTCCCTTGTACCTTTCTCAAAAACTCCCCCTCACCTTTCTCCCTCAACTCTCCCCACTCACCCTTCTCCCACCATTCACCCCCTCACTCACCCTTCTCAAAGCTGCCCCCCCTCACATCCACAAAGCTGCCTCCTTCCCTTGCCTTCTCACCTCCATCTCATCACTCCACCTAAAATCCTCAACTGCCTTCTGCCCCCTCTCCGCCCCCCCTTCTCACCTAGCACCACAGAGCCTTTTCTCCTCCTCATCTGGCCCCTCCCTGAGCTATTCTACAATCCTCCACACTCTTTCAACAACTCTCCTTACCTCCCCCCCCCTCCTTCCCTCCCTCTTCATTAATGGTGTGGACCTCAAATATCCGGGGCCTTCGCTCAAACCTTACAGATCTTTCCATACAGGTTGCCACTGACAAACCAGACATAATCTGCCTAACAGAAACTTTCCTCCCTCAAGACATCTCTGACCCCCGAGTATCTCTCCCTGGTTACTCCCTCCTCCGGTATGACAGACCTGAGCCTCGTCCTTGTGGAGGAGTTGCTCTCTTCATCAAAGACTCTATTCCTCACTCTCCATACACTGCACTCACTCCCCCACACCCCCAGGAATACCTCTGGCTACGGCTTCCCCTCCACTCCCACCTCGTGTTTATGTGTGTACTGTACCGTCCACCAAACAGTGATGACTCCATTTACACCTCACTCTCCGCAAACGTGGACCAACTTCTATCTTCTCATCCAAACTCTCTCTTGCTCTTATGTGGTGACTTCAATTGTCATCATGCCAGTTGGCCAGGTGTGGGTACCTCTCTCACCTGTCATGGCACTTCAGCAAAAGCTTTCTGCGACTCATTGGGACTGACTCAATCGGTCAACTTCCCGACCCGGATCTCAACCAATGGTACTCCATCTCTTCTGGATCTGATTTTGACAAATTTGCCTGACAATATCTGCTGTTCTTCCTTTGCTCCAATCGGTTCTTCTGGCCACGTCCTTATCAAAGTGGACATCTCTCTGGCTGTTATCAGAGAACCACCTGTCACCTTTCTTGTCACATCACCGCCGTCGAGTCTGGCATTTCACTCAGATTGACTGGCAGGGTCTCCAAGCAGCCATCAGACTTCCAGACTGGTCTCCCATCGCTACTTTCTCCAACATCAACTCATCCTGGGAATTCTTTCAAAGAAATTTGATCCCTCCAACATCAACTCATCCTGGGAATTCTTTCAAAGAAAGAAACAGATCCCTGCAACTACTGACCAATCAGCCTTCTCCCAATCATCAGCAAGGTTATGGAATCCATCATCGCTTCAGATATTGAATCCTTCCTCTTCTCCAATGGCCTGAATTCCGATCATCAATTTGGTTTCTGACAAGGTCACTCTACCCTGGATATGCTGCTTCTGCTCTCCCAACAATGGATGAAGGTCCTCAATGCCGAACATGAAATCAGAGCCATATCCCTAGACATATTGCGTGCTTTTGACATGGTCTGGCACCCTGCCTGCTCACCAAACTCTCTTCCTCTGGTATCTAAAGCCATCTCCACTCATGGCTCGCAGACTTCCTCTTCTGTCGCAGTCAACGTGCGGTCCTAAATTGAGTTCTTTCACCCCCTCTTCCTGTCCAGGCTGGAGTTCCTCAAGGTAGCGTTCTGGGCCCTGTTCATTTTTCTGGTTTTCATCAATGATCTCTCTGACTTTGGAAAATCCTCTTTATCTCTTTGCTGATGACTCCACTCTCTGCCGTACCATCTGTCATCCCTCAGACTGGCAAGCAGCAGCTTCTTCGCTCTCTACAGATCTGGGTAAAATCACAAACTGGTCCAACACGTGGAACATGTCTTTCAATCCGGACAAATCTCACACTCTCACTATGTCTCTCCGAAAGCACCATTTGGAACCCCGCCCCCCATCTACTTTCTCAACAATCCTCTGGAAGAAGTCCTTTCTTTCAAACTTCTGGGTCTCACTATCTGCCATGACCTTTCCTGGGAAAGCCACATTTCCAACCAGGCCTCCAAAGCCAGTCGCTTACTGGGAATCCTCCGTCGTGCCAAGTCCTTCCTCTGCCCACCTGAGCTCCTGACCACATACAAAGCTTTTGTCGGCAGCCTGATGGAGTACTGCTCTCCCCTCTGGGCTGGTGCTCCTGCCTCTCACCTTTCTCGGCTTCACGCTGTGGAAACCAAGGCATTTTGGATCATTGGTATCTCCCACGATGATGCTGAGTCTTTGGGCCTCTCACTCTCCGATCGCAAGCAGGTCGGTGGTCTTTCTGTCTTCTACCATCTCCTCTCCAGTCTGCCCTCCCCTGCTCTGTCTGCAATTTGTCCCCACCACATTTCCACAGGGCGCTCAAGGTCCGCCAACAACTCCCTTCTGGTAAAACTACCAAAATCACGTATCACTGCTCACTTTCACTCTTTCATTCCTATTTTTTCTGCCTTTGGAATAAGCTCCTCTCACTCTGTTGAATCCCATTCTTCCCTCCAGATCTTCAAAACAGCTGTTTACCACCACCTCTTATCTTTCCCATCCAAATCCTCGATCTTTTCTACCCCGTTAATCCACCCCAAACCCACCTCCTTCAAATTCCCTGCTTTCCTTCCTGAAAGTCCCTGTAATGTCCATCTTGTATACTCCGTGTTCCCCGCCCCATCCCTTTCCCTTTCACAGATCTCCTAATGTCTCTGTTTCCCACTGTTTTGTCCTTTCCACACCCCTCTTGTCTCATGCCCCCTTGCTGTGCATTGTGTGTTAGCTCTCATACGAGCCTTGACAAGGTATACAAAAAAAATTCCCTTTCCCTTCACAAAGTTTGGACAGATTCATCGAGATTTGCACATTTGCTTCTATGGACAGATCGCAAGAAGGAAGCTGTTAATGAAAAAGACACATCTAGAAGCTCATATGAAGTTTGACAAAAAGCATCTTGATGATACTGCAGGCAAGTAGAGAAAGGTTTTGTTGTCATATGAGACAAAAATTAAACTTTTGGTTGAGATTCAAAGCATTATGTTTGGCACAAGCCTAAGACTGCACATCACCCAGTCAACACCATCCCCACTGTCAAGCATGGTGGTGGCAGCATCATGTAATGGGGCTGCTTTTCATCAGCAGGGACTGGCAAACTTGTCAGGATCGAAGGGACAATGGACAGTGAAATATCTAGGAGAATCCTGTATGAAAACCTGCTTGAGTCAGCCATGAATCTCAAACTGGGAAGGAGATTCACATTTCAGCAGGACAATGATCTGAAGCACAAAACTCAAGCCACACTGGAGTGGCTGAATAAGAATAAAATTAATGTTCTTGAGTGTTCCAGTCAAAGTCATGACTTGGACCCAATTTAACATTTAAGGCGAGACGTGAAGATTCCAGTCCATCGAGAATCTCCATCGAACTTGGCACAACTAGAGCGATTTTCATGTGAAGAATGGGAAAAGATTTCACCATCTCACTGTGCAAAGCTTGTTGAGAACTACCCAAAAATATTCATAGCAGTCATTGCTGCAAAATGTTCTTCCACCAAGTACTAATCTAAGGGGCTGAATACCAGTGAATTTTGATTTGTACATGTTTTTTGCAGGTGTTCCTGACATGTAACCTCCTTCAACTCCAACAGTGTTTATTTTGATCTCTTCAGTTATGAATAAAAAAGTTCAGTTGGAAAAATTGTTTCTGCATGTTTCGTAATTCATCTTCAGTGCTTTCAGAAAGTATTCACACCCCTCGACTTTTGTCACATTTTGTTGTGTTGCAGCCTGAATATAAAATGGATTAAATTTACATTTTTTTTTTGGTCTGTGATTCACACAAAATACCCCATAATGATAAATTTTTACAATTTCATTGAAAACTAGAACGGGCACTCATAGAGCGCATACCTTCGCCGCCACTACTTTTTTTGTTCTTGGTATGAGTGTGGGGAACTGGTTTCATATGAATGGTCTTATGACACAAACCACATATCTATAATGTCATGACCCCCCCCGACTTTTGGGGGCTACAGACTAAACAACAATCAACTCGCGTCGTTTTGGCGAGTCTTCACTCGCAAGCTCGGTGAATACAACGTTTCAACAAGAGAAGGTAATCTCGTTTGATGCTGGTTTCATGCAAATCGAATAAGAATTGACTGAGTTATGCCGAAAACCGCATATTTTTCAAGGGCGTGACCCCCCCCCCCCGACATTTTACCCCAACCGGTGACATGTGTTTTGACGTCATTGTGTCACAAGATTGGGCATTAAATTCTGAACATTTTGGTGCTGGGTTCATGTAAAGCGGACAAGAATTGACCGCGTTATGACAAAAAACCGCATATTTTTCAAGGTCGTTACCCCCCTGACCTTTGACCCCTAACCGGTCACAAGAGTATGGGCGTCATTGTGTCATATTGCATATCACAAGATGAGGCGTTGAATTCTGAACATTTTGGCGTTAGTTGCATGCAAATTGAATAAAAATTGACCGTGTTATCGTAAAAAGACGATTTTGACCTTGACCTTTGACCCGAACGATCCCAAAATCTAAACGAATGCTTCCTGGCTAATAACCAATCATCCCACCAAATTTCATGCAATTCTGTTTGATACTTTTTGAGTTATACGAATCACAAGATTACAAATAAATAAATAAATACACGCCGACCAAAACATAACCTTTCGCAGAATGCGAAGGTAATGAAAAGCTGAAAAGTCTTGCGTCAATAAGTATTCAACCCCTTTGCTATGCCACTCCAAATTGAGCTCAGGTGCATCCAATTTCCTTTGATCATCCTTGAAAAGTCTCCACAACTTGATTTAACTCGACCTGTGGCCAATTCAATTGATTGGACATGATTTATGAAGAAACACACCTTTCTATATCAGGTCTTACAGTTGACGGTGCTTGTCAGAGCAAAACCTCCACCATGAAATCCAAGGAACTGTAAGTAGAACTCCAAGATAGAATTGTGATGATGCATAGATCTGGGGATGGGTATAAAACAATTTCTAGAGTGTTGAAGGTTCCCAAGAGCACAGTAAGCAATA
>NC_140970.1:7537864-7625364 GCF_056783735.1 Eptatretus burgeri | reverse complement strand
TGGAATGCGATGGACCAGCTGCGAGCCATCCAAAAGAGGCGTTCCAGCGCTGCTTCCTACAGTGGCAGAACCGTTGGGAGAAGTGTGTGGCAGCCCAAGGGGACTACTTTGAAGGAGATTAGTGTAAGTTTGTTGTATCTGGATACGAGTATTTTTTATGAACAAAGGTCGGATACTTTTTGAACACACCTCGTACATACACAATGCCTTCAGAAAGTATTCACGCCCCTCGACTTGTGTCACATTTTGTTGTGTTACAGCCTGTCACTGATCCACACAAAATACCTCCTAATGACAAAGTGAAAGCATGTATTTAGAAAATTTTAGAAATCAATTAAAAATTAAAAGCTGAAACATCGTGTCAATAAGTATTCAACCCCTTTGCAATGACATTCCAAATTGAGCTCAGGTGCATCCACTTTCCTTTGATCATCCTTGAGATGTCTCTCCAACTTGATTGGAGTCCACCTGTGGCCAATTCAATTTCTTGGACACGATTTAGAAAGAAAGACACCTTTCTTTATTAGTTCCCACAGTTGACCGTGCATGTCAGGGCAGAAACTGTACCATGAAGTCCAAGGAACTGTCTGCAGAACTCTGACAAAGAACTGTGAGAAGGCGTAGATCTGGGAAAGGGTTTCAAACAATTTTTAGGTCAAGGTCAAGATAATGCCGTGACAATGGACAGGATTCACCTTTGGCATTCAACTACAAATCACCTATATAAATACAAAGGCTGTCATCATTCACTGTGCCAATCCTTACCTTAATTTGGCTGGGGTTGACTCTGCTGCTACGACAGTGAACGCTGTGACTTTTTTTTTGTTTTGGAAGGTTGAACACCTTCACCAGTTTTTCTCTGTCTCAACTCACTGTTGGAAAATCTTCAGGCAGTTCTTCCCAGCGAAGATGCTAAAGCGAGTTTTCGACACTCTATGGTGCTCTAAGCACGATGCAATTGATGCTGCATGGTCCTACCTGTATGAAATACCCGGAGCCCTGGATCAGCTGTGGATAGTAATGCCGAGAGACAGGACACAGGGTTAGATGCAGCTATTTTGTGGAATAGCATGATGACCTACATTTTCAGCATATATACCTTTTATTTTGGAAGCCAGTGCTAACTCAGATTGATGACATGCAAAACATTCTCCAAACAGCTGGGCTAAGGCTGGATGCCTCTGCTGCCAAGATGAGGGCCCTTATTTTATTTTTTCCAAAATGAGTGGCATAACATCATTGAGGAGGTGAAAATCAAGGCCGCTGCTTTTTACGAGCGAATGGAAATCTCCACAGAGCTGTAGATAAGGAGGAAGAAGGGAATGCCAGGGGAAAGACACCATGGACACAGGTCTCTCATGATAAGATTAGATCAAACGGTAGCAGTATGAAATCTTGGACTGCTAAATGAGGAAACAAGCCGACGCACCCATCAGATTAGTGATATGAACATCAAGTTTGGGTTTATAACATCACTCAGTTACCTGATGGACCCATCCAACGACAGCCGCATGTGCATGAAAATCCACCATCTCATAGAGACGTACAGCAACATCATCACCAGCCAGCTATAGAGGGAGAGTCATCGTCTTCATTGACACATCAAAATGCATGAGGAAATCGGTGGGAAAGAAACATTGGACTGGAAGGCACATGAAATCTTTAAATATGTTGTGAAGTGGGGATTTCATGAATCTTTCCCTATCTGTCTCGTCATACTGAGGACATTTCTCACCATATGTGTGAGCATTGTGGCATGTGAGAGGAGCTTCTCCAAACTGAAACTGATTGAGACCTACCTCAGATCCACCGGGAGCCACTCCAGGCTCAGTAATCTAGCCATCCTCTCCATGGAGCGTGAACTCGCAGAGTCAATTAACTTCTCAGCTGTGAGAGATGAGTTCAACTCACTAAAGGCTAGGAAGAGGCGAATCACAGTCACAACAACAATTGCATGCTTGGTAGGCCAATGACCATTTGGAAAGGCAGAAATTTGAGATCTCACCCTCAGCGTCATTTTTCCTCTATGTCACTGGGTGAGGAGGCGGAGGGAGATTAATGTAGTCGATTTAAGATGAGAAGAGTAAGAGTGAGAAAGGCAGAGGAGTATAAGAGTGGGGAGAGAAGTGGAAAAGGTTTGGAGGGAATTCAAAATAAGGTGAGGGAAGGGAAGTGGTTTGGATGGGAGTGGTTCGGTACCAAACAAATAAATGGTCCCTTGCATGATGGCAAATATGCATCATTAAATGGAGCCAATGCTTTACATTTGGAAAACAAAACAATAAAGCAATGCTATAAATTGAGTGTATGAAGCACAAACGAGCAGTGTCCTCAGCCTCAAGTTAATGCCTTCAATGCCAGCAGTAACCTTGACCCCACCTGAACCCTAACCCTAACGTTGATGTCAACTCCAGTAATACAGCTCACCTACTAAGAAAACTCCATGCAGCACCAACGACAGATCACTCTTCACTAATCTCAATGGTGACCTGAACCCAAAGGCTAATCTTAATTTTATATTGTCAATGCTTGTAATTTCGTCGTCAGGTGCACACAATGCACTTTCCTTACCAAGTTATCAATTATCAATGATATGAAAGATGACATTAACTACAGTGTGCTGGTCCACTTACTGTAATACACTATGGCACTGTGGATGAGGGGAAACGCAATACTGTAATGCTGGGGGTTTTTTTTGTTTTGCCATCCTGCTTCATATTTTGGATAACGTGATGGTTGCAATCAGCAACAAAAGTGTTTGCAAATGCTTACACGAATCACATCAAATTAGGCATCTTTAAAGTCTATCTTCCAAATTACAGAAAAGAACAAGGCAGGATAAATATAATGGCATGATGGTGGAGATGATGCTTCACACTAAGTGGATTTCATTTGTCGAGTTCATTGGTAAACAAAGGCTCAACACGCTTTTTCGCCATATTGGTCCACCAAGTGTGGCCACTCTAAGCTTGACAACTCAGCTCGATTTTATTGCCATCGAAAAAGTGAGTGCTTACCACATGTCATTTATAGCCATCTTCTTTAAACCACTTCTGGTCGTCCATGGAAATATTGGCACAGTCATCTGGAAAGTGGTCAGTGTCGCGTCTATTGACCAAGATTTGGATAATTATTTGGGGACAATGAAATTGATGAATTTTCTGAATGTGCAGAAGGCTCAAAGGTAAATATTGGTGTATAAGACGGGAAGAAATGACAAGGCAGCAACTCTTTATATCTTGGCTGTGACCCTGCTACAAAGATGAGATCCATACACCATCCCCTTTAATGGCTTGATCTCCATCTCTAACAGGTTAATCGGCATAATATTTTTGCAGGTAAAACCAACATCATTCACTTTATTGTGTTCATTATTTTTGTTCATACTTTCATGGTCATCTATTACTCCTGGAAGCTCTGAGCCTGTAAGGGTGCATCCCAATAATATGGAGAGGTTGCAAAAGCGAATGGACATAGTTTTTTTTAGCTCACCTGTTCGAAGAACAGAGAGCTATCGCGATACCCCTGGCGTGAGCATGAGCGTGAAAATGTTAAAGTTTTTGGTGCAAGTTATTTAGAAGCTTGCCATTCAATTAATATGTGTACTAGGATGCTGATATTTGGCATGGAGGTTCCTTTGGGGTATATTATTGATGTAGTGAAGTTGAAATTAAAAAATAATTTCAAATGTTTTAAATTTTTGACCTGTTTTGAACTTAACTTTTTTGTAGCACATCAACGTTAAAGTTTTTGGTGCAAGTTATTTGGATGCTTGCCATTCATTAATATGTGTAGTAGGATGCTGATATTTGGCATGGAGGTTCCTTTGGGGTATATTATTGATGTAGTGAAGTTGAAATTAAAAAATAATTTAAAATGTTTGAAATTTTTGACCTGTTTTGAACTTAACTTTTTTGTAGCACATCAAAGTTAAAGTTTTTGGTGCAAGTTATTTAGATGCTTGCCATTCATTAATATGTGTACTAGGATGCTGATATTTGGCATGGAGGTTCCTTTGGGGTATATTATTCATGTAGTGAAGTTGAAATTAAAAAATAATTTCAAATGTTTTAAATTTTTGACCTGTTTTGAAGTTAACTTTTTGTAGCACATCAACGTTAAAGTTTTTGGTGCAAGTTATTTTCTTTCTAATGTTTTTATATACCACACTATTTTTTTACTGATTACAATATACAAATACATATATTGCTTTAAAATTATTTGGATCAGACTTCACTGCAATGCTTTATTAAAAATATTATTAGACTAGTCTTTTAAAAACGATAAATGTATACAGGCGAGCATTGGGTGGCTTTGACACCAACTCTCTGGTAATTTTCATACAGCCAAACAATAAATCAGTACACTTGAGTGAACATAGATTTAGATTAATATTCGGATTCTGATGTGCCATACTCTGCTACAGAGCGTTGGTGCTGTCGAAGCAGTTTCTTAGCAAGGGTGGTTTGCCATTACCTTCCCAGCAGTAGTTAGAGCAGGAATTTGTAATTTGACTAAGGTGCCGGTGATTGCTCGCTAACTCTTCGTGAAAGACACTGTATGCTCTTTGAAGTCCACCAACTAATGCTGGCGGACGTATCGCTCAGTTTAACGTCCATCCGAGGGATGGCACACACCGATGAAACACCGGGATGACAGTTTATAGCTGGGTCAGGATTCAAACTCAGGCTTGACAGCTTAGAGTGATGGTAAAATGATAACCCATAGACTCGGCTTCAGCGCGGGAGATTCCAATGATCCTGAAGGCCTTGGTTTATACAGCGTCAAGCTGAGCAAGACGTGAGGCAGGGGAGCCAGCCCTGAGGGAAAAGCAGTACTCCATGAATCTGCAGATGAAGGCTTTGTAGATGGATAGGAGTTCAGGTGTGCCAGGGAAGGACTTTGTATGATGTAGGATGGATGCCCAGTCGGCAACTGGTTTTGGAGGTCAACTTTAAAATGTGGTTTGCCCAAGAAAGATTATGGCTGATAGTGATACCCAGAAGTTTGAATGACTGAACCCCCTCAAGAGGATTGTAAAGAAAGTAGATGGGGGGGGGGGGAAGGGAGGATTGCCAGATGGTCCTTTTGTAGAAAAAGAGAGAGGTCGAGATAGAGATATTTGTCAGGATTGAAAGACATATTCTAAGTGTTTGACCAGCTTGTGATTTCTCCCCACCCCAAGGTCTGAAGAGAGGGAAGAGGCTGCTACCTTCCTGTCTGAAGGATGAGGGATGTTACGGCAGAGGGTGGAATCATCAACAAATAGATAAAGAGGATTTTCCAGAGAGTCAGAGAGATCATTGATGAAGATCAGGAAAAGGACTGGGCCCAGAACGCTGCCTTGGGGCACTCCAGCCTTAACAGGGACAGGAGATGAAAGGATTCCGTTGAGTGTCACGTGTTAACTACGAAAGCAGAGGAAGGCAGTCAGTCATGTGTGGAGTTGGCCTTGGATACCAGAGGCAGACAGTTTGGAGAGCAAGGCAGGATACCAGACTAGCTCGAAAGCACGAGATATGTCCAGAGAGACAGTCTTGAACTCATGTCTGACATTGAGGGCCTCCATCCATTGTTGGGTGAGTCGAAGAAGCATGTCCAAAGTGGAGTGACCTTGACTGAAACAAATTGGTGATCTGAGATTAGTTTGTTGGAGAAAAGGAAGGATTTCATATCAACTGCGATGATGGATTCCGTGACCTTGTTGATGATTGGAAGTAAGCTGATAAGTCCATAGTTAAGGGGATCGGTTTTGGCTCCTTTTTTATGTAGTGCAGTGATGTTAGCAAATATCCAAGCAGATGGAAATAACCTCACACAAATGTTAGTGTGAAAAGGGCAGAGAGAGGATGTGCAAGAGCAGCAGAACAGGTTTTTAAGACATGTGAGCTGATGCTGTCCGGTCCAGTAGCAGAGTCAGAGTTGAGGGTTGAAAGAACCTTCTCCATTATCTCAGGTGCAAAAGGCACAGAGTCCAGGAGCAGTTGGGCATGACAGGGAAGGATGTCTCCCTCCTCTAAAACTTGGTCGCATCTTGTTAAGTCTGTCTGTGATGTATTCCCCCTTTCCATCCCTTCCCTCTCTTCAAATGGCATCACAGCCGACTCCGCTCGTGACAAGACTGGTTGTCTCAAATCTGTGTTTGCTCCCAAATCTTGTGTCCCCAACCCCCCACCGAGAGGGGATCGGAGCAAACGTAAACAATCAGCCGCATGTTTTGTTCACCCCATGCGTCCTCCCCGAGCCCTCATTCTTCCCCACATCCCTTTTTTATTCCCCACATCCTAAGTCTCCCTCTTATTTTGTCCCCCAACCTGCTCTTGGTGTCCCCCCCCTCTTTCTACTGTTCCTTTTGTTCAGTTGTGTCCTGATCCATTCTGTGTTTTAGCTTTTCCATGATCTTTCCCTTTGTGTCCAAAAAAACCCCCTCTTCTGTGTGCATTTTTGCACATTTTACCATTCATGCAAAAACAAGCTTCTGTGTAAGGTAAATTATTTGCTTTGCATTGGCATTGGGTTATACCTTCTGCATTGCATCTCCATGAGATTTCTGGAATATACATGAGGTGATTTCACCAAACCGCTCGAAGCGGGTACCTTGAGACTGCAACAGGGCTGAGTTGACCATCCAGAAGCTGACAGCCATGCAGGTTTGGAGAAGGGAGATTCTTGGACTGCTTGCAATGAACGTTTCCACGCAAGTGACTGGAAATCTCATACTTCGCTCCTCTTCACACCCACCCTTTCCCTCTCTAAAACTTGCTTTTCTCATTCATTTTTATCATTCACTCTGTCATCTGGATCATGAACACATGTTTTTTAACAGCTGCAGCTCAGTGGGGGCTTAATCATTGTTACTTGTTCTCCCCACTCTCTTGTCCCCTGTGATGACTGTACTTTCTTTCCTTGAGAGAAGTTTGTTTGATTTGAACTGACATTATCAACTTGGTGTTTTTTTTTCTTTCTTTTTGGCTAAAAGCTGTTTATACATTTAGTGCAATATTCAGAGAAAAGGAAAATCGTGAAATAATAATGTAGACGTCTGCCAACATGGATTGCTGTTGGATGTTCAAGATCCCATGGGAAGAGTAGCTGACATCTTGCTGGCATCATGGGCAAACTCCAAATTCCTGCCCTAAATACCACTGGGAAGGAAATGGCAAACCATTTGGTGTAATCCTTGCTAAGAAGCTGCTTTAGCAGCATGGATCTACCATATGGAGATGGAATGATAGACCATTTCTAATGTACAGGTGGACAATGCAGTGTGTCTACGTCATTAATTGTCACTCATTGTCAATTTACACCTTTTGACTCTTCATCCCAATGCTTTTTGTCTATTAGGGTTATTAGATTACTCGCGGGGTGTGCTAAAACATTGTGTAAGCATACGAACCGTGCTTCCCCATTCTCGGGTTGCTCACCTGCATTTGATTTTTCATTTATTTATATTTTCATTTACCGATGCTTTTCGATGGTTCTGTGATTTTTTTTTTTCCAAATGTATCGGCTTCGATGTCCGTCGGCACACAAAATTTCACCTTTCGACCTCACCTGGAAGGTACTCACTTTAATAGCAGTGAGTGAGTGAGTCAGTGGTTAGAAATATATATATATATATATATATATATATATATATATATATATATATATATATATATATATATATATCTATATTAGATCTGAGATTGGATTATTTGATACTATTATAAATTAGATTTTCAACCCATATGATGAGCAATTATTGTGATTTATCGAGAAAGAGATGATGTCCATCTGGAAATTGTGCCTGCCCAATTCAATGAGAATGTTAAAACAAATTTAGAATTTATCATTGAGGTTTATTACTACTTGGTGTGTGTGTGTGTGTGTGTGTGTGTGTGTGTGTGTGTGTGTGTGTGTGTGTGTGTGTGTGTTTGTAACACTAGAAATACCTGCTTCCTGCGGTAGCGGCTTGGGAGTGGTTGGGGGGGACAGAGGTGGAAGGGAGAGGAGAGGTAATGGTAGTGGAGAGTGTGCATCTGGTGTTTCGAGCATTAGCTCAGTCTCCTCCCCTTTCTCCCTTCCCTACACCAGGTCCGCATGCAAATTGATCACATGGACCGAGATCGGTGCTGCACCTCCATCAGTTTTATTGATGAGTGCTGGTCGTCGATACTCGCGGTCCTCCTAGCCGCTCATAGTCGGTAGGTTACTGTCAGCATGCGTCATCGTGGTGGCCGCATAGTCCGTTTCACCATTGAACATCTCGTCTGGTGGCTCGTCCACACTCGTGCTGTTTCCACTGGTCGTACACCCGTCGCGAGGCAGGTCAAGGCGGCTGCTTCCTGCGCCATGGTGTGGGTTTTCACCCACCTGGGGAAACTTGCAGGAGGGTGCCGCTTAGACTGTTTTGCAGGGACCTTGATTACCTTTGTAGGATGCCAGATGCATTCCTGGCATTCTCCTATTTGGGTAGGTCCTTGTTATTGGCATCACCAAAATGGCATCCAGTGGAGAATGAAGCACTGAAGAAGCACAAATCAGCCCTACTTGAGGATCACATGACCGCCCCCAGCCTATTGTTGGATGCACGGAAGTTTTCACGCCTGTGGGCTTCTCGTAATAACACGCCCATTCAGCCGCATTTGTTTGCTCTGACCTCAGGCTCTTGCCTGGAGAAATCCAGGGGGCAAGGCAGTCTCGCTGCCTTCCTGAATGAGAGCACAATGTTCCTGAATGGATATAAGTGACTCTGCAGAGTGGAATGGTGACCCACCAGAAGTTGTCGACCTGGCCGATTGGCTAGCCTCTATTCTGGCTGCTCAGATGTGGAACCAGCTCCTTTTAGGGCTGGACTTCGACACGCCGCCGAGGGCCGAGGTAATCGTGATTCCTGAACAGGGCTGGAATGCCCATATCGTGACATGGGCCCTGGGAGGCCTTGTCGCCCTTCTGCATACTTGCCATACCCAAGTCCTAGCCTCTTTGAGGAAGGACTGAGCACTGGCACAGGTGTGAAGGTGATCATGATGGCCCAATATGGTTGGTGTTTCTGCATTCCTTGCCTATTTATTTTCATTTACCAGAACCGATCCTTAATATCCCTTCATCCTCTGCAGATCTGACCTCTGCCACGGACCTCTTCCCTCTCAACCTTTGTAAGGCTGTTTGATTGGGGATCGCGGAGGGGCTGAGTCTTCCAGAATGGATGACGCGGGCCGGGGTTCTCGGCTTTGGACCACAGATGGTAAAGTGGCCTGATGGGGAAGAGGCCTTGAGTAAGGGGGGGGTCCTAATGGGCCTCCCACTCTATGGGCCCATCCTCAACATTATACACCTCTGGTGGGAACAGTCTGCAATAACATCTTCGAGAAGAGATTTTGGGCAAATCGATGACCATGGCTCATGAGCCCCTCAGCCATTCCGAATCTGTTGGGACGACCTGGTCGTGGCCTGGTCTCCATCGGTGGAGCGAGCCGACATAGAGGCAGTCACCCTTTCGGGTGGCCGCTTCTCTGCGAGAAAGCACCTCCGATCAATGCACTGCAGCATCTTCCACAAAATATGTTTTCTCGGTGCGCTGGGAGAGTCAGGCCAGCGCTCAATGGGTCCCCTGCAGAGGATGACAGCCCAGATTTACAAACTGGACTGGTCGGAACTGCAAGAGCAAGAGCTTCCCTCTGAACTTGTAACGTGTGTAGGTGCACCAGCGTGCGATGTCTTTCAGCTGCTGGGCCCGTATATTCTCCCTCAAGGGATTGGTCAGTATGAGGCTCCGCTTAGCGGAGCATAGAAACGACCTCCCCTGATGGGTTGTGCTCAGGCCCGTGGCCTGGGACCTCACAAATTGGCACCCCTACTGCACTGTGCATGTCACCAAAGTACTCCAGGTGGTTCACCCTGGACCAGCCTCATGGGCCAGATCCCAGGGCTTACTCCTGTATGCTTCTCACCAATTGGGCAGCTTCGGGCACATGGCTTGTGGAAGCTTCGCTTACCTACGTCTCCCGTTGGGATGCTGATTTGGCTTGCTTGTCCCTGGCTGGCGGTGGGTGGAGTGCCATGGCAGAGTCAGACTTTTCCAATGGCTTTACCCACTCCTATTTGATTACATGATTGACCCAAATGCCTTACAGCGGTTCGGTTCCTCGCTTCCCAGGAATGCCATATAATCTTCAATATTGAATGATGATCTGTTGGGCCATGGACTACCACACTACATCCTAATGATGGGTGCAGTTCCCGTGAAGTACTGGCGCATTGCACCGAGAACCATCACAGGGTGGGTTGTGAGGCAGCTTCAGTACCTTCGGACCCGGTGGAAATCGGCCAGGGGGGTTGACTTCCAGGCACCAATCCTCTGGATCTTTGAGCACCTTCACAACCTTCAGACTCGTGTGGTGGTATGGGCCAAGCCTGAACGAGGTGCCAGTGTTTTGAGGGGGGTGTAGTGGGGGACTTCCCTGCCCCATCCCCTTGTGGGAATGGGATGGAGGGTTGGCCCAGCATTGCATCGGGCAACACTGTGTTGGACCTCAATGGCAAAAACTTTATTTTATGTTCAACATAAATATCAATTCAACTTTATTTTATATCAAAAGAGGTGCTTAATATTCTTATTCACTTTTAGTTGAGAAATATATATCTTCCATTGGATAAAAGCTTTTTTCTCTGATCATTCATGAACACTCAACATCAGCCACACGTCGTGGATCAGTGGATATAACTGACTGTTCTTGGCTTTCGGTTGATAAATATATATTTCAGTTGATCGAAGCTCTTTTGCTCTATAGTGGGGCAACTTAGCTAAATATAGCATAACAATTGTGCATTTTGTGAGGAAAGCACCAAGTTTGGCACACCAGTAGCCTAACATATTATGAACAGATTTGGATATTGGGCCATCTCAAATTCAGCTGCTGATGGCTGTGGCAGCCATTTTCCACTGCCATAAAAAATTTTGAGATGGCCCAATATCCAAATCTGTTCATAATATGTTAGGCTACTAGTGTGCCAAATTTGGTGGGTTTTTTTTTTTTTTTTTGTATACCTTGGTCGAGGCTCGTATGAGAGCTAACACACAACTCACAGCAAGGAGGCATGAGACAAGAGGGGCGGGAGTGGAAGGGACAAAACAGTGGGGAACAGACACATTAGGTGAACTGTGGAAGGGAGAGGGATGGGGATTGTACGGGGAACATGGCGAAGAGAAGATGGACATTTCAGGGACTTTCAGGAAGGAAAGCAGGAGAAATGAAGGAAGTGGGCTTGGGTGGATTATCGGGGGTAGAAAAGATCGAGGATTTGGATGGGGGAAGATAAGAGGTGGTGGTGAACAGCTGTTTTGAAAGCCTGGGGGGAAGAATGGGAAAGAATAGAGTGAGGAAGTTTATTCCAAAGGCGGGAAAAAAGAGGAATGAAAGAGTGAAGATGAGCAGTGATTCGTGATTTTGGTAGTTTTACCAGAAGGGGGTTGTTGGCGGACCTTGAGCGCCCTGTGGAAATGTGGTGGGGA
Source organism: Eptatretus burgeri (assembly GCF_056783735.1). NCBI lineage: Eukaryota > Metazoa > Chordata > Myxini > Myxiniformes > Myxinidae > Eptatretus > Eptatretus burgeri. The sequence continues at coordinate 7,613,867 of NC_140970.1, read as the reverse complement.
CAAATCGCAGAGAGAGCAGGGGGGCAAGGCTGGAGAGGAGTCGGTAGAAGACAGAAAGACCACCGACCAACCTGCGGTGATTGAGTGAGAGGCCCAAAGACTCAGCTTCATTGCGGGAGATGCCGATGATCTTAAATGCCCTGGTTTCGACAGCGTGAAGCCGAGAAAGGTGGGAGGCAGGAGCACCAGCCCAGAGGGGAGAGCAGTACTCCATCAGGCTACGGACAAAAGCTTTGTAAGTGGTCAGGAGCTCAAGAGGGCCGAGGAAGGACTTAGCACGACGGAGGATTCCCAGTCGGCGACTGGCTTTTGAGGCGAGGTTGGAAATGTGACTTTCCCAGGAAAGGTCATGGCAGATAGTGAGACCTAGAAGCTTGATAGAAGATAGTGATTGACCTCGAAGATTGACCTAGAAGATAGTGAGACCTTTCCTCATAAAAAGCACAATTGTTATGCTAAGTTGCCCCACTACTAATAAATGGCTAATGTTGGAAACTTCTGCTACACATTGCTTCACATATTATCCGAAGACGGCTTTCCCTTAAATTAAAAGCTAACAATTAATGAAGAAAAAGAGCAATCAGAGATTGCAGGCCCTCAGCAGGACTTATTTTTTTGTGTTGTTTTGTGTGGTGTATTTTGTGTGGTGTTTGTGTATTGGTTTGTTATGTCATTAGTAGGAGACATAACTAGAACTGCCACTTTATAACTGCTGGCAGTAATGACCGGGTATCAAGACGTCCCGCTTTGATTGGACACCTGACCCTGACCCGTGACGTTTATTATTGTTCAATTGAATTTAAAATGGGATTAAAATATTCAATGCAAATCAAATGGAAGACCAAATAGGTACAGTTCTGCATTGGAGTAATCAGAAGGAACCCAAACAAGCAAAAAGCAAAGATGAAGTAATCAGGAGGAACCTGGATAGGATTCACATTTCAGGATAGGATAGGAGCTGCTACTCCTCTACCCTCAAACCCATACAGGCACAGCCAAGTGAGCATTATTTAAAAAAAAAATCAAAGAAACACAAAGAACCCAGATCAAAAACAATTCAGTAATGTCTCCAAACAAGTATAAATTTAAAACATGTATTCCCCCTTCACGAGTAGATCATAATTGTGAAGTTTCATGTCGATTCATTAAGTGGTTCCAGAGAAAACATTATTTAATATTTTTCTTCAATCCAATGTGGCTGTCAAATCATGTAACCTATCAATTATTCCTTGGCAAACTTGGACACCCATGGCTTGGAGAACATTTGTGTGGAGTTTCGCTTCGATCCGTCCAGCTGTTCTGGAGAAGATTTTTTTTATAGGTTTTAGGGTAAATCCAATATGGCTGTCAAACCATGTGACCTATGATGTCAAATGTGTAAACCTTTTGTTCCTCATGGATAGCTGGTCGTACGTGTGAAGTTTCACCTCGATCTCTATGGCCATTTCAGAGAAGATTTTTGAAGGTTTAAAAAAAAAATTTTTAGAACAATATAGCTGCCAAATCACGTGATCGATGATGTCATCAATTTTTTTTTTTTTGGACTATTTTATCCCGAGGTGACCCTGAAAATTTTTCGTGCTGATCAGATGTAGCGTTTTACATGTCCATTTATGAGGTCCAAACGAAGGCACCCGTGACGTCTTAAAAATCACACTTATTCCCCATGAAGAGTACTTGCTATGTGCCAAGTTTCAATTTTTACCTTGGTGTGGTTTCAGAGATAAAGAGGTCCAAAATTTTCCTGCTTTTATATGGCTGCCACACCATGTGACCTATGATGTTATAATTATCAACAAAACATTCTACTTGAGTAGTCTCTTCTATGATGAAAATTTTGTCTCGATCCGCCAAGCGTTTGCGGATAAAAACACAAAAGTTCTGTGCGGACAAACAAACATACAAAGAAACAAACAAACAAACGGACCCAAGTGCAATAGTCTCTCATCTGGCAGGGGTAAAAAAAACATTTGTTTTTTGAAATGTAAAAGGATGTTGAGATGGTTTGTCAAAAAGGTATGTAAACAAGGTAGGGATGGTCACAAGAAATTGTCATGTGAAACCATCCCTACATCTTTCTTTGGACCTTCGCTCTATAAATTGCAATGGATTCATGTTTAAACCAAGTCCTTAGCTAAAACCAATTTTGAGTTAGGCTGTCTGAAAATAAGAATAAAAAGAATTACAATCAGTATATTTTTAGTCTGTCAGTTTTGAAACTCAACGATGCTGTCCAACAGTTTAATGAGTGTTACTGGGTGTGAAATCCTCCAGCCGATTGGTTGGTACTTTATTGGTTTATAAGTTTGTATCTTGGTGGTTGTTTTAGAGGATTTGTGTTGTCTTAAACATTTGGCATGTCCATGCCATCTCTACATCAGAAGTCTCACGACTTTCTGATAAAAGTATGTTCCCCTTCTCATTCCTGGTTATTAACAACGCTGAAAATACTGGGAAAGTGAGATGCACGAATGGATCAGCAACACAGATTTTGAGTGTGTGATGTTCATCATCCGCAGATGTGCCACGAAGGACCGTCAAGCTCAGCGCATCGAGGAATGGCAGAAACGCAACCAGAAATTCATTGGCACTAATGAACCAACTTCCTCCTCCAATTCTTCTTTACTCTCAGTAAATCTATTCCCAGCTCCTTACAAGGTAACTTGAATAATGGCTGTTTTGAATGTTATTTCTCTTCACACTTGTTCAGGAAATTTAAAGCAGACTAAGAACATATTTGATCTACAATGGTAACATTGAATGGTGTGGGTGAATATGCATTAACAGGAACTGAGAGATACATAACCACAGATAACTATCTTGGATGTTACTATGCTCGAAGTGTGAGCTGATCACGCAGGACTGCAGAAACAGCCAAACTGGCTGTCACAAGAATGAATCTGAGCAAGGTTCTTTTCAGATTTACAAGCAGGGTATACCCAGGGTTTTTTGGAAAAATGACACCATATTGTAAACCCCTGAATTGTTTCAATATTTTTGTGCTATTATTTTAATTATTACTCCACCCATGCCAAGCGAAAAGCGGGGTTAAGCAATTGGTTCATGTCCGTCCGTCGGTCTTATCAGTTTATTACCGTCAGTTTATGATGGAGGAACAGCTTATTTCAATGGAATGTTGTATTTTGAACACGAATCGGAACATAAATTTGAAGCTATGTCTTTCGTTTAACTGTAACTTGGCTCAGAATTTGTCCTGATCACACATGCGCAGAGAAGAGCGAGATAATTACTGTTACTGTCTTCTTGCCAGGCAATCAAGCAAATCTGAAAATCATTCAAACAGGAAACTTACTGTTTTTAAGGAAGTCATAATGGCCACATACAACAGGCACAAATAACTAATGTAATGTGTTAGATAGCGTGGTGTAATGGACACTGTGAAAATGGCGTTCGAACCCAGAATGTTTTTATTTATACGCCTTTAAACCTCTTTAAACTTTTTATTGAAATTGAATTATATACTTGAAGACTGTATAAATCAAATCGCCTTCATCATACTTCCAAGAACCCTGCAATATATCACATTAGATTGTGTGGCATATGTTTTGGGGGTAAAGAAGAGGCCCGCCATAATGGCTCTATGTACCATGCTGATTGACGCTGCATTCAATGGTGATCAATAAAGACTCCATCTCCTAAATTGTGACTCTACATTATCTTATTACATTATATATGGTGGTTGGTGTACAAGACTGCTTTAGGAGCATTAAGTTTCTGGATTAAAAAAAAAAGATTTGCTGGAGTAACATCCCTCATCCTTCAGATAGGCAGGCAGCCTCTTCCCTCTCTACAGACATTGATAAAATCATGAGCTGGTCCTGCACTTGGAATATGTCTTTCAATCCCGACAAATCTCATCACCTCACTGTTTCTCTCCAAAAAGACTGTCTGGCGAACCCTCCCACCTCCTTCCTCAACAAACCTTAAGAAGTTGTCACTCAAACATTTGATTCTCACTATCAGCCATGTTCTTTATTGGTCAAACCACATATCTAAGTGGCCTCCATAGCCAGTCTACTGGACATACTGTGTCGTACAAAGTCTTTTCTTGGCATATTGAACTTTTCTCTACATTCTACATCCAAGACCTTCACACACAACTTGATGCAGTACTGCTCTCCCCTCTGAACTGGTGTCCCTGTCTCTCACTTTTCTCACTTGATAGCAATGTGTAAATGAAGGCCTTCAAAATCATTGGTATCTCCCATGATGAAGCAGAATTTGGAATTTGACCAGTGCTCCAGTGATAACTCACTTAGTCTTTGTTGATGCCTGGAGTGAATCATTCATTTTTCTTGACTCATTAATTCTTTTTTTTTTAATTTTGTAAATATTTGTAATAAAGCAAACACATGAACCAGTTGCATCCCAGGGTCCCAGGGAACTGAAGTAACCAATTGGTTGCATCCTTCCAGAGAGCTAATCAACACAGGGGATGCTGGAAGGCCAGAACAAATTACAGCTCTTCATCACGATATGTTAGAAGCTCACACGCCTTTACTTACAAGTCTTTCCTTATCCTTATTCACGAGTCACTCAACACATCAATATTTAATAGTGACTTTTGTTCGACATTACCAAAACTATTGAGCGTAGTGGATTTAGTTTGTTTGGGGAAACTACGGCGACAACGAACGAGTCTCTTCTGCTTGCTTTCTTTGATGCCATTTTAAAGCTGCAGTGGCTCAATGCCAATAAATCCTTCCTTCTTCACCAACCGTTGGAGAGATGACGAAGGAGTAATCATCAGCCGGGCTTCATTTACAATACGTCATTGCATTTTAAATGTGAGTGAGATTTCTTTTCTTCTCGTTTAAGCATCATCATCATAATCAGCATACTGAAAGGAATAATCACCACAATGTTCACCAGATAATGCGAGAAAACAGGTCCACAGCTTAACCACCATTTGATCGACGACACAATCATTGATGTAACACCCAACTACGAAGCACCAGTCCAACAGTTTTTTTTTTTTTAGCTTATCTGTAATTGGAATTCCAGATCAGGTAGTGTCATCGTGCACCATCTGTCCATCCATCCGTTCATCTGTTCGTCTCCTATTTAAAATTCTCCAGCCAAACTGCTGGGCCGATCCAGCTGAAATTTGGAAGCAAAGTTCCGCTCCTGACTGTTAATGGGGATTGCAAAGCTCGTTCTTGTCACGTGACTTTAAGTCGGTCAAAATGGCGGAATTAGTAAATTCCTTCAAAAATCTTCTCCAGACCTACCAATCAGAATGCTACCAAATTTGGGTTACAACATTAGGCCTGGGTAGGGATGTTAATTTTCGGAGGTCATGCCGATCACCTGACTGGAAGTGTGTCAAAATGGCCGCCTTAGTTAATTATCGGTAAAATCACATGAATTCCTTCACAAATCTTCTCCAGACCCACCAATCAGAATGCTACCAAATTTGGGTTACAACATTAGGTCAGGGTAGGGATGTTGTATTGCGGAGGTCATGCCAATCATGTGACCGAAATGTGTCAAAATGGCTGCCTTGGTCAATTTCTGGTAAAATTGCATAAATCCCTGCAATAATCTTCTTCTCCAGACCAACCAGTCAGAATGCTATCAAATTTACTCCAAGGGTATCACAGGGTACCAAATTAGCCCCCTCTGTTTTCTGGCCCAAATTAATGATGCAATGACTCGGCTCGATGATTATGCTCATATCCCAGCCCTTAAGTATGTTGATGACATGACACTTATTGAGAATTCAAGGGGCAGACAACCTAAGATGACACTACAATCTGCTTTGAATGTTTTTACTCAATGGGCAATTTAAAATAACATGAAGCTGAATACTGATAAGTGTGCCCTTTTGGAAGTTTGTTTCATGAAAGAACCTCCACCGAGGCCTCTATCTACAATCCAAGCTACTGTCCTGCAGAAGGTTGAGCAAATGTAAATATTAGGTATCATTATCTCATCTGATTTGAAGTGGAACCTTCATATTCACAATGTTGTCACCAGAGCAAATGGAAAGTTCTTTATGTTGAAGATGCTCATAAAGTTTAACTTGGCCATGGAAGATTTGCTTGCCATTTATAAAGGAGACGTTCGATCTCTTTTTGAGTATGTTGTTCCAGGTTGGAATGCTGGCCTCACAATCCGCCAAAAGTAACGAATTGGAACAGGTTCAGAAAAGGGCTCCCCAAATCATTCTAGGACAATTATACAGTGATTATGACCAGGCCTTTCAGTCTTGTGATATTCCAACCTTGAAACAACGCAGGTTTGAAATTTGTCTGAGATTCACACGCCAATTGCTAACATCGAATGAGTTTAGACATTGGCTTCCAGACCTCAGGCAGGATAGCACAAAATACTCTCAGAAATTCATCTCAACTTTCACAAATTACGTGTAAAACCCAAAGGTACAAAAACAGTGCCATACCATACTTTGTTAAAATTCTTAATGAATAATGTGCATTTTACTCCCCTTTTTACTTTTATTTTATTATATTATTATTATTATTATTGTTATTATTTTACATATATTTTAATGATATTCTTTTCGAATGATTTTAAAGTAGAAAGAAATTACATCTACAGCCTTTTGATTATCATACTGCTGATTTTGATTTGAATTGATTTGAGGTGTAATGTAGCTGCTGTCTTCTTCTTATGTTTTATATTAATTTTTCATAAGAACACCTGTCCCTGCCTTTTGGTTGAAGGTTACAACATTAGGTCAGGGTACTTTTTGGCTCTCTATTTCTTTGAACCCTATATAGCCTGGTTCCCAGGCCGAGTTTTCCTTTCCCCTTCTTTAATCCCATTTACCCTGGTTTCCCCCTTTCTTGTGTTCACTTTATCTCGGTTCCCACATAGTGATGTGCTATTTTTCACCTATTTTCGCATCATCCTGCTGGCTTAATGCTGTATTTACCCTCCTATAGTGTCTATCCTGCCCTATGGTCATGATATTTTACAATACAACTTGTTAGTATTTCTCATCATGTGCTTATTATTCTTCAGAATGTGCAGGTGAGAGGCCTTTCTTGTGCAGTTTCTTTCTTAATTGTTTATATGTCACACGTATAATGGGGATGGTTTACTCTTTGTGGTTTTCAGTGAGCAAGTCTGTTTGTGAATTCATTTGTCACATCTGTCCTGTGTTATGTTGCTTTTATCTGCATGTTAATTAGTGCGCAATTTAATTACACTAGTACGTGCCCGTAAAAAAAAAAAAAAAAAAAATTCAAACCGCGAGCAAGAAACAACAACCACACAGGCCGTTTCTTCACTCTCGCGTGCCCGTACATGTGTGGCCCGGAAGTTCGCATATCGCAGTTACGATTATTCGCAATTTAGTTTTAATGGCCAATGATTCAATTAGCGCCAACGTATTTTGCCTTTTCGCAATGTCGTCGCCAGGAAAAACAAAAGGAGAAGAGAAGAGAGAGAAAATTTTTTTACTTCCTGGATCGGAGCATACCAGCTCACTCTGATGTTACCGAAATGTATGCACCGTCTAATATGAAAACAATCATAACTTGGGGCATTGTGTTTATCTATAAATGCGCATAAGAAATCGAGAAATTATTAGAATACACGAAGTCATCACTCTCAGGAAGCCCGTACGTTGTAACCCGTAATGGGGAACGCGGCTTAGGTTCCCTTCCCCCATCGGCCACGCCCACGCAACAACCTGTCTTGTCATTGGTTGGTAAATAAATGGCCATAACTTGGGAGGCACTTGTCCGATTAATATCAAACCTTGAAAAGGCACATCCTCAGGTCCCCAGCAATATATCTGGCAAGTTTCAATTAGATCGGACCAGTGGTTGGCGAGAAACAGCGGACACACACACACACACACACACACACACACACACACACACACACACACACACACACACACACACACACACACACACACACACACTGCTGGAATTATAGATAGATTACAATGTACTATTTTGCAGACATTTCCATTTTCTCCATGTTTAATTGTTTATGCTCAGTTGAATAAAACCATTTACCAAACTACCAAATTTGGGTTGCAACATTAGGACAGGGTACTGATGTTAAATTGCGGAGGTCATGCCGAACACGTGTGTCAAAATGGCAGGCTTTGTCAAAAATTTGGGAAAAATCACGTAAATTCCTTCAAAAATCTTCTTCTCCAGACCCACCAGTCAGAATGCTATCAAATTTGAGTTTCAACGTTCGGCCAGGGCTCAAATAAGCTACAAGTCTAGTGGTCCTATATTTTTTTATAGTCTGGCCGAGAATGAAACCCAAAGGGGACCTGTGCACCATCCTGTCAGACACATATATGTCGTGTTCAATGTACTATCGGAAGAGTTCAAAGTTGCATTGCAGCATGTCAACAGGGTTAAAAAACATGGGCATGGTATTTGAGTCCATGTGCAGCACAGAGGTATTATGAGCTGAAGGGGATAGGATGGTAGTACATTATCATAGAGTGTGCATTGTTTTGCTAAACTTGGAGATAATATTGTTTTATTCACTTGACTAGTTTTGCCATGATTATTAATTGTGCAAGTGTAGTGTCTATCTGTCTTTGCCTTCTTATTCAACACTTTGAGAGTGGAATTGTACCATTTTATGATAGAAAAATGAAATGTGAACCAACTTGTGAGGGATTCAAATTGTCTTTGTCCCACTTGAGATGAATGGAATAAATCAGACTCTAGCAGCAAATACTACAGGCACCAACTAGAAGGGCACTCGGTAGAGTGCATACCTCCACCACGTAATGCCTGATCCACAAGAACATATCAGGCCCAATACATTTTTGAAATATCATGCTGTACAGTGCTATATCGTTTTTGGGCCTATCTCTCAATGGTGAAAAATCACTTTTAAAATTAAATAATACTCATATCCATATCCAGATTCGGCTCTTCATCAAGATCGAATCGATTTGTCCTTGCGACACACCCAACCTGTCCAAGTTTCATCTGAATCCGTCCACAACTTTTTGAGATATCGTGCTATATATCATTTTTAGGCCAATCTCTCATTGGTGAAGAATCACTTAAAAAATTATAGTGGTCGGATCCAGATCTGGATCTTCACCCAAATCTAATCAGTTCGTCCCTGTCACACACCCAACCTGTCCACAAAATTTCATCCGGATTCATCAACAACTTTTTGAGATATCCTGTACACAAACAGACAAACAAACATACAAGCCGGTAGGCAGTGATGGGTCGCCGAGCATGGAAACTATAAGATATAGAGCATAATGTATGTCATATAGTAGATAGGGAATCACCTTAAGATTATGCATTTCAAATCTCATCCAGTTCCATCGACTGATAACTACTCTGTATCCATTTGAATGAAAAGTACTGAAAATGTGGTTTGAAATCGGAAATCCCCAAAGTTCGAGGGGGTGCTGTGGGTGAACAAAGATCTAAATCGAAAATCCGGCTCGATTGTTTGTGCACAATGTATTCCAGACGATTAGTGTGAATTTTCATGACCATCCGACCATAACCCTAGGAGGAGTAGCATTTGGCGCGAAGGCACCTCCAGCTCTCGCATATTATCGATTTTTGCAATAATTGACCTTTGACCCCTGACCTAAGCGAAATCGGTCAATATGTCCTGAGGCAAAGTTGTAGTACTCATTGAGTACCATGAACCTGCAAAGTTTCATTCGTATCGATGCACTCACCTGCTCGCTCGGGGGCCTTCAATTTTCACCAATTTTCGTGCATACCCTAATTGTAGGGGGTGCTGCGGGTAAAGTATTCCATATATCACAAAAACCGGAATATATTTGATAGAGCATCACCTGTAGATCATTCGTGCCAAATTTCATAACCCTACGTGGGATAATGGCTTTCGGAATTGATTTCGCGTGAATGATACCGATTTTGAAGGTTTTTTGGTTGTTGCTAGGGAACCAAAGCGTCCCTAGCAACCATCACAATTTCCAAAGCACTAGGTCATAAGATGTACCTACCACCCGAGTTTGGTCAAAATCCGCCCACGTTTACTACCAATTATGCTGATGACAAACGAACAAACATCCAAACAAACAGACAGAATTACTGACAATAAGGGTCACCTATTTCGGCGACTCAACACCTATTTCGGTGACCCAAAAGAAAGGGGTGAAAACATAACCTCCTTCACTTTTGGTGGCAGAGCTTATAAAAGCCACATTTAGGCATTTATTGTGGAATCAAGCTGGCACTCCATGTTCCTGTGACCTCCACCTGAAGTGTGAAGGTGAGGGGGTGGGGGCAGGGGTGAATTTCAAAGCTTCAATTTAGCCACAAATGTGCTTCAATCCTTTCCTCTATAGAAAAAGGGGTGGCATGGCCGAGGGCACAAGTAAATATAAGGGTTAGGCATGGGACTACAGCAACAGGCCTCATCTCGAGATAAATACACACTGGCCAGTTTGCCAACCAGAGTGGACAATACCACTAATTGGCCGTTGCTCATTTGAGTTGAGATTCTCTCATTGTTTTGTGGAGCGCGAGGGGTGTGGTTAGACTACAGACAGTCCCTGCTGTTGCTGCATTGAAATCAGGTGGAGTTCTTGAAGAGCAGTTGTAAACTTCAAGGTTGTACAGGGTGGCCTGTAAGTCGCTTTACCAATCCCGAGTAAAGCATTCATTCTGAAACTCTTTTAATTTTGTGATGGTTCTCCGAAACCGTCCTTACCCGAGCAATGGAACACAACATATAGCGCTTCCTGAGATAGTTATTTCTTTATTATTTGTTTCAGATAGTCCTTCCCTTATGTCTCATGGATTTTATGGGTCAGTATGCATTGTGTGGGATTAGGTAGATTTTTTTCCCCAAATTTCTTTCTCACTTTAATTCCCGACACACGAACCTCTCTCAGGACAAACAAGCACGCCACACACATAGCTAATATACAAACACGTGCCAAGTCCTGGTTTGAATTGTGCACCAAAATCAAACTGACACATCACTTCAACCTTCACTAAACCCTACCCATGATCACACAACATCAAGACGCTTTATTGTCACTCCACATCATTGCAACATTACACAAGCTCGCTATACATTCGCCATTGCTCAACAGCCACAATGCCTCAACCACAGCACACCCGCCATGCCTCCTCTGTTATCGCCTCGACCACAATCACCATACTATCACCACAGTGCCCGCCACCACCCTTGGAACAGCGGTAGCAATGACATAATGCACCGGCAGAGGACACCCTCCCCGGACATTCAGACGTCTTTAACTCAAGGCGCTGTTGTGTGCTAATCGCCATGTAACAGCCTGTATGAAGCTCCGACACTCCATGTTCCTGTGACCTCCATTAGGCATCCAGTGTAGGTTTGCGCCCAGAAAGTGCAGCCAAAGACGCCGGGGTCATGTTAAGTGTGGAGCTCTGTGTCGTGTGTTGCCCTTGAGGTTATGCCGACATGTTCACGATTGTGGTCTCGCGTGCGTAATGCCGGCAATGGAGTAATCTTGTGCACCAATGGGGGCACTGCAAATCCCAGACACCCCGCCCTTTTAATCCACACCAAAGCTCCACCCCCGGCCAGTAACTATTTAAGCCATGCGTTCTCGATGCAGAGAGAATCTTTTCGCTTTGGTCGGCAGAACGTGATAAGAGGCAGAATGGAGCTGGTGCAACAGAGCTGGGGCAGTGGGCTGGAGCTTGCGGAGGGAGCTTGTGGAACCAAGTTGGTGGCCTCGAGTGCTGAGCAAGCGAGCGATCCAAGCACCTTATTTGACGCATTCATAAAGGCCAAGCCAATGAACACTGACACATACAGATAATCTCTCACCTCATACATAAGCTAAGCTGTCTTCTCACACGTTCTGTCCCTCTTCCAATTGTCTTCTTTGGATGTGAACAGAGCTCAGTGAGGGCAAGTCCCAACAAACCATTTTTTTAGGGAGACCCCACAGATGCACACCACTTTCCAGTTTCCTCCTTGTGCCTCACTTACACTTATTTGCAACTCATCTCCACCTGACCCCACCCTCACTCACACCTCCTCAAATAGGCACATGAGACATCAACCACAATTCCTCCTCTTATCCCTCTTCAGTGATGGCCGTGCGGGTTCGTCAACCCTACTTGGTGAGCCAAAGAGGTCGCAACCACCTCGTCCTCTTATATCTGTCTCTGATTTACCCTTCCACGGAATCATCTGATGGCACCTGTTTTATTTGTGTATAAGTAAGATTGTCTAACTTAATAGTATTGGGTTAGCTCTGCACTGCGTCCCCTTTGCTTAACTGTATCACTGTATTCTTTTGCCGTACCTCACACGTCTTGCACATCCCTGCTGTACGTATCGTCCTTGTAAAATGAACCCTTTGTATTCACTGTGCCACATACCTTTCCTTGTGCTTCTTATGAATAATATTTGTGTTATTTAAGTTCAAACAGCTTGTATCGTCCTTTCCTCCATTGATCCAGCATGTTCCGCATGCTTGTTAGCCAGGAAATTTTACCCCACCGATTGGTTCTACGTGTTAGCCAGTGCATACTTGGCTGTTCCGCTCAGCCGCACACGATTAAGTAAAGAAAAGGCAAGTACGCATGCAGGACACGAACCCCCCTTGATTTTGCCAATCGACAGGAAGTGGTAACGCGTGAAGTAGCGAGAATCCTTCCAGCATTGGCGGTACCAATCGACATTCCTGGTTGTTAACTAGCAACCTGCCAGGTTGTGGAATTATCCACAACTGGTGGCCTCAGGACCGGGCGTTCAGGAGGAATCCGAGTGCTTCCCCTTGTGGCGAACCATGAACCCCGGGTCCACAACAATATGCAGGTTTTATTGTGCAGTATTTGCAATAATTAATCAGTCATTGTATATGTAGCACTGCATCATTAAAACTTGGAAGCCAGCTTAAATAGCAATAATATTAAGTGGAGATGGCCACTGAGTTTAAACTCTGGCCACCAGGTGGCAATAACAGCATCCTACTTTTGACAATATTTCCTGTTGCCATGAGCAGTGCTGTGGAATGTGCCAGGTCTGCATCTCATGTTTTGTACCTTTGATTATTATTTCAGTAAAATAACTCAGAATTGGAATGGTGACTCTGCTCTGATCCTTCTGCCTCATAACCGCACCCCATCACAAAATAATACCATTACATGGCAACATTTTTGGAGAGTCATACAGGAGGAGTTTTTTTTTTAATCAAGCACAAGAGCCTGAACTAACTCTGGTGAATCAAACGTTAGAAAATAAAATAATTAATTCCCTTAAATACAGACTTTTCAAGCGTCTGAATGTCCGTACGAATGATTTCAGCTGCCTTTGCCAACACGATAGTCTCCTTGTCAAAGACTTTCAAATGCCCTCTTTAGTGCCAGTTCCATGTCATCCTGAAAAGCGAGAAGAACGTTCCTGCCTTGCTTGTGGGCTTGTAAGTCTGGTATGTTGGTTAATATTCGTTCTTTCAGTCTGGTCGAGTGTTCTCGAGTAGATGTGTCTGCTCCCAGGTCATTTAGTCTTGAAGTGTACATCTGATTTAAATCTGCTAGTTTGAACACCGGTGCTACGTCATTCTCCATGCTTTCTGCACGACAGTCTTGAATATACGAAAGCAGCTCCGCCAGGACAATGCCATGCAGTTGTGTATCAGAAGAACTTTCTCCACTGTCAGAGCAATTCTCTGACTCTGCTTTCTTGTAGAGTGTTTCTAAGCAATTGCTGTGGTACATTGCATCTTGGGGCATCATATCTACAGCGCTCAATTTGGCAACTAACATAATATGGTCTCGCACAATTTCTGCACATCGCCGAACATTTCTGTCTAGTTTCTCCGTCGATGCCTTATGGAGTTTATCTGATTTTTCACCACAAAAGAAGCAAGTGTCTTGCGATGTTCTGGCTGCACCACCATTGCTGTAGCGAGTGACTTTCTTTTTTGGCGAGTCACTGTTGGTTTCACACTCATCTCTTTTCCTGTTTTCTACCCATTGAAGTTTGGTATTGTTGTACTTATCCTTACATTTTTTGTGCCAGTTCGCTGCATTAGACTTTAGAGTTGAAGCAACTCCTGTTCCATTGTCTAACCTTGATAAGTTTATATTATCTGGAAGACTCTGAAACTCTGTGAATCTTATCAAATTACGTGCAAGATTATCATAAAGTGTACCAATGTCAATATCAGTCCTCTTTGAATCAGCTGGGCATCACAGTGGTTCTTTTGATGTCTCTTGACACAAAATGCATTTTGTCCCATCTATCGGCGATGATGATTCAGATGTTGAAGGAGTTTCTCGACGTTGTCTGGGGTTAGGTCTAAAATCTTGAAGGATTTAGCCATTGTTGGTATTTTTATTACTACACCACCACCACAGCTTCTACAACTAACAGCAGCATGCACTGTGATATGGAGATACTGATCTGAAAGAAGAAAATGAAGGATGAATGAATGGATGAATGCGTGCGATTTACACAGATTAACTGGAAGAACGTTAACTGTGATGCATGGTACAATTACCACATTACAGTTTCATATGTTTGTCACCATTTTATCATGTAGCAGCCATTTTGAATTTGAAAGCCATCTTGGTTAAGAAATGAAGAACATGTGAAACGTAAGGTAAAAGTTAGTGACATTTCACATTTCTGGTCAATTTTCCAACCAATCATAGGAAATGTATTCATTTATATGATTGTATCGGTAATTTTGCCCATGGCGGTGGCCATTTTGAAAATGACCGCCTTCTTGGAAAAAATTCAGTTGGCCCCATCTATATATTAATACTGAAGGACCAATTTTGTGCTCCTCCTAGCAGTTGCGTCACGTTTTTTCTCGGTACTGTGACCTGAGAAGTTTTGACACGGTGTTTGTACGTCGAAGTAGACACGTGCACAAATCAGAGGACTTCTTCACAAGGAGGGTGTACACCAAAAATGTCGTGTACAAGGACGTTTTGTAGGCCTCATTAGGTAAGGCCATGGAGTACATCGACTGGGATCCGGCTCTTACAAGAGCCACCACTGGTTGTCATTTTGGGCTCATGGAACGGAATCCGTCTGTTACGGGGTTTCGGCTCGTATCTAATATTGTTCAGTAGGTAAAACACGACAACTGTGCAAAGTTTCATGCTTTTCACCAAAAGTGCACAATACTTCCACCATTCTGCAGCACTACATACTGCCCCATCACATGCAAGAAAATCATTCCAGTGCAACATTAACACTGCACATAAACGTTGAACCTGAATTCCTTGTTCTTTATATCATTTGGTTTTTGTACATTTTCATTATTGAATGATTAATCTGTCGAATTCCGAACCTTACTGCAGCTCATGGCTTACAGAACGGATAAAAAAAAATCTATTCCTTTTATGGCATGCATGCTGAATGGTGCTTGCTCATTCAGTAATGTAAGCCAATAACTTGACACCATCCCTCAAAGGTTTATTCGATCAGCTGGGGGTTAAAGCTTGATACAGATCATGTTATAGTTGGATCCGAATTTTCATTCGATTGTCCTTTTATTTTTGTTGGTATCGGAATTAGAATGCCTCATTTCCAACCATTTGACTCAAACAATTTTTTTGCCACCTTTTGTTCATGGCCACAGATCAATCGTGGTGATGAGATATCGAGCCGCCTGCAAAACACACTTGGGAAGTATGATGAGATGAAAGACGTTCTCATCCATCAATATAATCAGTGCTACCTTGTTGGTGTCTCTCAGCCACCCAAACATCAAGCAGCAGATCAATCCATACCAGCTTTTTCAGAGAAGCCCAGTAGCAGCTTGAGGGCACCTCACAGCTTCCAGAAAGGTTTGTATTCAGGCTTCTGCTACAACTCTGTTTGCTTTCTTCAAATGAAATTTTTCATCTCCAAAGCTGTAGGTTGATGAATACCTCCCAAAGAGTAGAACAAATGATTCATTAAGCAGGACATTGAATTCTACTTTTGTTGGCAACTTCAGCGAATGTGCACTAAACTCTATTGTACTTGTTGTTTTTTATTTGTTAATCAATACTGTTATGCATAAAATGCAGCTCAAGTGTACCTGAACCTGTTAGATTTTTGAATGTATGCAGAGCTTTGGCTCGGATAAGACACATCCATGGAGGGCTGGGGAGGGGGAGGAAGAGAGAGAGGGAAATCCTTGTCGTAACCTAAAGCTGCCTTCAGTTGGATGTTAACTGTCCATGTTGAGAAAGCAAGCTGCTTGACCACAACTGCTTCAGTGGACCAGGGCCGTGAGAATGGATATTACGAAAGTATATAACGGTATCACACCAGTGTGACTCAAAGGAAGTAAGCACAACAGTTGCACACAGCTTTACATGATAAGCAAACAAAAGTGAAACTAAACAAACAAGACGGTATACAGGAACGAACTGGAGAGTAAATATTAACTGATTCTCACACATTCCCACAAATCGCAAACAAATCGCGCAATGATGCATGAGAAAAAGGTGTGAAACAGTAACCTCAAGTGTGACGGAGGAGACCGACCTGATCACTTGACTTCTTCACCTTACAATTCACTCACAAATTTGCCATCTTCTGAACTTGCACCATTACATTTATGATTGTTTTGTTTTGTTGACCAATTAATGAAAAGTTCGGCTCTGTTTATTGGAATCGATCGGAAGTTTGTAGTTTTATGGAATGTTATGTGTTCTGTTTAGAATTATCCATCGACGGATTCATTATCTAATAATTCTGTAATCTTATTTCATCACCTGATAATTTTGTTCATTTCCTGTTCCTCCTCACAGGTGCATCATTTGCAGAGTATGATTTTTCTCAGGTGGGGGAATCTTGTAAAATCAGCCTAGAAAGCACCAGTATCCAAGCAGCTCCGAAAAGGTTGTGTGGACAATTGTTTGACTCAGGTAAAATGGGGTGTGGCTCAATACAGGACACTGGGCCGAAAGCCTCTCAGAGCTTGGAGAGGAGCAATATTCGGCGGCAGCATTCTTCCATGGGTGTAGCAGCTTTGCCAACTTGGAAGCCAACAGCGTATGTGCGACCAATGGATGGACAGGACCTAGTCACAATTGAGGTGACCTGCAGAGGTGAAACTATATCACCTGGGCAGCTCAAGCCAGACCAACCTGAATCTCTGCTCACAAGAGACGCATACTCTCAGGTGGACAATGGAAACCTCACCAAATTGGTGAGGTTACAGGCTGATAAAGTCAAAAGTCCACGATCTGAAGTGAGTTTGCACAGTACGTCATCCATCGTAATTTATGCCCATATTAAACGCTTCATGTTGTAATTTATATTTGCCTTGTATGTGTCAGTTTTAAGCAGCCGAAGGGAACTTCATACAAATGCGGGTTCAAATGTTCCGGTGCTCCCATCCCCACCCCCAACCCTCCAAGACCAACCGTCAGCGCAGCTGGTCAAGAAACGTCTGTGATACATTAATGACGAAGTGAAAAAACATAAAATACCACCTGCCGGATTTCTGAAACCTACCCTTTACGGCCCTAAAATGTAATGTCTACAATATCAATACAACTCGCATAACCCGCGCTCTGCGCGACATGTTGGGGTGGGTGTGTTTGAGAAAGGAACTGATGCAGAGTATCAGTAGTAATTTTACTTTAATGCAGTAAGTGGAATACGATTTCACTGTTTCAGAACCATTTTATTTACTTTTTTGTACCATGCACCTCATATGGTCTTTGAGATAATGTAAGCCGAATATCACGTTACTTGAGCGCAGAACAAAGTCGAAGATAGCGCGACACGAAACCACAAACTCGGAAATAATATATAAGATAATAATGTCATGGAGTAAATGATATGATATAAACGAACTCCACAAAAATCACAGCTTGCGCTCAATTATACCACAAAATGATCTGTTACTTTGCAGGTATTCTCAATTTTCAGATACATGATTGTCCCTATTGTCCCTTCATAGTGTAAGCTTTATTAATCCTGTGTATAATTATGTTTGAGCTGCATGGAGACAGCACAGGGCATCATTATTCAAAGTCCCATTCCTCAAAAGCCTGTTCTCCAAGGTGCTCTTTAAGGGGACGGAACAGATGAAACTCGCAAGATATTCAAATTGGGAATGCAAGTGGAACATGCAAGAAATTCCCAAAACATGCTATTACAAAATTGCCGTCGTCAGTTGCACTGTGAGCAAACATTATCATGTTGCGGAATGACACAATTTGATTAGAAAACAAGCAACTGTACTTCTTGATTGCTGACTTAAACTTGCCATGGAAAAGGTCGCAAGAAGAATGGTTCTCCTGTCCTGAAGAAAATCGATGTACAGAATCCCTTACGGGTTAAAAGCACAGATTATATCACCTTTCTTTATCTCCCTCTCTCCCTGTCTCTTTATGTATCATGTGACCTCCTCACAGGTGCATCATTTGTAGAGAGACCTTTGGAAGTCTCTCTGTATCATGTGCATTGCAAGGCTGCTGGTTGCATCGTTGGCCGGAGGCATAGCAGTTCCGCTGATGCAATGTCTCCTGCTGGTTTGGGTAGGAATTTGGAATTTGACCAGGGTGCCGGCGAATGCTCGCCTACTCTTTGTGAAGGACACCGTGGGATCTTTAACATCCACCAACACTAATGTCTGCAGATGGAATTCCCGTTTAGCATCCATTCAAGGGATGGCGCACACAGTGATGAATCGCCCTTCCTGTGAAACACCAGAATGTCAGTTTATAGCTGAGCCGATATTCCAACCCAGGCTCGACAGCTTACAGGTGAGTGTGCGTACCTCTAGGCAATCCTGTGCTAGCCCCTTTATTGCTGGATATTTAGGATTCTTCAACTACATGCTTTCCCTCTTTGATTCTTCAGTGTAAATGTGTATTTAAGTTTCACCACAGATCACAGTCAAACAGGATGGTGGAGAGGTATACACTTACCTTTGAGTTACCTCATCGAGGTTTGATTCTGGCTTCTCAGGGATAGTGGTGCTTCACAAGAAGGGCATTTCATCACAGAGGATGCCATCTCTTGGATGGTCAAGCTGTGTGCTCTATCTGCCGGCATTAGTTGGTGGATGTTAACAATCTCACGGTGTCTTTTGACAAAAAGTAAGCGAATTATCATCGGTAGCCTAGCCAAATTTCAAATCCCTTCCCTCACCTACAGGGATGTACTGCAACAACGACACAGCCGAGTTCCCACCAATGATGCAAACCAGCAGCCAGATGTTGCACATGAATGAATGATTAAAGGTCATCATCTCAATTTATCAACTCATCGCCTTATTGACCGGATTAAGGACATATATCAGAACAAACAATGACTTGCAATGTTTTGGGGTCATCCTTTAGGCATTGTAGTTTGTGGTACCCTTTTCACATTAATCCTTTGGAAGTTTAAGCTGTCAGGAATGACAGACAACACAAGGAAGAATATTCACCTTTGAACTAACATGACAAAGAAAGCCTTTTTTTCAGTCTCATTGTGCATGCATGATGTCCTCAAAATGCAGTTGCCACTTATTAATGCAGGTATAACCTCATAATGCTCTATTCCATTGGCTGTCAGGTCAGGTCAGGTCAGGTATGGGAGCATGTGCTGGAGCAGCACATCACTGCGTCCACTTTCCGGCGGTACTCTAGGGGCCTCCGTCTGGCCATCCCCCAGGCAGATGCCAGGCCCATCCCCATCTCCTTGAGATGATAGTCAACCTGCTGCAACCATGAGGCATGTGGTCGGCCCACTGGCCTCCTCCACTCATGAGACTCCCTCGCTGTGAGAATCTGGTGAGCAGGATCAGCTTCAGGAAAATGAGCCACATGTCCATACTGCCGCAGGTAATGCTCACGGACTATTCAGGTAATAAATCTAATTTGAGTCTCTCTCAGAAACCACTCGTTGGACACAAAGTCCAATCAGCGATAGCAAAGGATTCTCCGAAGAGACCTGGTTCCAAAGGAATTAAGTCTCCATCTCAGATTCCTGGTCAGAGTCTCGGTCTCACATCCATAGAGCAAGACTGGAAGCACGGAGGACCTGAAAACTCGGACTTTCATCCTCCTGCACAGGTCCCGGCAGCACCACCCACCATGATCCAGTGAATCCATGATTCCACAGGCCCGACCCAGATGTCTATTGATCTCTGGTTCACAGCCAGTAGAGACATGAATATCTGCCAAGGTAAGTGAATCTCTCCGTGACCTCAACATCCTTACCACAAACTGGCACAGAAAGGACAGCAGTATCTAAGATGTCATTGAAAGCCTGGATCTTATTTTTGACCAAGGAAACCCGAAATCCCAGTGGCTCCAACTCATCATTCAGCACCTCGAGGGCCCCCAAAAGGATATCCAGAGTTTCTGCAAAGATGACTGCATCATCTGTGAAATCAAGGTCAGAGATCTTGACATTCCCAAACGATGCACCGCAGCTTGATCTTTCCGACATCCTCCCTAGAATCCAGTCCATACAAGTGCTGAAAAGTGTGGGGGCCAGTACACACCCCTGACGAACTCCAGTAACAACTGGAAATAAGTCGGAGATGGAATCAGCACATCTCAGTACCACAGTATAGTTCAGACATCAGATCGATCAGGTTTGGTGGCACCCCATGAAGACAAAGAATCCTCCAGAGGGCATTGTGATTCACTGAATTGAATGTTTTGCAGTTTCATTGGCTGCAAACAGTCCCTGCCGAAACTCTCGTCTGCGTTCGGTGAGGACCCGAAGAGCAAGGATACAGTCACGTTGACCTCTTTGGTGTAAAGCCTGATTGCTCTGGAAGCTCGTGCTCAAGCAGATGGTGGCAAGCCCGATCAAGAATTATCCGAACAAAGACGTTGCCTGGCACTGAGAGCAGCGTCACCCCTCGGTAGTTGTTGCAGTCTTGGCGATCATCCCTCCCTTTCCATAAAGGGCCAACAAGGCCCCTCTTCCAATCAGTTGGGATGATGTCTGTGTTCCAGGCAGAGCACAGATCTGCATGCAACGACCCGAGTAAAGCATTTCCACCAGCCTTGAGAAGTTCAGCAAGGATGGCACAGATCCCAGGAGCTTTACCCCATTTCAACCAGTTCACTGCAGCCTGTGTTTCCACAAACGAGTTCCAATAACGAGTGAGTTCCAAGACATCTACCGACAACATCAAGGACGGTGGTTTTGAAGGCATTCCACATCTTTGCAGGATCTCCCAAAGCACCCAGACCCCCAAATCTCCACTCAGCTTGTTCGCAAACGCCTCAGCTGCCCTCTCATTCTTGAGCTTGTCAACATCCAGCCTAGCCTGGGATGGTGCCATTCTCCTGGATTTAAGTTGCAACTTCAGAATTGCTACAACAAGCCTGTGGTCAGTATTGAAGAACTGAGCACTCTGGTAGACCCTGCATTTCTGGATCATCCTCCATTGACCATCAACGAGCACACAGTCAATCTCCTTTGCCACACCACCAGCGTTGGAATATCAAGTGCAGCGATGAGCCTGTGGATGCTGAAACATGAACCAGCTACCCTCAGTCCATGACTTCTAGCAAAGTCAAGGAACTTCCTGCTATTTTGGTTCACAGTTCCAGACCAATGGGGAACAACACACGTCTCGTAACCATCCCTATCAATTCCAGTCGATTCATTGAAATCCCCCAAAACGAGAAGAGTATCTCGCCTGGGGCACTGATCATCCACAGACTCGAGCGTGCCATAGAATGTGTCCTTCATGGTGAGATCACTCGTCTTAGTCGGAGCATATACAGAGATCAGGGGAATGACACCCAAGGTGTGACAAATCCTTTGTCTCATAATACGCTCGTTGACAGGTGTTACCGTAATTATCGTTGGAGTCAGCTTATTGGACACAGCCACAGCAACTCCTTGAGAATGGTAACCATCAGAGTGACCAGAGTAATAGTAGGTCTGACCACCCACCATGATCTCACCGCAATCCGGTCTGCGAACCTCAGAGAGTGCTGCAATACTGATGTCCAAACGCTTGAGTTCAGATGATAACAGACAGGTGATCATCCTCTCTTGGGGATAGGACATTTCAGGCACCCACCTGAAGGGACCGCCTCAGGTTAACCCAAGGAGACCGCCATCTGGTGGACGACACCTCAGTACCACCATGACACACACCACCGCAAGCTGACCCGGGAAGGTTACCCCGTGGTTTCCCTCATATCATCAAAGATTGGGGGTCCCGAAGGCTTTGCTCCAATTCTGTCATCCGGTGAGCTGCCC
Organism: Eptatretus burgeri; assembly: GCF_056783735.1. Lineage (NCBI taxonomy): Eukaryota > Metazoa > Chordata > Myxini > Myxiniformes > Myxinidae > Eptatretus > Eptatretus burgeri. The sequence continues at coordinate 7,591,709 of NC_140970.1, read as the reverse complement.
TGCGAAGGGAAGCTGCACAGGAGGTACTTCCACGGAGTGGGTTTTCAGATTTGTTAATGCTGTTGGAATGTTTTTCGGAATGAAGGGTTTAACGGTGGCTCGAGTGCAAATCCTGCCACCAACCTCGTCATATAAAGTGACCCAACTGCAGGAGGCCGTCTGCAGACACAGTTGGGTACTCGATATGGATGGTCCTTGGCTCACAAGGCATTCCTCCGCCCTTTGACAGGTTTTGTTCTTCTTCCTGCTGGGTGTCCATATCATACACTCTCCTCACCAAGAAACTTGGTGGTGGAGACAGCTTAGTTGCCGCCAACCCGACAATGGAACAGGTTAGTACAGGTTTACATGGTACCTGTAGCAAGTCACAAATCTAATCTGACCTGACTCTTTGCCACATGACACTTCTTCTATGCCATGTGAGACTTTTTTCCTGTACCACTCGTTAAGATGAGCAGAACCTGATTGAAAAAGAGAAAAATATAATCAATTCTATTTTGTGCCCTCTCAGCTTGGTACTGAAGCGGTTTACCAATAGCAGGCTTTTTGATTATGCCTGGCAACCCTCAAGTGTTATTGCAGAATGCTCTTAGACAGAAGGTCTATCAGGGTCAATAGGGTCTTATGGGAATAAGATTTCTAATGGGGTCTATTTGGTCTACATAGTGTTGAGGTCCTAAAAGGTCTTCGGGTTATTAAAGAGTGTTCGGGTTATAAAGGGTGTTTGGTGTCTTAAGGGTCCGGGGGATGTTAAGGGGTCGAAAGAAAATGTATGAACTAAATTTGCCATGCACAACATGCAACCTTGTAAAACACTTGATTGGTCAAATTTTCCAAATTTGACCTTCGGGGTCCTAGAGGTCTTCAGGTAGCTAGCCATGAAAGGTTTGGCAAGATTTTGTCAGGAATGATAGATTGTGAAGAATCACTTTTTGATTTAGGTGCTTCTCAGTGAATAGGGGTTTTCCACCAATGGTAAAGTTTGAAATATCTCAAACTCAAAGGGGAATGCATTTGCCCCTCGACTCGTCAGGAACATGAACCATAACCAAATTTGACCTGAGGGGTCCTAGAGGTCTTAAGGGTCTAATGGGTCTTAAGGGGTCTTAGGGTTCTAAAAGTTTAAAAGGGTCTTAGGGGTCTTAAAGGGTCTGAGGGTTATAAAAGATCTAAAGGGTCTTAAGGGTGTTTGGTGTCTTGAAGGGTCTTATGGTTATAAAGTATATTAAGGGTCTTAGGGGTCTTAAAGGTTGTTGGGGATCTTAGGTGTCTTCGAAGTCTGAAGGGTCTTAGGCGGTCTTAAATTGTGTGAGGGTTTTCTGCTCTTTAGGGTCTTAATGTGTATTTGGGGTCTAAAGCGTCTTCATGATCTAAGGGGTAGAAAGGGTGTAAAGGCTCTAAAGGTCTACATGTCTAAAAGGTGTGTTCCAATCGTCGATAATTAATAGAAGTAATCAATCGATGTAGTCAAGGTCCAATAATAAGTAATTAATAGACGTACTCACAGGGTTCGACCAAGACTTCACCTCGACAAGGGTTCACCATCCATCTGTGCCTTTCGGTTTTATATGCAGTATTATATAGATATCATGTCAATTGGATGAAAATTTACGATTTATGTGACCTTGACCTTTGACCTATTGACCTCAAGAATAGGCTTCCAGCTTGTCACTACCTCTACCAGGTGCTTACGTTTTGTGGAGATTGAATTAAAAATGTGACCTGTAGGCAATTGACATAAAAACAGACAGAACAAGAGCAGGAATTACTTTGCAATATGTGCCCCCTACCGATGTGATATTTTCTCAGTCCAAAAAGGGGATAACTCTGTGAAAAATTGATGAAATGTCCTTATAACTCGAACTTGTTCTGTAACTTATCACAATAAAGCCATCCACCAAGTTTCAGTTCAATATAATCAAGGGTATGGGGGAAAAAGTGTGAAGAGCAAACCAATAGTCCCCTCTGCTGAAACCAGTAGGGGACGAATAACAGACCAGACCAACCGATACACTGTACTTGTGAATCTTGTGAATTTCACAAGGAACGGACAGGGGTGAATACATAACCTCCGTCCACCTTTGGTGGTCGAGTTAATTATGTTGTTCTACTCTGACTTCATTTCTTCGATATGTTGTGGTTCAGCCCTGTCAGCAGAATTGTGCATGATTCTGAATTTTATTGGCATTTTTTAGCTCATTTCAACCCCAATTAATTTATTTATTTATTTATTTTACTAAAAAAATATATTATATACACATTTTTATTTTAATTGTCTAATATTCATGGAAGAGATTTATATACGTATATTACACAAATGACGAGACAACAGGAAGAAATTCGTTTACTCCGACATGAATTCCAAGTACATTAAAAGACGACTAACAAATCAACAGTTTTCAAATTTGAACTTGGGTATCCTCGAATCACGAGTCTTGGCATCAAAGGGGAATGCTAAAAACACAGGCAAATTCAATGAAATGCTTTAGGTACTCACTGTGTAGGTACCAATCCACATTGCATTGTTCAATCCCACTGCTACTCATTTGAGATTTCTCATTGCTTCTTGTAATTGTTGCATTTAAATTTCTTCAGAAGAAAGTTTTTGTCATATATTTTCGACTCCAGAGATTAACGCTTTCTTTTGAAATTCAATATAATTCTGACATTAATTTTTGCGAGACGCACATTTATATTTCTCATCAATTTGTAACAAAGGAAACTTTTGGAGCTGACTTAATCAGTCGAAGACTAGTTATTAATAATTGTTCAAATTGTTTTCTTATTTCTCTGTTTATTTAGTTGTTTTGTTTTCCTGCCTTTGGGAAGAAAATCCACCTTCACATTATGCCAGTCATTGCAGCACACTCATTGTCTTGCACAAAATGGTAAAAAGATTGATGCATCTTAACTGGCTGCTCTTTTGTGCATTTTCCACAGATTGGGTTTTTTAATACAGACCATGTGGAGAACATTTTGAGGGTGAGTCAATGATTCTTTTTATTTTTATCTTCTCATCTCAGAAACAAACAGTTTGAAATATCTCAAACCTTTTTTATAAAGTTACTATTTTTACCCTCGTCGAAGTCGAGGGTATTGCATTTGGGTCCATTTGTTTGCCTGTTTGTTTGTTTCTTTGTACGCACAAAACTTTAGTGTTTTTCTCCGCAACCGCTTGTCATATACAGACAAAATTTTCGCCATAGGAGCGACTACTCGTGTAAAGTGTTTTAAAGATAAATACGACGTCATAGGTCACGTGTTGTGGCAGCCATGTTGGAAAAACAGGAAAAACTTTGGACCTCTGTATCTCTGAAACTGCACTAAGAAAATAATTGAAACTTGGCACATGGCAAATAGTCCTCATGGGGAATAAGTGTGATTTTTTTTTTTTAATGATATCTTTGGTGCCTTCGGTATGACATCATAATTGCATATGTAGAATGCTACATCTGATCAGTATGATAATTTTTGAGGGTCATCTCGGGGTAAAATGGTCCAAAGAAAAATTTTTTTTGATGACATCGTCGTTCACATGATTCAGCAGCCATATTGTTTAAAATAAGAAAAACCTTCAAAAATCTTATTCTTTGAAGTGGCTGAACAGATTGAGGTGAAACTTTACATGTATGACTGCCTAGCCATGAGGAACAAAAGGTTTACACATGTGATGTAATAGGTCACATGGTTTGGCAGCCAAATAGGATTGAAGAAAAATATGAAATAATGTTTTCTCTGGAACTGCTTAATCAATTGACATGAAACTTCACATTTATGATCTAGTAATGATATGGAATACATGTTTTAAATGTCAACCTAATTGGATGCATGGTCTGGCAGCAAGAATAATTTAATTTTTTGATCTGGGCTGTTTTGATTTTTTTTTTAACTTTTTTTTTTTGTTGAATAAGTCGCACTTGGTTGTGCCTGGATGGGTTTGAGCATAGAGTAGCAGCTGAAATGTGAATCCTATCCAGGTTCCTCCTGATGAGTTCATCTTTGCTTTTTTTTGTTTGGGTTTCTTATGATTACTCCAATACAGGAATTTGATTTGAATTTAATTTATTTTAATCCCATTCTGAATTCTTTTGAATAATAATAACAAACATCATGGGTCAGGGTCAGGTCCTCCAATCAAAGCGGGGTTGCATCAAAGCAAGACGTCTTGATACCCGGTCATCACTACCAGTAGTTATAAAGTGGCAGTTCTAATTATGTCATTAATTATGTAACTCACCAGTACACAAATGCCACACAAAATACACTAAACAAAACAAGTACTGATGAGGGTCTGTTATCTTTGATTGCTCTTTTTCTTGTTCACTTTGAAACGGTGAAGGAAGGACATTTCGTTCTTGGCACACACCCAACCTGTCCACTAAGTTTCATCCGAATCTGTCCATAATTTTTTGAGACATCGTGCTCGGTATCATTTTTGGCCCTACCTCTCAATGGTGAAGAATCACTTTAAAAATTCTAATTTCCGGATCTTCAACGAAATGGAGTCAATTCGTTCTCGTTACAAACCCAACCCGTCCTCCGAGTTTTAGCCAAATCCATGCATCCATAACTTTGAGATATCCTGCTCACAGACAGACAAATTAACAAACAGACAGACAAACAGGCAGACAGTGGCCTGCAAGAGTATTTGCCCCCCTACCAATAATGGCACATATTTTGTGACCTTTCATACAAATAATTTGCTCCTGAAACGATTTGGGTTAATTAGGCAAAGGGTTTGAATACTTACGCAACTGAGAATCACCTGATTTTTTTATGTCAATCTAACTTGTTCACATTTTCACATTTTACCTGCATTTTTTTTTTTTTTAGCTTTATCACGTTGGAGTAGTTTGTGAAGACTCGACATTTTAAATTTGATTTGAAAGTCATGGAATAAGCTCAGGTGACATAAAAATGTGAAAACTTCGGAGGAGGATGGGGGTGGGGGGTGAATACTTTTGCAGGCCACTGCACATAAATATATATATATATATATATATATATATATATATATATATATATATATATATATATATATATATATACATACATACATGCATAAATACATAGAGTGTGGCGGTTCCATAAAACCGGCACTCCTCTGAGGCAATGGCACCCATCATATAGCAATCCTGAGATAGTTATCTCATTATCATTATTAGTATTTGTTTAGTTAGCCCTTTCCATATGTCTAAGGGGCAAATGGGACAAGATGCGTTCCGTAAGGCTTTTACTTCGGTCTTCAATCAATTCTTTCATTTATTTCATCTCTTTACTTCCCATTATCTCAAACACAAACCACGCAAGCACGCACGCAGATTGGTAATGATACCATGAGCGGTAAGAGGACACAGTGGAAACTCATTTACATACGCGCACCATTTTCCATTCAAACGGCACTCCATAACCCAACTGACGCCTCACCTCAGACCCTTACTATGCTCACCGCAACGCTACAACGCTTACCATAATCACTCCAAATGCCTTCTAAAAATCCCGACAACAACCTACACCCAATGCCTTCACCACAAACGCCACAACCACAACCAACTACCCCAACCCGTTTGCCACAACACCACAACTATGACAAACGACCCCAACCCCTTCGCCACATCACAACTATGACCAAATACCCTAACTTCTTTTCCACAAATACCACAATGCTTCCCTCACCCTCCCCCCTATAACCGCCGCAACTGCCATCAACCCCCACCGGACGCTCACCACAGTCTCTGAGTGTACCGAAGGAATGAGGACATTAAAAGCCATGGTGTTTCGGCATGTACCTCAAAGCGCAAACGTGCAGTGGAGTTCATTCAAGGATGTGCGGGTAGCTCTGCGGTTTCCCCAAATAACCATGCTCGAGTGGAGTCCGGACAGCACTCCCGAAGACCCTTGACCAATATTAATTATGGAGCTCCATCGCGTGGCCAGGCTCGAGGGCAACTGAAGCCATTTTCGATTCTGAAGCCTAGCAGGGCATGGCTAAAGGCCCGGTCACACCTTGACGTTTTAGCCAGCAATGGCAACGTATCAAAATGTATGTAAAACGCTGGCTTACGCTGAACTTTTGATGTTTTTTTTTTAAAAGATTCGGATGTATTCATAACGAGTTGGTCGTATGCATAACATATTAGTAACGGACACAGAACGTTTCGTTGTCTCATAGATAGCTTTTACCAACGAATGCTTAGCCTGTTGTCGGCATTCACAACCTACGTCCAACGATAGTCTAACTTATGCATAGCGCGCTGCACGTATCGCCGGCGATCACGTGGCATAGCCTATTAAAAGGCTGCTGCACAATGATTCAAATCATAACCGCTGGAGAAATGGAAGTGTCAACATCGCAGTCACACCTTGGCGATCTTGCCAGCGTATGCCAACCTCTGAAAAATGCGTCTAAAACGCTGGCGCACGTCGAATACGGTATGGGTAAGTTTGGTTTACGTGAATAGAACGCTAAAGTACGCTATCATATGTCGTATTCAGTGAAATACGTCTTGTACTTTTAAACATGTCAAACGACGTACTTGCCGTATGCCTCACGTTCCGCATGCGATGGCAATAAGTTGGACGCACGATATGCGATCGTTGGCACATTTCAACAAAAGTTACTTGTAAGTTACTCACAAGTCGAAACACGTCAATGTAATGGTTAGCGTCAGTGTTCCAGACTCCCTGGTTTTATTTTTATCTTGCCAAAACGAAGTTTTTGCAAGATATGTTAGTCAGCTTGTATGTTTTTTTTTTTTTGTTTGTTTGTCTGTAATCACGCATAAAAAATTCTGCAGAGCACAGTTATCATTGGAAATTTTTGTAACTTCGCATATCAGAGGCCTATGGAGGTCCCTTTGAATGCATAAAATTTTGAAGGTCAAGGTCAAAGGTCAAGGTCACTTTGTCGCAAATCAGGGGAGTTGACGAAACCCTTATTTTTTGAGTAATTTTGATCGGATTGTCTTCAAACTTCATGGGAATATAGTTCATGGTCTGGCGCTCAGCTGATTAATTTTTGGTGGCGATTAGCCATAACCTTCATGGTTAGCACCTGAGGTCAAACATATTTGACCCCAAGGTCAAATTTTCAAGTTTTAGGAACCATATCGTGTAGTACCTCAAATTGAACACCTCGATGAGTGCTTTCTAGATATGTCAAGCTTGAGACATTATGACGTCATTTGGTGACGTTATGAGGCAAACGCATATTTTTCATGGTTACTCTGTAGAACGATTCTCATCGGAATCTCTCGTAGGCAAATATTCCTCAAGGAGTCGCTCCTGGTGGATAGCAGCTCTGTTCACCTCAGTGTGACCTTAAAGAAGTCACACGTGGTCACCTTTTGGCAAGATACGGGTCACCCTGCGGGTGACATTGGTTGTTTTTTTTTCTTTGGTATGACGGTGATGTTGACTCTTCGATTTGTAGTGCGGTTATAATATAATATAATTAATAGGCTGCCGCTCAACGATTTAAATCATAACCGCACTAGAAAGCGAAGTGTCAACATCACCGGCATACCGAAGAAAAAAAAATAAAAAAACAGGGAGTCTGGAACACTGATGCTAACCATTACATTGACGTGTTTCGACTTATGAGTAACGTACAAGTAACATGTGTCGACGTGTGTCAACGATCGCGTAACGTGCCTACAACACGTTACTCATAGGTTAGAAATAAGTTTCGGGTACGCTAAACATTACCTCGACATGTTTCGACTTATTATTAACTTACAATTAACGTGTGTCGACGTGTGTCAACGATCACATAACGTGCCTACAACTTATGGCCAGTGTAGCGGAACTTGTGAGTCATCCGCTGGCATAAGTCTAACAAATTTCAAGCATGCTAAAATTTGAGGACAACCACAAAGTACAACGATGAAAGCCAGCGTACTACGATGTATGGCAGTGTTTTTCAGCGTGCTCTCAATGTTTCCAATACTTACCCATAACGTATTCGACGTGTGCCAGCGTTTTCGACAATTTTTTCAAAAATCGGCATAAGCTGGCTAAAACGTCAAGGTGTGACTGAGCCTTAAGGCACGGGGCGACTGCTATGCGCCAATGGGGGAGTTCAGAAACGCCTACAGGATCATTTGATGTGATTTTTGGCTCCTCCCTCGCTCAGGCTTTATAAAAGGGAGCAATTCAGCTCGATCAATCTCTCTCCTTCATCCAGACTCCGTGAGGCGGTCTTCCAAGCTCTCTCCTCTGTCCAGTGTAAGAGCAGAACCTCTTCACGAGCCTGCACAACCGAGTGGAGAGGGCGGAGCAGCCAAGCGAGGCGTGCGGGATGGAGCGACCTATTGCCAGGATGGGGCGGGATCACCCCCGGGTTATTGGTGCTCAGTTTCGGCTGCATTCAGCAGCCAATATTCACACTTGCAGACCTCTCACACATCTCCGTTAAGTCTTTCTCTCATGCATCTTTTTCTCCCATCATTGTCTCGTCCACTGAGGACGCACAAGCTAAGAGAGCATTACCGATTCACACCTCTCATACCTTCCTCTTACATCATGTTGCACGTCACGCTGCTCTGCATTTGCACCTCCCACACCATAGACACCCTCAGTTTTCCTCCCTCCTCCCTCTTCCTATGCGATTGGATTGCCCCGGTTCGGTGACTGCGCCAGGTACAACTAGGACACTATACTTAAACGGTCTCTCCTCTTTCTACCTCTAATTTCCTCGGGTGTGTGTGTATGTGTGTGTGTGTGTGTGTGTGTGTGTGTGTGTGTGTGTGTGTGTGTGTGTGTGTGTGTGTGTGTGTGTGTGTGTGTGTGTGTGTGTGTGTGTGTGTGTGTGAGATGGCACCTGCTATGTGAAACATAAGTTAAGATTGTAGAAGTTTATCGGGGTAACTCTGTGCTGTGTCTTCTTGTGTAAGTATTTGCATTTTTTTGCCGCACCCATGAATTCCTTGCTTTCCCCTGCTGTACATAATTATTGTGCCACTTAATTTTCCTCACCTTATTGTAATAAATTGCTTTGTTATAGATGTAACCAGCTCGTTTTCATCTTTTCCTCCATTGGTCCAGAATGGTCCGCACATTAGCCTAGCCGGGAAGTTATACCCCAAAGATCTGCTTATTAGCCGGTGCGTACTTGGCAGCTCCACTTGGCTGCACTTAATGCGGTAAGTTTAACACAAGTACGCATTGAGGACACGATTCCTCGAGAAGGCGACTGCATGTTCCGAGTTAAACGGTAGTCAGAGGACAATGGGTCACGTGGTTAAATTATTGGTGCTCGCGGTCGATTAGCGACCCGCCGCGACGTTAACTTATTCTTGTGAGATGGCCTCGATTCCCATTGAGTCTGGGGAGAAACCAGGGATAGATATCCCCTCCCTCGTCGTACCCCCGTGACCCCGGTTCCGCAACAATTCATACATACATACATCCACTGAAAAATTATAGCACCTTTTTTTCCCCCCCAATTGGTTGACTACTTGTATTTAGGACAAACATGTAGTGATTCCTACTGGGACACGATACAGGTGCAAGTTAGATAGGACGTTAATGACAAAGTCTGTGTATTACAGTAGTACATAAAGCAAGTCGTCAAATCATGTTTCTTGTTTTCACAAAGTTTTCGACTCCCATTCTCTCCCACTTCACCACCTCTTTTCCTTCAACATTCATTTACATTCCCCTTCTTTGCTACTAGGAAATGACCCACTCCTGGCCACCTCTACTCACAGCACTCCCAACTGCCAGCAGCACACAGTCCAGCAAGCTTTCTCATTCACAGTCACCAACCAAAGTGAGCTATTTTCCCTCTGCCCCGGATGTTATATTCAGGGCTAAGAAATAACTTATCTAAAGAGTCAAAGCCTAATTTATTTCTTCAAAGAATTGAATGTTCTATTTTTATTTTTTTCCCAGTAGTGGTGGGAGTAGTAATAGTTTGTTGTCGTTTTCTTCAAAATTTGAAAAGCATAAAACCTTTCTTACTCAACTTCCTCAAGGGAGAGCCTGGTGTTGGTGCAGTGGTTAGGGCAGCGGCTTGGGATCCAAAAGGTCCTGAGTTCAAGCCCCGTTGGGCCACTGAATTAATACACCAGGGGGTTGACTCAGCCTGTCATCCTTCCGAGGTCGGCAAAATGAGTACCAGTGTGCTGGGCCGGTGTATACCCCGGTTAAAATAGGTGTACCATATCCCTGTGTCATAAGAGGCGACCAGGGTTGCATCAGGAAGGGCATCCGGCGTAAAACATGTGCCAAATCACGATGCGGATCATACGGATGATCCGCTGTGGCGACCCCTAACGGGAGCAGCCGAAAGAAGAAGACTCAACTTCCTCAAGGGAAGTCTTCAAACTTTGCAAAGGCATATTCATTTGAGATGTAAGGGTATGTTGCAGTTTTTTATGCATCCACAGCTTTTTCTCCAGGGAAAGAGTGACTGGGCTATATCCATACACCCTACAACTATTAGCACCAATTGTGCAAGAGCAATTTAAACAGGGTCTGGAATCCAGGTCAAGTCAATTCATGCAGTCGATGTGAATATGTGAAGAATTTTCAAGATTTTTTTTTTTAATTTCATACCAATGGTATTGACTGCAGGTTTTTTGTGGGGAAATGAATCAAAAACAAATTATTCTTCATGCACTTATTTTGCAGGAAATTCACCTGAGCTCCAGACACAGTAAGTCAACAGTTCATCAACACTGCAAAAGATTGTTTGTAATGTATGAGCATTATAGTTATCATGCTGTTGTTATACTGTCTCCTCACACATTATTGTCAGGTCAGGCCAAATTAGATCTGTGACTTGCCACAGATACCATGTAAACTTGTACTAAGCTGTTTCATGGTCGGGTTGTCGGCGACTAAACCGTCTCCCCCACCAGGTTTTCTGGTGAGGAGGGTGTATGATATGGACATCCAGCAGGATTAAAAACAAAACCTGTCAAAGGGCGGAGGAGCTCCTTGTGAGCCAACGGCCATCCATATCGAGTGCCCAACTGTGTCTGCGGATGTCCTCCTGCAGTTGGGTTACTTTTTATTTGGAGGTTGGTGGCAATATTTGCACTCTGGCCACCGTAAAACCCTTCATTCTGCAAAACGTACTAAAAGCACAAGGAAATCTGAAAACCCACTCTGTGTGAGTAGCTCTTGTGCAGCTGCCCTCCGCAGGTCAGCTCACCAGATGACGGGATTGGGGCAAAGCCTTCAGGACCCCCAATCTTTGATGATAAGAGGAAAACCAAGGAGTAACCTTCCCGGGTTAGATTCCGGTAGTATGTCGGGGTGGTGCTGAGGTTTCATCCACCAGACGGCGGTGTCCTTGGGTTAACCTGAGGCGTTCCCTTCGGGTGGGTGCCTGGAATGTCCTATCCCAAAGAGAGGGTGATCACCTGTCTCTGTTATCATTTGAGCTCAACCATTTGGACATCGTTATTGCAGCACTCTCTGAGGTTCAGAGACCGGATTGCAGTGAGATCATGGCAGATGGTTACAACTACTATTAGTCTGGTCACTCTGATGGTCACCATGACCAAGGAGTTGCTGTAGCTGTGTACAATAAGCTGACTTCAATGATAATTGAGGTAACAATGAGCATACTATAAGACTAATGATTCGTCACTCCCTGGTCTCTGTTTATGCTCCGACTGAAGCGAGTAATCTCACCGTAAAGGACGCATTCTATGCCACGCTCGAGTCTGTGGTTGATCAGTGCCCCAGGTGAGATATTCTTCTAGTCTTGGGGGATTTCAATGCATCAACTGCAACTGATAGGTATGGTTATGAGACATGTGTTGGTCCCCATGGGTCTGGAACTGTGAACCAGAACAGCACTAAGTTCCTTACCTTTGCAAGATCGTGGACTTTGGGTGGCCGGTTCATAGTTTCAGCGCCTACAGGCTCATCTCTGGACTTGGTATTCCAACATCGTGGTGTGGTAAAGGAGATTGGACACATGCTGGTTGATGGTCGCTGGAGGATGATCCAGAACTGCAGCGTCTACCGGAGTGCTCAGTTCTTCAACTGACTACAGACTTGTTTTAGCAACTCTTAAGTTGCAACTTGAATCCAAGAGAATGGTACCATCCCAGCCTCGGCTGGATGTTGGCAAGCGAGGATGAGAGAGTAGCTGCAGAGTTTGCGAACATGCTGAATGGGTATTTTGGGGGTCTGGCTACTTTGGGGAATCCTGAAGAGTTGTGGAGTGCCTTCAAGATCACCGTCCTTGATGCTGCCGGTGGATGTCTTGGAACTCACTGAAGGGCAAAGAAGAATTTTGTCTCTCAAGGGTCACTAGATACCATTGACCAGAGTCGCAGGGCCAGGTTGAATGGCAGAGCTGAGCTGTTCAGGGAGCTGAGGCGTAAAACTACCTGTGCTAAGGGTGGACAAGAAGGCCTATGTGCAAGGAATCTGGGGGGGGGGGTAGGGGGCGTGGGTAGAGCATCAGCAATGGTCAAGTGATTCTCGTCCTGCCTCCAGGGGAATTTGTGCATTGCGTTCCTCCAAGCCCGTCGCTCAGTGTACTGCAGTTAGAGTGGAGGGTGGTGGGCTTTTGACAGAGGGGTCCGAAGTGAAGGCCCGCTGGGCCGTTTACTTTGGGCGGCTGCACCAGGCTGATCCACCAGCTGTCGAGTTGGATGTCAGGGGTGTTACTATCCCCATTGCATACCCTCCAATCAACTGTGATCCACCTTCGTTTGTAGAAACACAGGCTGCGGGGAACTGGTTGAAATGGGGTAAAGCTCCTGGGATCTGTGGCATCCATGCTGAATTTCTCATGGCTGGTGGAAATGCTGTACTCGTGTCATTGCATGCAGTTCTGAACTCTTCCAGGCAGTTGGGATGATGCTTTTGTTCCAGGCAGAGGGGCGTTGTTGTCCCTCTCTGGAAAGGGAAGGGTGATCGCCAGGACCGCACCAACTACTGAGGAGTGACGCTGCTCTCACTGCAGGGCAAGGTATTTGCACAGACAATTCTTGATAGGGTTCGCCACCATCTGCTTATGCACCAGCGTCCAGAGCAGTTAGGCTTTACACCAAAGAGTTCAACGTTTGACCATGTCCTTGCTCTTTGGGTCCTCACCAAACGCAGACGAGAGTTTCGGCAGGGGCTGCTTGCAGCCTATGTTGATCTCTGTAAAGCGTTCAATTCAGTGAATCGGGATGTCCTCTGGAGGAGTCTTGGTCTTCGTGGGGTGCCACCAAAACTGATCGATCTGATGTCTGAACTCTACTCTGGTACTGAGAGTGCTGTGAAGTGTGGTGATACCATCTCTGACTTATTTCCAGTTGTTACTGGAATTCATCAGGGGTGTGTGCTGGCCCCCATACTTTTTAGCACTTGTATGGATTGGATTCTGAGGAGGATGTTTGAGAGAGCAAGCTGCGGTGGTTCATTTGGGAATGTCAAGATCTCTGACCTTGATTTCACAGATGATGCAGTCATCTTTGCGGAAACTTTAGATATCCTTTTTGGGGGCCCTTGAGGTGCTGAATGAGGAGTTGGGGCTGCTGAGATTAGGGGTTTCCTGGGTCAAAACTAAGTTCCAGGCTTTCAATGACATCTTGGATGCTGCTGTCTTGTCTATACCTGTTTGTGGCGAGGATATTGAGGTCATGGAGAGATTAATTTACCTTGGCAGTGATATTCATGTCTTCGCTGGCTGTAAGTCAGAGGTCAATACACAGCTGGATCAGGCCTTGGGAGTCATGGATTCACTGGATCATGGGGTGTGGCGCTGCCATACCTGTGCGGGAGGACAAAAGTCCGAGTCTTCAGGTCCTTGGTGTTTCCAGTCTTGCTCTACAGATGTGAGACTGAGACTCTGACCAGGGATATGAGATGGAGATTTAATTCCCTTGGTACCAGGTCTCTTCGAAGAATCCTTGGCTATTGTTGGTCAGATTAGATTTTGTGTCTAATGAGCGGTTGCTGAGAGAGACGCAAATGAGATTTGTTACCTGCATAATCCGTGAGCGTCAGCTGCGGCTGTATGGGCATGTAGCCCTTTTTCTTGACGCTGATCCTGCTCACCAGATTCTCTCAGCGAGGGTGCCTCGTGAGTGGAGGAGGCCAATGGGCCGACCATGTGCCTCGTGATTGCAGCAGGTTGATCAGCATCTCAAGGAGATGGGGATGGGCCAGGCATCTGTCTGGGCGATGGCCAGATGGAGGCCCCTGGAGTACTGGCAGAAAGCGGACGCTGCGATGCTTCCATACCTGACCTGATCTCCTCACACGAGCTCTGTTGAATTGTTTATTTGTCCTCTCATCTTCCTCATCCTGCAACCTCTTCCCACCTTCCAGCCATTTTCTTTTCCATTTTTCCCTTCCTGTGTGTTGTAAATCGTTCATTCATATCGACTGACCACCAGGTGCAGTGTGGCCTTCCTGAAAGCCTCCAGTAACTCTAATTTCCACCCCAATAGTGGTGTTTATGGCCACATTGCTGATTTAGGTATCCTGAAATGGAAAACATTTTGCCGTAAATGCGGATAAGCTGATCCATCGCTGTCAACCCCCACCCATGCCATCCTGTCTCTTCTGCTTTTACCACACCACAGCTGTTCTTGCTCCCAAGCCCCTACTGCCCCTACTTCCCAAACCTGCACCTCTGTGGCCACCACCCTTACGCCTTCCCATGCTTGCACAACCAGAGCCTATGCCCACAACACTACTCCCACCCATACACCACGACCATCCCCATACCATCCATCCTTTCCATATGTTCTCCAACAGAGGCTTATGCTCAATCTGTCTCAAATATACTTTTCTTCCACAGTATGTCACAGACATCTCTCTATCTCTATCTCTATCTCTCTCCCCCTCTGTCTCTGTCTCTGTCTCTCTCTGATTACATTTTGCCTCAATTTGACACCCCAATGCTCTCGTTGGTGACAATTTTGCATTCAACATCAGAAGCTCCTCTTCCAATAGTCTCTGCACAATGCTAATCCACTCACCTTCAGGCCCCAATAGAATATCTCTGGATCTGTGTCCCTCTCTGTAGCAGTGTCTTGTCTCCATGTGTGGTCTCCTACTCAACCAACTGTGATCATTCAGTGCATGAAGCTCTCTCAACCAACTTTGACTCGGTTTTTTTCTTCCCATCCCAACTCTTTCCATAAACTGCATTGGCTTCATCTGTCACCATTCCAGCTGAGTTGGTGTTGGTGCTCACATACTGCTGTTCACGATGGTCTGACGAAGGCCTCATCTAAGCTGTTCAATTCATAACCCATATTTCCTGAAATATCGACTCCTTCTCTTTACTTTACTAAAACATGTACAACTTTCCTTCCATCCTATCATGTTTTTTCCTTTGCTCCTCTTGTCTCTTCAGATCAATTACTCTTGAAAATGTCTGTATCCTGGTGGTCTCCAGGGATCCACTAAAGCACCTCACTGTTGAGCAGTTTCATCAGGTAGAATGGTCTGGCTTTCAGTCCACAATCCTTTTGGCTGAGAGTGCATGGGACTCATTTCTCCACAAACTCCTCTCTCTCTAGTCCGTCAGTTGATACATTCATGCCTCCATATATCCTGCCCAACATCTCGTCCCTGGTTTAACATTTAACGTGTTGATGTAATTGCTAGAAAGAAGGTTGCATTTTCATCCTGAAAAGCCAATTCAACTGAAGAGATCCTGAAAAGCTTGTGACTGTTGTTCCCATCCTCATATGCACCAGAAGTGAGCCTCAGGCATATCTGAGGTCGTATCTCACAAATATTTTACCATCCACAAAAAACTTGGAGGAAGTTGGTCAAGTCTATCTCTGGAATGCGCTCCTCATCTATTGCTCTATTCTCGTGTTGTTACCGAAGGCAGACAGAGGTTATGTTTTCACCCTTGTCTGTCTGTTCATTATGACGAAAACTGTTTCGTCGTATGTCGGTCTGTCTCGTTTGTTTGTATGCTTGAATGTTTGTCTGTGAGTGCGATAACTCGCGAACGCTTTCAACTATCTTCGTCAAACTTTAGCAGAGGATTCTGAAGGACAAAAGTGAGGCTGTCAATGTTTGTTGACTATATATGTCAAAGGTCAAGGTGACAGTAATGTCATTTGCGTGATTTTCGTCATACCTGTCAGGCTTTCCGCCTGACACCTTCTTGGTTGTTTCTTTGTCTGTCTGTTTGTCTGTGAGCGGGATATCTCAAAAAGTTGTGAACGGAATTGGGCGAAACTTGGTGTACAGATTGGGTGTGTGACGAGGAATAAATAATTGATTCAGTTTTGGTGAAAATTTGGATCCGGATCCGACGACTAGAATTTAAAAAATGTTTCTTCACTATTGATGGGGTAAAAACGATATATATATATATATATATATATATATATATATATATATATATATATATATATATATATATATATATGTTATATTATGTTGAAGGTGACAGACAGACTGAATAGAAAGAACTGCATGAATATAAAATATAAATATAAAACATGAATATAAAATAGAAATATAAAACATGAATATAAAATAGAAATATAAAACATTAATATATAAAATACTAGCAGGGATACCCGTGCTCTGCACAGGAATCCTCTGGATGACGGCGGGTCTGAAGGAGTATATGTCACAGTTGATTGTAAAATTGTAGAGGCTGCCACCATTATTATTTTTTTTCATCACCACTATAATATTATATTTTCCCCACCATGTTTTATATGCAGAAGACTCGAGTTCAAAAATGTTAAGATTTATTGCCGCATCAAATAAAAAACCATAATGCCTCAACAATGTGAGGCTGGTTTCATGTCATCATTTGCGACTTCATTAATTATCATTCTCCAGCAAATTCCATTGGTCCCATGTCAATCGGCTGAACTTGAAAAATTAACGTTATGCAATCAGGTGATGACATCATAATTCGGAAACCAAGAAGTCGGAAGTCATTGTCTTCAATTGACTGTCGCATTATTTTTTCATTCTATTGCAAATGGCGTTTGCCCCATGTCAATCGGCTGAACTTGAAAAATTAACGTTACGCATTCAGGTGATTACGTCATAATTCGGAAACCGGGAAGTCGGAAGTCATTGTCTTCAATTGACTGTAGCATTATTTTTTCATTCTATTGCAAATGGCGTTGGCCCCATGTCAATCGGCTGAACTTCAAAAATTAATGTTACGAAATCAGGTAATGACGTCATAATTCGGAAACCGCAAGTCGGAAGTACAATTCTTTTACATCAGGACACTCCCGGGTACATGTTCTGTCAGCATGTGAAGTTTGGTGAGGATCAGTCCAGTACTTTTCGCGTGCATAGGTCACAGACAAACACACACACAGACACACAGACAGACACAGTTTCAACTTTATATATATATATATATATATATATATATATATATATATATATATATATATATATATATATATATATATATATATATAGATAGTGGTGATGAAAAAAAAAAAAAATAATGGTGGCAGCCTCTACAATTTTACAATTAACTGTGACATATACTCCTTCAGACCCACCGTCAACCACGGGATTCCTGTGCAGAGCACGGGTATCCCTGCTAGTCATTTATGTAGTTGGAGCAACTGTTCAGAGGAGAATAATCTTCGACATCTGAACAGGACTCCTAATTTTTTTCGAGTGTTTGAGTTTTGCTATTTGAGTAATGTGTGGATTCCAGGATAAATTTGATGTGAGAGTGATACCGAGTAGGTGTATTGTATCACATGGTGTAATTGCAGAGCTTTCAAAGGAGATTGGAGAGTTGAGAGGGGTTTTCGAGAGAGATATGGGAAGAAAGTCCACATCCGAATTTAAAGAGGTTGCTGTGATTAAACGAGATGTAGATCGAGTGAGGGAAGATGGGGCAGATGGGAAAGACATGGAGGAATGTAATGTTGAGTCATCAGCATACGAGCGCATTTGGTTATTTGTGGAAGAATGATGGTCATTGATAAAAAGAAGGAAGAGTGTTAGGGACAGAACGGAACCCTGAGGTGCACCGCTGTTGATCGGGAAGGGGGGAGATATTGAACCATCAACTATTACGGAGATGGAGCGGTTGGAGAGAAAGCTCAATATGAGAGAGCAGAGTGAAGGAGGAAAGCCGAAAGAGGGAAGCTTGGATATCAGACCCCGATGCCAAACTCTGTCAAAGGCTTTTGAGATATCAAGGCAGTTTCAGTTTCTTCCTCATGGTTTCTTCCATTTTCAATACTGAGCACCTTTATACTTGAGACCCAAATGCTCTCCTCAGGTTTCTCCTATAATTCCTATCCTTAAGTGCTATGATGCATGTTTGTTGTCCATGCACTGATTTCCTTGATTCAATGGGCCCTTGTTGTTATGCTTTTCCACGAGCCTCAAAACCTGCAATAACAGAAACAAACATTCTGCAAAACTTGAGACAGCTAATGGCTATTGTGATTTAGATGGCCATGGCCTTTAACTTTCATCATCGATAGTGACTGGTGTACAACTTAATCTGTGTTTATAATTCTGTTGTGTAAACGCATGTGGTTTGTAATCTAATCGGTGTGTTGTGTTCTACAGAGTGTGGCAACACTCTGACCAAGCAGCCAGCATGGGCAACCGCTGTCGATAAATCGTAAGAATAATTTTATTCTCTCTCTCTGATTGTTCATGTTGAAAACTTAGAGGTTTGAAGCTATGTTCTATGTGCCCCTGGAGTGTGCTGGGATTGTTTAGGCATATCGATGGTGATTATTTTATTTTTGAGGTTCCCTTGTTTGCTCATACCGTGGTGAAGTGAGATTTATTTTTTTAATGTCTTCATGTAGATGGCAATATTATTTAAAACTCCCTGTTTACTGCCTCGACGGCACAGCTCTCGTAAGCACTCAATGGGACGTGCCGACGCAATTTCTTCATAATTGGCATGTGGGCTTGAGGGTGATGAAAACAATCATTAAAACTTGATATTAAAATAAATTAAACTTGATATTAAAATAAATATATTGTGATAAATCTGTCATGGAAAATGTACTCAAATGTGGTTTGATATTATGTGCTTGAATATGTATCTGATCAGAATGAAAAATTTTGAGCATCATCTGGGGATAAAATGGTCCACAGAAAAAAAAAAAATTATGGCGTCATCAGTCACGTGATTTGGCAGCTATATATATATATATATATATATATATATATATATATATATATATATATATATATATATATATATATATATATATATATATATATATATATATATATATATATATATATATTTTTAATCTTTTCTGAAGTGGTTGAACAGATCGAAGCAAAACTTTCCACGCATGACCATGACCGCCTATCCATGAGGAACAAAAGCTTCACATATATGATGTTGGAGGTCAGACAGTTTGGCAGCCATGTTGGATTTGCCCTAAAACCTATAAAAATCTTCTTCTCCAGAATGGCTGGACAGATCAAACGGAAGCTTCACACAAATGTTCCCCATACCTTGGGTGTACACTTTTTTTTAAAAAGAATAATTGATTGGTCACATGGTTTGGCAGCCATATTAGATTGAAGAATATATTAAATAATGTTTTCTCTGGAACTATTTAATCAATTGACATGACATTTCACAAATAATATCTAATAGTGATGGGGAATACATGTTTTAAATTTCAACTTGATTTGACTTATGGTCTGGCAGCTAGAATTTTTAGATCCTCGTGGAGGATCTCCAAGTCTTACTCACGTTGTTGTTCTTGTGGACTTTTTTGTTTCACAGCCTACAGTTTTCATCAAAACTTCCTGAAACTTAGCATATATACTGTATGTAAAAATACACTGCGCAGACAGTAACCATCTCCAATTTTGAAAATTCCTCCGAGAAAAAAAAAGTTATGACGTCAAAATATCTCCGCTAATGGAAATCGCCTAAAAATTATCTCCGAAACTAGGCAAGCTTTTTGAATTCTGTTTGCGGGAATCGAACAGAGCATTAGCAGAGATGAATTACCGCACATATGATACATCACTATGACGTCATATCAATTTTTATGACGTAATTCCTATTTTTGGACATTTTTTGTTTCACAACCCAGAGTTTTCATCGGATCTTCGTGAAACTTGCCATATATATGCAGAAAGCCCACGTGCAGGCAGTAACCATCTCCGATTTTGGAAATTCTTCCTAGAAAAAAAGTTGACGTCATAATTTTGCCGCTAATAGAAATCACCGATACCATTATCTCCGAAACTAGGCAAGCTGTTTGAATTTTGTTTGCGGGAATCAAGCCGGGCATTAGCACAGATAATTTATCGCAAACCTGATACATCACAATGACGTCATATTCGTTTTTATGACGTCATCATTAAGAGGACGAAGATCTTAGCTCATTCGAGCTTGTTTTTTTTAATCTGGGTTCTTTTTGTTTTTCTTGATTTTATTATCCCGCTCCCTCCCGGATCGTCCGGTTTGTTTGTCTGTTTGTTTGTCTGTCTGTCTGTTAGCAACTTTATGGCAAAACTGCTTTCGCAAACACTCTCAAATTTAATCCACAGGTGGGCAATGAACCTTGGATGACCCCATTAACTTTTGGGTCCAATTGGATCAAAGGTCAAGGTCACAAAAAGATCAAAATCGTTTTTCGCTCATAACTTCGTCAAAATGATCTGATTTACTTCAAACTAAGCTTATAGTGAACCTTATTCTATTTGTCACTTATAATCCTACCCATTCCTATAGTGAAAAATGCATATTTGTGAAGATCCGTAGGGTCCGAAGTTTTGGGGGTCATGGTCATCGGTCAATATTACAAATTTTCCATTAAAACTAAAACATGGTTACGAAAATACAACTTTACGGGAAAACGGCTGGCCCAAACACTGTCAAATTGTATCCACAGGTGGGTAATGAACCTCGGACGACCCCATTAACTTTTGGGTCCAATTAGATCAAAGGTCAAGGTCAGGTCACGAAAAGGTCAAAATCGTTTTTCGCTTCTAACTTCGTCAAAAATGATCCTATTTACTTCAAACTCAGCTTATAGTGAACCTCATTCTATTTGTGACTTAAAATCCTCACAATCCTATACTGAAAAATGCATATTTGTGAAGATCGGGGTTAAGGATGTATCAAATTTAAATTTGATCCCAAAAATAACTTTATGCCTTAAATGGGCGGGATTTGTTGTGCCTGGCACCACTTGTTTAATTTTTTTTTTGAATAAGACTCACTTGGCTGTGCTTGGATGCATCTGAAATGCAAATCCTATCCAGGTTCCTCATGATGACTTTATCTTTGCTTTTTGCTTGTTCGGGTTCCTTTTGATTACTCCATTACAGGACTGCACCTATTTGGTCTTCCATTTGATTTGAATTGAATTTATTTTCAGCCCATTCTAAATGCAATTGCATAATAATAATAATAATAATAATAATAATAATAATAATAATAATAATAATAATAATAAAAACGTCGTGGATCATGGTCAGGTGGCCAATCAAAGCGGGGTTTCTTCAAAGCGGGACATCTTGGTACCCGGTCATCACTGCCAGCAGCAGCAGCAGTTATATATGTTCACTAGTCTTTTTTTTTGTTTCTTAATTTGTCAAAGGCTTATGTTTTCTCATGTAGGTGATTAATGATGATGATGATGTACCTTGGGGGTGTTTTAGAAAAACTTTTACAAACTACATCATGCCTCGTCTGTCCTATTTATGGCCTTGCGGTTACCTGCACCTATTTGTTCCATTCATCCATTGGGACCATACTCTGTGCAGTGTTGGTGCTGCCTCAGCAATCTCCGGGGCTATTGGAAACAATCCTGGATGGGTCACCACTCCGCCGCAGGATACCAGCAAGGTGGTACTCATTTTTGCCGACCTCAGAAGGATGGCAGGCTGAGTCAACCCCACCTGGTATTGATTCAACAGCCAAGTGGGATTTGAACTCAAGACCCAAGGGTCCCAAGACCACCACTCGACCCATTAAGCCAACACCAGGCATCTATTTGTTATTTTGCGTAAATCTTAATTATGTGGCCACCTATCTTGTGTGGCTGAATTACTG
This sequence comes from Eptatretus burgeri, assembly GCF_056783735.1. Lineage (NCBI taxonomy): Eukaryota > Metazoa > Chordata > Myxini > Myxiniformes > Myxinidae > Eptatretus > Eptatretus burgeri. The sequence continues at coordinate 7,569,724 of NC_140970.1, read as the reverse complement.
TTCAATCACCTTGTGGCCACTTTGCGATACGGTTTGCCTTCACCAACATTTTGTAATACAGTTCTTCGTTTCATGTTTTTTTTTCTTGTTTTTATCTTGCCAAAACGAAGTTTTTGCAAGATATGTTAGTCAGCTTGTATGTTTTTTTTTTTTTTTTTTTTTTTTTTTTTTTGTCTGTAATCACGTATAAAAAATTCTGCAGAGCACAGTTTTCATTGGAAATTTTTGTAACTTCGCATATCAGAGGCCTATTGAGGTCCCTTTCAGCACACAAAATTTTGAAGGTCAAGGTCAAAGGTCAAGGTCACTTTGTCGCAAATCAGGGGAGTCGACGAAACCCTTATTTTTTGAGTAATTTTGATAGGATCGTCTTCAAACTTCATGGGAATATAGTTCATGGTCTGGTGCTCAGCTGATTAATTTTTGGTGGCGATTGGCCTTGACCTTCATGGTTAATGCCTAAGGTCAAACATATTTGACCCCAAGGTCAAATTTTCAAGTTTTAGGAACCATATCGTGTAGTACCTCAAATTGAACACCTCGATGAGTGCTTTCTAGATATGTCAAGCTTGAGACATTATGACGTCATTTGGTGACGTTATGAGGCAAACACATATTTTTCATGGTTACTCTGTAGAACGATTCTCATTGGAATCTCTCGTAGGCAGATATTCCTCAAGGAGTTGCTCCTGGTGGATAGCAGCTCTGTTCACCTCAGTGTGACCTTAAAGAAGTCACAAGTGGTCATCCTTTTGGCAATATACGGGTCACCCTGTGGTTGACATTGGTTTATTTTTTTCTTGGTTTGTTCCGATTGGTCTCACCCCAAAGGAGATGTGAGACTATTGGTGTGTGTGTGTGTTTGTGTGTGTGTGTGTGTGTGTGTGTGTGTGTGTGTGTGTGTGTGTGTGTGTGTGTGTGTGTGTGTGTGTGTGTGTGTGTGTGTGTGTGTGTGTGTGTGTGTGTGTGTGTGTGTGCGCGCGCGCGCGCGTGAGTGCCTGCGTGCGCGCGCACATGTCTCTGTCTCTGTGTCTATATCTATATTTTTGCACTTTAAAGGTGTTTTTCTCTGAAACTGCTTATCTGATCGATGTGAAATTTTAAACATAGGAGGGGCACCCCATTCATAATATTTTGTTGATAACTCTGTCATCATAGGTCACATGGTTTGGCAGCCATGTTGTTGGATTGGATGTAAAGATTTGGACATCTTTTTCTCCAAAACAACTCAATGGAAAAAATTGAAACTTGGCATCTGTCATAAACTCCCCATGCAGTATATAGGGTGATAACAATGACATCATCGGTGAAGTATTCCAGCCATAATTGGTTGAATCGAAATCCTTGTCCAAAAAATTTGAAACTTCATATATCTGATCTATGACCCGATGTGAGTGAGGAATTAAATTTATGATGTCATCGGTCACGTGGTCTGGTGGCTCTATTGGATTGAAAATAAAACCGTTAAAAAAAAACCTTCTCCCGAACCAATTAACAGATTGATGCAAAACTTCATACATATGATCGAGTGGACATGGGGACTATAGTTTGAATTTTTTTCATATCCATCTTCATTGATGCAATTTAACCTTAATGTGCACATTTTTTTCAGAATGACCATGCGAGGTGAGACTACGTGCTCTACGAATGCCGTTCTAGTTTATATATGATTTACAAGAAGGCATTGGGCTGGCAGGATAGCTTAGAGGTATGCACACTTGCCTCGAAGCTGTCTAGCCTTGGTTGGAATCTTGACCCAGCTCAAAACTATCATCCTGCTATTTCACAGGCAGGGTGATTCATCAATGCATGTGCTGTCCCTTGGATGGATAGTAAATGGATGTCCCATCTGCTGACATTAGTTGATGGATGTTAAAGATCTCATGGTGTCCTTCGTAAAGTTGGCGAGCTATCGCCGGCACCATTAACAAATTCCAAATTCCTGCCCAAACCTGCATGGGGGCATTGCATCAATAGCACAGCCACGCCCCCAGACATTGATGCTAAACTGCAGCCTTGTGCTGCATACGAAAGAAGAACAAGGCAGTTTCATACACGAGTCAATGGCCAAAATATATCACAACTGAGGAAAGAGAATTTTGAGCTGTGAGAACACAGATTTTGCACCCTGTTATTTTTTTTTCTCTTATATTTCTTGATGAAGAGTGCAAATGTGGGGAAACATTTGCATTCACATTGTGAATGTCTGTGATTCTCATGTTCGTCGTGTATTTGTCAGTATCCGTCCAAAATTAATCGATAAAAGAAGCATTTTATGCATATGGAGTGGTTTGGAAGTTTTTGTTTAGGTTCAGCTATAAATTAGTAAATTGAAAGTCACTGTTATAATCTTGTGCATATTGCCTGCAGTTTTCTTGAAGATGACCTGAAGTTGAGCAGTGATGAGGATGAGATTACACAGGTGCGTTTCCCACAGGTAAACAAAACGTACATGTCTGACCAAGGCACAGCAACCAATTGCACACTCCTGAAGTAATCATACAGTTTTCAAGTAATCATTTTGAAATTGTTTGGGTATGTAGGTGACTGGCCAAAGACAGCTACGCTTAATTTTGGTGAAGATCTGGATCTGAGAATTTTAAAAGTGATTCTTCACGGTGGAGAGATGGGGCCAAAAACGATATATAGCACAATATCTCAAAAGGTTATGGATGGATTCACACGAAACTTGGTGGACAGGTTGGGAGTGCCACAAGGAAGAGTTTTTTTTTTGTACACCTTGTCGAGGCTCGTATGAGAGCTAACACACAACGCACAGCAAAGGGGGGGGGGAGCATGAGACAAGAGGGGCAGGAGTGGGAAGGACTAAACGGTGGGGAACAGTGACATTAGGAGATCTGTGGAAGGGAGAGGGATGGGACGGGGAACATGGGGAATACAAGATGGACATTACAGGGACTTTCAGGAAGGAAAGCAAGGAATTTGAAGGAGGTGGGCTTGGGTGGATTATCGGGGGTAGAAAAGATCAAGGATTTGGATGGGGGATGATAAGAGGTGGTGGTGAACAGCTGTTTTGAAAGCCTGGATGAAAGAATGGGATTGAATAGAGTGAGGGGGTTTATTTCAAAGGCGGGAAAAAAGAGGAATGAAAGAGTGAAGGTGAGCAGTGATTCGTGATTTTGGTAGTTTTACCAGAAGGGGGTTGGCGGAACCTTGAGCGCCCTGTGGAAATGTGGTGGGGACAAATCGCAGAGAGAGCAGGGGGGGGGAAAGGCTGGAGAGGAGATGGTAGAAGACAGAAAGACTACCAACCAACCTGCGGTGATTGAGTGAGAGGCCCAAAGACAGCCTCATCGCGGGAGATGCCAATGATCCGAAATGCCTTGGTTTCCACAGCGTGAAGCCAAGAAAGGTGGGAGGCAGGAGCACCAGCCCAGAGGGGAGAACAGTACTCCATCAGGTTGTGGACAAAAGCTTTGTAAGTGGTCAGGAGCTCAGGTGGGCTGAGGAAGGACTTTATACGATAGAGGATTCCCAGTCGGCGACTGGCTTTGGAGGCGAGGTTTGAAATGTAGCTTTCCTTGGAAAGGTCATGGCAGATAGTGAGACCCAGAAGCTTGAAAGGAAAGGACTTCTTCCAGAGGATTGTTGAGAAAGTGGATGGGGGGGGGGGTTCTAAACGGTCCTTTCCGAGAGACATAGTGAGAGTGTGAGATTTGTCTGGATTGAAAGACATGTTCCACGCGTTGGACCAGTTTGTGATTTTATCCAGATCTACAGTGAGCGAAAAAGCTGCTGCTTGCCGGTCTGAGGGATGACAGATTGTACGGCAGAGGGTGGAGTCATCAGCAAAGAGATATAGAGGATTTTCCAGAGGGTCATTGATCGATCATTGATGAAAACCAGAAAAAGAACAAAGAACAGGGCCCAGAACGCTACCTTGAGGAACTCCAGCCTGGACAGGAAGAGGGGATGAAAGAACTCCATTTTGGGCCACACGTTGACTGCGACAGGAGAGGAAGTCTGCGAGCCACGAGTGGAGATGGCCTTGGATACCATGGGAAGAGAGTTTGGTGAGCAGGGCAGGGTGCCAGACCGTGTCAAAAGCACGTGATATGTCTTGGGATATGGCTCTGATTTCATGTCCGACATTGAGGACCTCCATCCATTGTTGGGAGAGCAGAAGCAGCATATCCAGGATAGAGTGACCTGGTCTGAAACCAAATTGATAATCGGAAATTAAGCCATTGGAGAAGAGGAAGGATTCGGATGAAATCTTGTTCATTCAATTTTGTTGAAGATCCGAATCCATATCTGGATACGAGAATTATTTAATGTTATACTGATTCTTCACCATTGAGAGATGGAGCTAAAAATGATGTTGCATGATATCTCAAAAAGTTGTGAATGGATTCAGATGAAACTTGGTGGATCAGTTGGTTACGTAATAAGAACAAGCCGATTTGATTTTGGTTCAGGTCAGTATTCGGTCAGTATTCTGGCCTATCAGTGGGATACACAATGTAAACTATTCAGCCGTGCGGAGGTATGTGCACTACCGAGTGCCGTTCCGTTTGGCCAAGTTGTCGCTTCATGAGTGACTTTTTTCATTCTGTCTGTCTGTGTTATATGGTTAAAAACAATCTTCGCCAAATATGTTGGTCTTCAGCATTTGTCTGTTTGTCTGTCTGTCACACGATTTTTGGCCAGAGTTTTGAAGCAATCGGTCTGAATGTTTTTTGCACATGTAAATGACCGGCCAAGGACAACAATGCTTAATTTTGGTGAAGATCCAAATACCGATCCGGATATGAGAATCTGTAAAGTGATTCTTCACCATTGAGAGATGGAGCCAAAAACTATATGTAGCGTGATATTTGAAAAGGTTATTGGGCTTGATATGTTCTCCTTGATCAGGCAATGCGTGGCAGAGGTATGCGCTCCACCGAGTTCCCTTGTAGTTGTCTTTATTTTGGTCAAGCTAATTGGTCCTATGAGACATCTAAGTGAAAGTCACATGATACATATATATAAATTCATTCTGCTTGTTTTCCTCACATAGGTACTGGAACAAGTCTTGCCATTCTGCAGCCCTTTTTGGTAAGGATCAACAAGGAGGGATATGGAACTGGGGTTCTGTTAAAGCATGTAAGACTGAAAAGTATTGCATTTCTGAATAAGTTGGACACACCCATTCTCTCCATTAAACAAAAAATATGCAGGTACCACCACTGTGCCAGCACTAGCTAATTAGACTAGAGGTTCAACAACCAAATCCAGTAAAGGTCCAGTAACAACCTTGGCAGTTTCTGCTCAACTCCAGTAACGACACTCAACCCATGCGGCATCAACAGCATTTCTCTCTAGTATTAAAAAAAAAAGATTCAATTAAAACGAGACGACATCGTGAAAAACAATATGAAAAACATTCACAACATGTAAACAAAACATAAACACTCGTCTTTATTTACCTGCATCATCCTGTACTGAGCTACACTGCGATATGTTTCACCATCTTGGGCTATGGGACAGAGTACAAAAATAATTCCAGAAAGTAATGGAGGTAATCAATAAATTTAAACGAAATAATCATTTGGATGTACTGAAGAACATTTCAATTGTTCTTCCCCTTGCAAAACTTGCACCCTTTGGAGTAATTCTTCCTCAAAATTGGGGTTGATTTCATTTCGAGAGGATATTGTGTGGGGGGGGGGGGGAAGTTGTCTTACCTGTTGTAAAATCATCTGAAAGTCTCCCCCATTAATTTTTTTTTATTTTGAGCTTAAACCAACTCTAAGTAGTATTGAGCAAAATTGTTTGTTCGGCAGCTTTGCAGGGTGACACATCAATTCTTTAACATTTTACTTGCAAACATCAGTCCATGCTATACTTTGTTGACAGTACAATGTACATGTATCATTGTGAACAGAATAGCTTTGCAAGTTTTCATTGATTTAAAAAAAAAAAAAATCAAATGAAACAACAGATATCCTTTTGGCTCTGCTTCTGAATCACTGAGGTCACTTTCATTTTCGGAGTCATCAACTTGACCAGCAACATCGCAGCATCCCTCTCGACAACACTCGCACAGATCGATGCAGGAAATACCATTTTCACGGCACGAACACTTCGCTGCGTCTGTGCAGTTACTATGCTTACATCTGTCATCCCTCAGATCGGCAATGACAGATTTCGGTGGGAGTTTGACTTGGGATATTAGTTGATTGAAACTGGTATACTCCAGTACTTTGCTGACTTCATCACATTAAATCCGTGTCAAATTACATTGAAGAGTTACAGTTGATTTTCGTTTTTTAACCAGTTATTTTTCTTATAACCAATATAACCAGTGAGTTATCACCAGCACCTGGATAAATTCCAATTCCTGCTCTAAGCCATACTCCCAGCAATGATGCAACTGGCAGCCACATGGCTGCATACAAAATGAATGAAAATTCTTATCTCTGTTCTTTCAATTATGTCGACATCGTTGATCCATCTGTGGCCAATGTTTCACTTCCATACATCAATGACAGTCCGATATAGGCTTTGTAAACATTTACTTTTACAGATAAGGGAATGTTTTGTGGAATATTTTAATAAGGCTTGATTTCCGATCATTAATTTGGATTCAGACGAAGTCACTATACCCTGGACTTGCTGCTCCTGCTTTCCCAAAAATGGATGGAGGTCCTCAATTCCAGACATGAGATCAAAGCCATCTCCCTCGACATATTGTGTACTTTTGATACGGTCTGGCACCCCGCCCTGCTCACCAAGCTCCCTTTCTATGGTATCCAAGACAATCTCTAATCATGGCTTGCAGACTTCCTATCTTGTTGCAGTCAACATGTGGCTCTTAATGGAGTTTTCTCATCCCCTCTTCCTGTTCAGGCTGGAGTTCCTCAAGGCAGTGTTCTGGGCCCTGTTCTTTTTCTGATTTTCATCAATGATCTCTCCGGCTCTGGAAAATCATCTTTATCTCTTTGCTGATGACTCCCCCCTCTGCCGTACCATCTGTCATCCCTCAGATCAGCAAGCAGCAACCTCTTCACTCTCTGCAGATCTGGATAAAATCACAAGCTCGTCTAATATTTGGAACACATCTTTCAATCCTGACAAATCTCACACCCTCACCATGTCTCTCCGAAAGAACCGTCTTGAACCACCCCCCCCCCCTTCTACGTTCTCAACAATCCTCTTGAAGAAGTCCTTTCATTCAAGCTTCTGAGTCTCTCTATCTGCCATGATCTTTCCTGGGAAAGCCACATTTTCAAGCTCGCTTCCAAAGCCAGTTGCCGACTGGGAATCCTCCATCGTGCAAAGTATTTCCTTGACACAACTGAGCTCCTGACCACTTACAAAGCTTTTGTCCACAGCCTGATGAAGTACTGCTCTCCCCTTCGAGTTGGTTCTCCCACCTCACCTTTCTTGGCTTCACGCTGTGGAAACCAAGGCATTTAGGATCACTGGCATCTCCTACGATGAGGCTGAGTCTTTGGGTCTCTCACTCTCTCACCACAGGCAGGTCAGTGGTCTTTCTGTCTTCTACCGTCTCCTCTCCGGCATCGCCCCTCCCCCCCCCCAATCCCTTCTGATCTGACTATGATCTGTCCCCCCCATATTTTCACAGGGCAATCAAGATCCACCAGCAACCCCCTTCTAGTAAAACTACCAAAATCAAGAATCACTGCTCACCTTCATTCTTTCATTCCTCTTTTTTCCTGCCTTTGGAACAAATTCCCACACTCTCTTCAATCCCACTCTTCCGTCCACGTCTTAAAAACAGCCGTTCACCACCATCTCTTATCTTCCCCCCATCCAAAACCACGATCTTTTCTACCCTCGTTAATCCACCCCAAACCCACCTCCTTCATATTCCCTGCTTTCCTTCCTGGAAGCTCCTGTGGTGTTCATCTTGTTTACCCTGTCTACCCTACCCCATCCCTTTCCCTTCCATAGGTCTCACGTCTCTTTTCCACACAGTTTTTTCCTTCCCTCTCCCACCGCTCTTGTCTCCTGCTCCCATTGTTCCATTGTTATATGTTCTGTGTGTTAGCTCCCATATGAGCCTCGACATTGTATTAAAAAAAAACACTTTCTTTCCTTTCTCATTCTCCACTCACCACCAGGGACACTGGAGCGGTCAGAAGAAGGGCAATTTGGGGCAGAATCTATTTGTGGGCAAAAACAAAAAAGAAATGCCCACATCATTCCCTTTATTGATTTTTGGTAGAATATAAATATCTCGCGATAACCAGCAAGTTGCAAATTGAAGAAGAAATTGAGGCTTCAAATTGAACTAAATGTGTCATGTGAACGAAACAAAGATCATGACATGTGTGATCAAAATAGAAGTGCTCCAGTCGCTGTTGCACACAAAAAGGTCCCAAAAGGTGATCACACCCACATGCGGTTTTTCTTCCATTTTTTTAAACTTCTCTTGCTTTTTTTTTTACTTTCAGCATTCAGTAATATTGTAAATGAGTCGTATGGGAATCAGGACCTTTTAATATGCTCAGTACTTTGTTTTTCTTTTTCATTTTTGTTTCCATGTTTCCGTGCTAGTGGAAGAGCAAGAGCAGAATAGAAGGGAACAAAATGAAAACGATAAACACCAACAACAGAGTAGAACTGAGAGGAAGAGGGGGAGAAGGACATACAGGCGCAAACAGCTGAATTAAACACGGCAAGAAGAGGAAGGGGAAAGTCGGGATGAAACAGAAAAGGAACAAACCAACCGACGACTAACGAACGAAAGGAGGTGAGGGAGAACGGGGGAAATCACAATAACCTGTAAAAAGGGATTTCTTGGGAATGGGGTTTTTGGGGGGGTAGAAAAGATCATGAATATGGTTGGAGTATGACCTGAGGTAGTGGTGAACTGCTGTCTTGAAACCCTGGAGGGAAGAATGGGACTAAACAAAATGGGGAAGTCAGTTCCACAGGCCAGAGAACAGAGGAAGAAATGAGTGGAGGAGAGCAGTGAGCCTGGATTTTGGGAGTTTAACTGGAAGAGGTTTACCAGCACACCATGTGGGCCCTGCAGATACCTGGGAGGAACAGAGCCGAGAGAGGGCAGAGTGCGCTAGACCAAAAAGGAGGCGGGAGAATACAGAGAGGCCACCAACCTGTCTGCGATGCGAAAGTAACAGGCCGAGACACTCGTCTTCCTCGTGGGAGATCCCAATAATTTTGAGGGGCTCAAACTTCCCACGGCATCAGGAGGGGCAAGGTGTGAGGCAGAGGCGCCAGCCTGAAGGGCAGAGCAGTTCTCCATCAAGCTGCAAATGAAGTCCTTGTAGGTTGTCAAGAGTTCAGATTAGCCAAAGAAATACCTTAAACTACAAAGGATGCCCAGCTGGCTGAATTTATTTATTTTTAATCTGCACTTATTAAATAGGAAGAAAAAAATTCTCCATAACTTAGCATGAGTGCAAAATCAACCTCACAATAGAAATCGACTAATTGGTAAACATGGTTTGAAAACAAGTGCTTTTTTTGTTCCTTCAATTATATATTACATTTTGTATTTTTGAGAAGACATGAGATGTGATGCCTGCCTGCTAAAACAAGGTCTTTTCTTTTTTTTCAATGGCTATCACCAATCAACAAATTACCTACATGTTCACTGTAATCCTGATAATAGTTTCCAGATTGATATTTACATGCTGTAGCAATGACTCAATATACCTATGTATCCATGTAAAATTCCATGCAGACTATATGCTGTGCACCACTTTTAACAGACTCGGGTAGGGAGGATATAGTTCCTAATTCGACTTTCATAACCACGATTATTCTACCAGTTAAAGTATTTGCAAGCAATGAAAAAAAAAATGCTCACATCAGCAGAAAGTAATGCATTTCAGAATGACTATCTTGCACTTTTAGCAGTCTTGTGTCGTATCCTTTTATTTATTTATTTTTTGCAGCCACAGAGCAAGGCTTCAGCATTTTGACGAGAGCAGCTCCGTTGAGGATCACACAAGTGACATAAGGTGCCTGAGATTTTAATTTTTTTTTTGTCGTGCACCTCCTTTCTTTGTCCATACTCGTTATATTTGGACTGGATTTTTTTTTTTTTTTGGTGTAAATACTCAAGTCAAACTGCAATTTGTACTTTTTGTTCTCTCAAACTCATTGGTTCATTTTTCTTTTCTGTTCTGTTAAAATCACATGGGAGCCTCAATTATGATTGGAAAACTGTTACATTGTCCCCATCTAAGTATATTTATTGTCAGTCCAATTCATCCCAGAGTAGTGCTTTATTATTTCAGGCCATTCATTATGGGCTCCACATTTATCTGTAATTTCTTTCTTTAGTATCTGAGCATGCCATTTAGTAATCAGTGATTTGTTTTTCTGTGGCAGTTATCAGTGCTCCAGTGAGTGGTTTGAGGTTCCAGTGATCGGCATTCATAACCACTTTGATCGATGCATTTGGGTTTGATTGTTTTAAGATTTATCACCATTTGCCGTGTAATGTTTTGTCTTTCCATAACTTTTCTCTTTCTTCCATAATTTCTTTCTTCTCCCACTTATGTTCGCATTGGGTTCCTTCAATATTCTCTCTTTTTTCACTTTTTCAGCATCTTTTCCTCACTTAATCATGTTTATGTATTCAGGCAAGGAATCTACCATGTGTTATTTTGATTTTAATCTTCTCTTACCTTTCTTTATGGAGATGTATAGTCTGTTGACATGTGCCTCTGGATGTAACATGCCATGGAGTGTCATTTGTTTTCTTGGTTTTATTACCTCTGCCACTGAGGGTGGACGGAGGTGATGTTTTCACCCCTGTCTGTTTGTATGTCTGTTTGTCTTGTTTGCTTGTGAGCTGGATATCTCAAAAAGTTGTGGAACGATTCGGATGAAATTTGGTGGACAGGTTTGTTGGGTGTGTTACAAGGACGAAACGATTAGATTTTGGTGAAGATCCGGATCCAGATGCGGATACTAGAATTTTTTTTAAGTGACTCTTCACCATTGAGAGATGTGGTCAAAAATCATATATAGCACGATATCTCAAAAAGGTGTGGACGGATTCGGACAAAACTCGGTGCACAGTTTGGATGTCTGACAAGGACAGGTCGATTCAATTTTGGTGAATATCCAAATCTGGATCTGGATATGAGAATTTAAAAAAAACGAGTGCATGCCGTACATGCGTGGCCGTACGTACAATATATATATATATATATATATATATATATATATATATATATATATATATATATCTATATATCTATATATCTATATATCTATATATATATATCTATATATCTATATATCTATATATCTATATATCTATATATCTATATATCTATATATCTATATATCTATATATCTATATATATATATATATATATATATATATATATATATATATATATATATATATATATATATACACTTTCAAACCACGAGCCAGAAACAACAAACACACAGGCCGTTCTTTCGCTCTCGTGTGCCTGTACATGCGTGGCCGTACGTGCAAACCAAAAAAAAATAAAAAAATTAAACTTTCAAACCTTGAGCCAGAAACAACCACACAGTCAGTTCCTTCGCTCTCGCTTGCCCGCACGTGCAAACCCCCCAAAAAAACAACAACAAAAAAACTTTCAAACAAATACACAGGCCGTTCCTTCGCTCTCATAAACGACGACTGGATTGGGGCATTGTGTTTATCTATAAATGCACATAAGAAATCGAGAAATTATTAGAATACACGGTCATCACTATCCGGAAGTGGTGCGTGCCCATACGGAATGTTCACATCATTCCACGAATTATCGCTTGCATTGAAGTAACAACTGCTGTGATACTTCCACACAGAGTTAATTAAAATCAAAATTAAAATCAAGTTTACCTCCTTGTCTTTGCTTGCCATGACATTCGCTGCCATTGACCATTGCCACTCCTATGCCACCCCCATCGTAACCGGCACGGCACGTGATGTCATCGTCGGCCAGCCGTGCACCGGCCTACGCAGCCACGTGTCCTTTCATTGGTTGGTAAATAAATGGCCATAACTTGGGAAGCACTTGGCAGATTAATATCAAACCTTGAAAAGGCACATCCACAGGGCCCCAGCAATATACCTGGCAAGTTTCAATTAGATCGGACCAGTGGTTGTCGAGAAACAGCGGTCACAGACGCACACACACACACACACACACACACACACACACACACACACACACACACACACACACATACACTGCTGGAATTATCGAGAGATTATTTGTGATTCCTCACCGATTGAGATGGGATCAAAAGCGATATATATCATTGTACTTCAAAAAGTTGTGGACGAGTTATGACAAGACTTGGTGGATGAATTGGTTAGGTGACGAGAACAAGCCGATTCGATTTTGGTGAAGGCCCGGATCCGGGTCCGGCTTATCAGTGGGATACAAAACGTAAGCTATTCAGCCTGGTGGAGGTTTGCGCTCCACCGAGTGCCATTCTAGTCATCTGTATGTCGTTGTGCTGATTTCATAAATGATAGATTTGAAGGTGTCTCATGGTTCCTTCTTTCAACTCTAATTGTTACTGCTTAGAAACGTTGTTGGTTGTTTTAAAAATAATTTTGTCATGCATATCCTTCCGTTGTCCACTGATTATATTTGGCCTGGATTTTCATGTTCATGCCAATAATACTCAAGTCAAACATCACTTTGTACATTTTGGTGTCTTGAAATCACTGGTTCATTTTTCCACCTCCAGTGCTTTTATTATTGTTGTTAATATTACAGTATTATCATTATTATTATTGTTGTTTTAAAAATGTACCTTATGATAGAAACCATCTTGGAGTGATTTGAGTAAGTCAAGAAAACATGGTCATTGCATTAAATGTTCAATTTTAAAGGCCCTGTCACACCTTGACGATTTAGCCAGCATATGCCTGACGTATGCAAAATTTGGCTAAAACGTTGGCACACGTTGAATACGTTATGGGTAAGTTTGTATACGTTAACAGCACGCTGGCATACATCTTTGTACGCTGGCATACGCCGTAGTAGGCCGAGCTGTTAGACAAATTTTCCATGCTTGAAATTTTTCGAGGTATGCCAGCGTATGACTCACACGTTCCGCATAATGCTGGCCATAAGTTGTAGGCACGTTACGCAATCGTTGACACACGTCGACACACGTTACTTGTACGTTACTCATAAGTCGAAACACGTCAAGGTAATGGTTAGCGTCAGTGTTCCAGACTCCCTGGTTTTTTTTTTTCTTCGGTATGACGGTGATGTTGACACTTCGATTTCTCGTGCGGTTATAATATAATATAATTAATAGGCTGCCGCTCAACGATTTAAATCATAACCGCCCTAGAAATTGAAGTGTCAACATCACCGTCATACCGATGAAAAAAAAAAAATAATAATAATAATAATAATAATAATAAAAACAGGGAGACTGGAACACTGACGCTAACCATTACCACGACGTGTTTCAACTTATGAGTAACGTACAAGTAACGTGTGTCGACGTGTGTCAACAATCGCGTAACGTGCCTACAACTTATGGCCAGCGTATGCGGAACGTGTGTCATACGCCGAGTACATCGAGAATTTTTCAACATGCTGAAAATTTCTCGAAGTACTCGGCGTATGACGACGTATGCCAGCATACTACGATGTATGTCAGCGTGCTCTTAACGTATACAAAACTTACCCATAACGTATTCGACGTGTGCCAGCTTGGTTTGGCAAATTTTTCAGACGTCGGCATACGCTGGCTAAAACGTCAAGGTGTGACAGCGGCTTCACACTTCGATGTCTAGTGCGGTTATGATTTGAATCGTCGAGCCGCAGCCTCTGAATAGCCTACGCCACGTGATCGGCGGTGATACGCTGCAGCGCGCTATGCATAAGTTAGACTATCGTTGGGCATAGGTTGTGAACGCCGACAACACGCTCAGCATTCGTTGGTATAAGTTATCTATATGTGATTGAAACGTTCTGTGTACATTACTAATACATTATGCATACGTGCAACACGTTATTATATGCGCAAAACTTTAAAAAAACATCAATAGTTCAGCGTACGCCAGCGTTTTACATACATTTTGATACCTTGCCATACGCTGGCTAAAACGTCAAGGTGTGACAGGGCCCTAAGCAGAGCATTTTAATTTGCAAAATAAATAATCAGTTCTATTTTGATTGTGGTTTCTTAAGTTGCTTTCTGTTTAGAATGAGGATGGGTGGGGGGTCTTATGTTCATGTAAATGGCGTTTAAGATTTGTTTGTTTGTTTGGTTATTAAGTTTAAACAAATTTTTGGTTGTGTCATGCCAAATTGCCATGCTTTTTCATTTTCCTGCAGCAATGCAACGCCCTTTGATTTGGACAATAACATGGATTCACTGCACAATTCAAGTGGAAAAACAAGCCCCAACTGGGTCCATACGAGCCAATCTGCAACCATGCCTATTGCATCAGATGCTTCCACACCTATATATGATGCTGCAGAGGGTAGTGGTGGTGGTGGTGGTGGTGGTGGTGGTGGTTGTGCTGAGCTGACAGGTTTGAGCGTGTCTGGGACCAGCTCTGAATCAGAAGAATCGGATTCAGAGAGCAGCAGCAACAGTTCAGGAGAAAGGAAGATGAACCATGCAACAAGAGATAATTCTCCTGAGGTGCACTTTTATTATATTAATAACGATTTTTTAATGTAAAAACATATACAGTTAAATTTTTATTTTTAATATGAAAGGTAACAATTCAAAATCCATATTACCATGGAGTGGTAAATACGTATCCATTTTGGGAATGTTTTATTTGTCTCGTTTGGAAGAACATAATTGCAGCATAAAAATTTAATCAGATGGGATAATGCCTGACACTGGAAGTTCTTTATAATAACTTGCAGGCCTTCTTCGGGCCACCTTTGGTGGGCAATGTGCTGCAGAACATTCTTGGAAATGCGCTTTATAATTTTTGAAACAATTTATTGACCAAAACATATCATACTCCTTATCATAATTTTGAGAAGGTTCCATTATGTTATGAAAAAGATAAAGGAAGATGATTTGTAATACCAGCTACCACCAAAGGTGGCACTATTTCCAATATATATATATATATATATATATATATATATATATATATATATATATATATATATATCTATATATATATATATATCTATATATATCTATATATATATATATATATATATATATATATATATATATATATATATATATATATATATATATATATACATATGAAGACCACAAGGGGAAAACCAGAGATGTCACTTTTTATAAATTTCAGGGTTATTGCACCTGCCAATAGTTGGCAACATAAGATTTCCTCTCACAATATTACTTTAACAAATAACCAGGGGTGTCACATAATTTATATGGTATAAAGTTTAGCCGTGCAATGAAAAAACAAGTGTCAAAGCTGAACAAGTAGAAACCCAGAGTTGTCAGTACTTTACTCCTGGTTATCTCCCTTTCATTCATGTTAACTGTTCCACCATAATATTCAGAGTTGAGAAACTAAAAAATGAAAGGTTGTAAAACTTTCACAGCAGAAACTCTGAGCACTACAATGGCCTATTTGGTTATATCATGGGCTCCGTAGTTGGTGCATATCGTGGTTCAAGCCTGGTCAAACCTTTATTGTGACTTTTATGGGACCCACGCCGTGGCTTAATGGTTAGCGCGTCTGAGTCCCCATCCTCATTCGATGTACGCACCGCCCAATCAACCTGCTTAGGTATATGAGGGAGTCACATGAGGTGACTTCGGCTATCGCGGGGGTGGTTTATCCTTGGTTTCCTCCCGGTTTTCCATCATATTAAGTAGAACGGAGTAAGAAATGGAGAATCCGTCGTCATATAAGCGAAATACCCTTGAGTATGGTGTTGAACACCAATCAAACAAAAAAACAATGACCGTTTAATGTTGAAAAAAATAATCTGTGATCACCAAAGTCATGTAATGTATGCTATAACCAACAAGCATGAATTTGCTACACATCCTGGGTTAAAATTGCATGGCAATTATTAAACAAGGGAATAACCAGTGATGTCAGTTTGCAACATTGATTCGTTCTTTGCTCTTAAATTAAATAACACAGAAGCTTGGCAAATGCTCCATGCTTAATTTGATCGGCCAATGATCACTCTTCCTTTTACTGGAAAATAAATCTTCTTCTTCTTCCTCTTTCGGCTTGCTCCCGTTAGGGGTCGCCACAGCGGACCAACCATCTCCATTTCGCTCTATCCTCCACATCTTCCATTGACACTCCAACCACCCGCATGTCCGCCCTCACCACATCCATGAACCTCTTCTTTGGCCTTCCTCTTCTCCTCCTGCCTGGCGGCTCCATCTTCAACATCCTTCTCCCGATATACTCCGTTTCCCTCCTGTGCACATGTCCAAACCATCTCAATCTCGCCTCTCTCACTTTGTCTCCAAACCGTCCTACCAGCGCTGTCCCTCTAATATACTCATTTCTTATCCTATCCATCCTCGTCACTCCCAACGAGAATCGCAGCATCTTTAACTCTGCCACCTCCAGCTCTGCTTCCTGTCTTTTTGTTGGCGCCACTGCCTCCAAACCATACAACATAGCTGGTCTCACTACCGTCTTGTATACTTTCCCCTTCACTCTTGCAGCTACCCTCCTGTCACAAATGACCCCTGCAACTCTTCTCCACCCACTCCATCCTGCCTGCACTCTCTTTTTCACTTCTCTCCCACACTCTCCGTTACTTTGGACAGTTGATCCCAAGTATTTAAACCAATCCACCTTCCCCACCTCAACTCCTTGCAACTGCACCATACCACCACCCTCCCTCTCATTTACGCACATGTACTCCGTCTTACTCCTACTGACTAACATTCCCCTTCTCTCCAGTGCGTACCTCCACCTCTCAAGGCTCGATTCAGCCTGCTCCCTACTCTCCCTACAGATCATGATGTCA
Organism: Eptatretus burgeri; assembly: GCF_056783735.1. Lineage (NCBI taxonomy): Eukaryota > Metazoa > Chordata > Myxini > Myxiniformes > Myxinidae > Eptatretus > Eptatretus burgeri. Next base: position 7,552,805 of record NC_140970.1, on the reverse strand, counting down.
TCCGCGAACATCATAGTCCATGGAGACTCCAGTCTGATCTCGTCCGTCAACCTGTCCATCACCATTGCAAACAGGAAAGGGCTCAGAGTCGATCCTTGGTGCAATCCCACTTTAACCTTAAACCGGTCTGTCATTCCTACCGCACACCTCACCGCTGTCACACTGTCCTCATACATATCCTGCACGATCCTCACATACTTCTCCACCACTCCCGACTTCCTCATACAATACCACAACTCCTCTCTTGGCACCCTATCATAAGCTTTCTCTAAATCCACAAACACACAATGAAACTCTTTCTGGCCTTCCCTATACTTCTCCATCAACATTCTCAAAGCAAACATCGCATCAGTGGTGCTCTTTCCTGGCATAAACCCATATTGCTGCTCACAGATCGTCACCTCTCCTCTCAACCGAGCTTCCACTACTCTTTCCCACAACTTCATGGTGTGGCTTAACAACTTTATCCCTCTGTAATTTCCACAGCTCTGCACATCACCCTTATTCTTGAAAATCGGAACCAGTACACTTAATCTCCACTCCTCCAGCATCCTCTCACTTTCCAAGACTTTATTAAACAATCTGGTTAACAACCCCACTGCCATCTCTCCTAAGCACTTCCATGCCTCCACTGGTATACCATCTGGGCCAACCGCCTTTCCACTTTTCATCTTCTTCATAGCAGTCCTCACTTCATCCTTACTGATCCACCCCACTTCCAGATTCACTATCTCCACCTCTTCCAACCTTCTCTCTCTCTCATTTTCTTCATTCATCAGCTCCTCAAAGTACTCCGTCCACCTTCTCAACACACTCTCCTCGCTCGTCAGCACATTCCCATTTGCGTCCTTTATCACCCTAACCTGCAGCACATCCTTCCCAGCTCGGTCCCTCTGTCTTGCCAATCGGTATAAATCCTTTTCCCCTTCTTTTGTATCCAACTTCTCATACAGCTCGTCATATGCCTTTTCCTTGGCCTTTGCCACCTCTCTTTTTGCTTTTCGACACCACTCCTTGTACTCCTGCCGACTTTCTTCATCTCTCTGACTATCCCACTTCTTTTTCGCCAACCCCTTCTTCCTTATACTTTCCTGTACTTCCTCATTCCACCACCAAGTCTCCTTATCTTCCTTCCTCTGTCCAGATGTCACACCAAGTACCTTCCTAGGTATCTCCCTCACAACTTCTGCTGTCGTTGCCCAATCATCCCACCCATCTTTACCACCATCCAATGCCTGTCTCACCTCCTCCCTAAATTTCACGCAACAGTCTTCCTCCTTCAGCTTCCACCATCTGGTCCTTGGTTCAGCCCTCACTCTCTTCCTCAACCTCACCTCTAAAGTCATCCTACAGACCACCAATCGATGCTGTCGAGCTACACTCTCCCCTGCCACAATCATCTGCCAGTGACCTTGCAGTCACTAATCTCTTTCAGGTTGCATCTCCTACTTAAGATGTAATCCACCTGTGTGCACTTTCCTCCACTCTTGTATGTCACCCTGTGTTCCTCCTTCTTCTTGAAATACGTGTTTACCACTGCCATTTCCATTCTTTTTGCAAACTCTACCACCATTTGCCCTTCCACATTTCTCTTGTTGAGACCGTACCTCCCCATCCTCTTCCTCTTTATTCTCCTCATCCTCTTTATACCTCCTCATCCTCTTTATTCCTTTCCCCAACATGTCCATTGAAATCTGCTCCAATCACCACTCTTTCATCCTTGGATACACTCTCCACCACTTCATCTAACTCACTCCAGAAATCTTCTTTATACTCCATCTCACACCCCATATGTGGGGCATATGCACTGATGACATTCATCATCACCCCTTCAATTTCCAACTTCACACTCATCACTCGGTCAGACACCCTCCTCACCTCCAATACCCTCTTGACATGATCTTCCTTCAGGATTATCCCGACACCATTTCTCCTCCCATCCACACCATGGTAGAACAGTTTGAAACCACCTCCAATGCTCCTCGCCTTACTCCCCATCCACTTGGTCTCTTGTACACACAGTATGTCCACCTTTCTTCTCTCCATCATATCAGCCAACTCTCGCCCTTTGCCAGTCATCGTCCCAACATTCAGAGTTCCAACTCTCACCTCCACACTTCTACCCTTCCCCCTCTCCCACTGCCTCCGGACTCGCCTTCCCCGTCTCCTTCTCCTCCTTCGCCCAGCAGTAGCACAATTTCCACTGGTACCCTGCTGACCACCGGTACCGGTGGCGGTCATTGGTAACCCGGGCCTCGACCGATCCGGTATGGAAATTCGTTTTGTTGTCCGCATAATGATTTGGCATAGGTTTTTACGCCGGATGCCCTTCCTGACGCAACCCTGGTCGCCTCTTACGACACACAGGGATATGGTACACCTATTCTAACCGGGGCATACACCGGGCCCAGTACAGCTGGTGCTCATTTCGCCGACCTCGGAAGGATGGCAGGCTGAGTCGACCCCCTGGTGTTTTCGACTTGGTTTTTTATATATTTATATATATATATATATATATATATATATATATATATATATATATATATATATATATATATACATATACATATACATACATATATATATATATATATACATATACATATACATACATATATTAATTCATTGTCCCAACGGGGCTTGAACTCAGGACCTCTTGGGTCCCAAGCCACTGCCCTTACCACTGCGCCAACACCAGGCTTTATAATTACTGGAAACTTTGTTTTTCAGTTTCTTCAATATTGACTTATCCTGACATCTCTGGTTTTCCCCTTGTGGTCTTCATATACATAGATAAAGTAGTACAGCAGTTTACGTCGCCCCTTTTTATGTCGTTTCGCAAATATGTCATCACATTAATACCACTTCTCGATACTCATCATATCTCTGTCTCTTTCTCTTTCTCTTTCTCTTACTCTTTCTCTTACTCTTTCTCTTTCTCTTTCTCTTTCTCTTTCTCTCTCTCTCTTTCTCTCTCTTTCTCTCTCTTTCTCTCCAGCTCTCTCTCTCTCTCTTTCTCTCTCTTTCTCTCTCTTTCTCTCTCTTTCTCTCTCTTTCTCTCTCTTTCTTTTTCTTTCTCTCTCTTTCTCTCTCTTTCTCTCTCTTTCTCTCCAGCTCTCTCTCTCTCTTTCTCTCTCTTTCTCTCCAGCTCTCTCTCTCTCTTTCTCTCTCTTTCTCTCTCTTTCTCTCCAGCTCTCTCTCTCTCTTTCTCTCCAGCTCTCTCTTTCTCTGTCTTTCTCTGTCTTTCTCTCCAGCTCTCTCTCTCTCTTTCTCTCCAGCTCTCTCTCTTTCTCTCCAGCTCTCTCTCTCTCTTTCTCTCCAGCTCTCTCTCTCTCTCTCTCTCTCTCTCTCTCTCTCTCTCTCTCTCTCTCTCTCTCTCGCTCTCTCTCTCTCGCTCTCTCTCTCTCTCTCTCTCTCTCCAGCTCTCTCTCTCTCCAGCTCTCTCTCTCTCTCCAGCTCTCTCTCTCTCTCTCTCCAGCTCTCTCTCTCTCTCTCTCTCTCTCTCTCTCTCTCTCTCACACACACACACACACACACACACACACACACACACACACACACACACACACACACACACACACACACACACACACACACTCACACACCCACACATCCCCTCTCTCTCTCTCCCCCCCCCGCGCCCGGTTGCATCATTGGTTGTGACGTGGTTATGCCACTGATGCAGTGTCCCCCTTACCAGTACACTGGTGCTCATTTTGCCGACCTCGGAAGGATGACAGGCTGAGTCAACCTCCTGGTGTATTTTAATTCAGCGGCCAACGGGGCTTGAACTCGGGACCCTCGGATCCCAAGCCGCCACTCGAACCACTAAGTCAACACCAGGCTTAACTCACACTAACAATGTGTGAAAAGTCATACCTTTTATTATCAAGCATTTATAGAATTTAAAAGACCGATAAAGGCACAAGAATATATCGCTAAATTATCAAATCGGCAGATCGCAAAATCACAGAAAGAACTCCTGTACTTTGCTCCACACATAAATATATGTACTGCATGGTAGATTGGCTAAGAGGCATTGTAAAAATGTTACTTTAAATGTGAAATTAGATGTTATTCATTGAATGCATGCTGGTATTAATGGATTGCTGGGTTATGAAGTTTGCCTCCGATCGATAAATATGCCCACGGTCATTGAAGGAGGAAGAGGAAGTCAAATCACCACCTCAGACCTCTTCCGGAAGACGTTTATTTTTGTTGAAATATGTCTGTTCATTGTTTATTTTATTTGCATGTTTTTGTACTTGAATATAACTGTCATTAATCAAAAAAAGGGTAATATAAGTAAAAAGCAAAATATAATACCTGAAGTGACGACATGAACGTGTTCCCCACTTATTCCATTAATTATTATGAGAAAAACTGTTTTGATTTTTGTCGTTTTGATCTCGCACTTTTCAGGAACACATCTCCAATGTAAACTGGGGTCTTACAGTATAGCCATATATGCATTTGCTGCATTTTAGATAAGATTTGGTATCAGGAGAAAAGTACAGTGAGGCTATACTGTATAGCAAAATCTTTAAATGAAGTCTGGCTGGACGTCACAGCCATTAAAAGTCAACATGTTTTTCAGCTATGAAACATCAACATCATGACATTGACATATCGATGGTGAAAATGATCTTCAGCAAAAACATTCTTTGGATTGGTTGCCTTGTTGATGTAGCTGTAGGTCAAATTAAAGTGAGAAGTTTATTTACATGTTATAATTCTATGAGTTTGCATCTTAGACTCCGATACAGAAGGACTGGAACCTCCCATGCTCGGGGTTTGTAACTTAAGTCTGAAGGATTAACTTGAGTCCGGGGCTAAAATGACTTCTAGAAGTGCGAGAGACACGACCTCGGGATTCATATAGGGGTTTTTGAGGACGGCGAGTTCAATAGTGTCATTTTCAACACCACCTGAGGTCATCTTCAAGGTCAAAAGGTCATATTTCAAGGTCAAATTACTGAATTTTGGTATTTTTTGCCCGTTTTTGTGTCTAACTCATAAACGGTGAGAGATGGCCGATTGTAATAAGATGCAAGTGTATAGAGCTGTCAAACTTTGATATTTATTGTCATGTGTCGTATTTCATAAACATTATATGCATGTCACAACACTATGCCTATTACAACTATGTCTATGTCTATCACTAGTTGGAAAGCTTTTCGTGCCTCCTGAGGCATCCCAAAGCTTTTTCTTTGTCACTTACATTGAGGACATGAGCTTTCAATAGAATTGTTAGCTAAAGTAGTACATGCAGCATTACTACTAGCTAAAGGTGCATCTGCAGAGGATAACAGCTCAGCAAAATGAAATCGGCAACGCATTTTAGTCTTGTCATACAAATTATAGGTATTATGTACAAAAAAGACGGTTGACATAGTCGGGACACTCAATCCACCTCTATTCAAATTATCTAGAAACTCAGATGACACCTCGTTACCATCTTCATCATAAATGATCTCCTCCATACTAGTGCTATCGCCATATTTTGAACAAGGTGTCCGGCCAAATAAACTACTTTATGCTTAAGGGCATTGTCAGACCCCAAGAGATCCTGAGTGTCTTGAGGAATAATCTCGTCAATGAGTTCACTTCGCTCATCTGGATTTATGGAAGTTGTACAGTTCTTGTCGCAATCAATCACACGAGAACTAGATTCTGGCATAATGTCATGCTTAATGAGTGTTTGCAAATTTACAATTTTAGCTGCAGCCATAATGTCAACTACGGCAATGTAGAAGTTTCCACCGCTTCTTTACCTGGCTTGGCCGAAAAACTTTTCCAAGGCTTCATCTGCAAATATAGCAGGAAGAACGTAGTCAAAGTCTTTCTCTGCCAGAAGATGCAGCTGCGACAGAAGGAAGGTGAAATGAGGAAGCTCGTGTGCCTCAGTCATTCAACAGAGCTGGCTTATTACAAGCTGAAGAATTTCCTTGCTTGTGCATTCATAGATGTTTACCTGGTCAGTTATGGATCTAATCTGGGACCATTTTAAGAGCAGGCTGTTCTTCTGCGAAGGAAAAAGTCGTTTGGGCACCTCAATGCCATGTTTCTCAACTCTATTCAAGAATAGAAATCCAAAAGGTGAGTGAACTTGTTGGAAATGAAAGAACTGCTTGACAGTTTGTTCAGTAGCATCAGTTCTTGATAGGTAAAGGTTTTCCTGGTCTTTTATGACGTTAAAGCCAGGAAAATATGAGCTGATTTTAGCACAGGAGTGGTCGAAATCTTGGATATTGTCTGCAGCCTCATCAGCTTCCTGCATCTTCTTAGCTCTTGATTCTGACGTAGAAGATGATGTTGGGCGTGGGGCTGAGGTCACCTGCTTCAAAGCTGATTTCAGTACTCCAGGAATATTGATGAGGGGTTCTTTGGGTCGTTTGCCACCCCGAACTGACACCCAATCACAATTGAAATGTCTCACAAATATATATCTCCTTTAAGCACCTCAAGCTTTCTTTCTCATTTGGCATTGCTAATATCCATCTCTCCCTCTCCTCAGGATCTTTTGGGAAGGATATGACCTTTACATAAGGCGTCCCATCATAGTTTCCTCTACAACCAAAGCAGCTGCAATTACGTGGCATATTGTCACCAAAGCAGGAAACAACACAAAGATCCTGTGAGATCACCAGCTGGACAGTTTCTGAAAGAGAAACAAACAAAACATACATTAGTTAACGATGATAGAAATTAGCAAGTAGGTGCAGTAGGTGCATAATGTCATGTTTTGTCATAGACTTTACAAAAGTTTTCCTCTAAGAGTTAGACACAAAAACGGGGAAAAAACACCAAAATTCAGTAATTTGACCTTGAAATATGACCTTTTGACCTTGAAGATGACCTCAGATGGTGTTGAAAATGACACTATTGAACTCGCTGTCCTCAAAATCCCCTATATGGATCCCGAGATCGTGTCTCTGGCCCTTCTAGAAGTCATTTTAGCCCCGGACTCAAGTTAATCCTTCAGACTCAAGTTACAAACCCCGAGATCATGAGGTTCCAGTCCTTCTCTATAGGAGTCTATGGTTTGCACTAACAATGTTTACTTAAGTGGTTGTATCACAACTGCTCAAGGTGTAAACTTCATTCTGTAATGCTTGTGTAGCATTGGAAATTGGTTGTGTGTCTATGTCAGAAGTGTCTGCCGTTGCAAACAGCAGAACTGATCTCTCAAGTGAAAACAATTATGCTTCAAGTTATTCACTACCCATTTTTTGGGGGGTTTGCCACATATTATTTTGAAACAAACCTCTCCCACCTTTAAAAACAGAAAAAGAAATCTGCGTGATATTTTTCAGTTTTTCCACATGATGTTAGCAAGCAAGTAATTTACAAATAATGCTGCAAAATGAGAGACTGGCACCGAGAGACTGGCACCGAGAGACTCGCACCTCGCACCGAGTGACTGACACTAAAGTGGTGACGCAATCACCCGATGGGTAATGTGCAAGTTGTTCCAACAAATTTTGTGGTGGATATGAAGAAGTTGGGCAGAAAAGAAAGCAAAGGTGTGAAGTTTGTGAAAGGAGATGGCTGAAGCATTTCATTTAGTTTCCATCAATGCTATTGCTGATGACTCACCAGCAAGTGATGCAACCAGTCCAGTGGCTGAGGGAGGCCTGCAGAATTGGGATTCTCATGTATTTACTGCTTGTGTTTTGCCCCTATTTTAACTGTTCCTTGAGTACCACCAACTGGGAAGCTGTATTAGATGAAGGCTCCATCCATTTCCATTATCAATTTTAGATGTCATTTAACAAAATCAAAGGCTGCCATTGTACCCAATTGGCCTGACCGAAAGAAGTGTGGAAGTGACCATTCACTAGCCCATTCATGAGATTGCCAAAGACAGGATCTTCCTGTTGAGCTTTTCTGCAATCCAAATCAACAAACTCCGACAGAGCAGTTTGTGGCAAGGTTTTTTTTTTTTTTTTGTATACCTTGTCGAGGCTCGTATGAGAGCTAAAACACAACTCACAGCAAGGGGGCATGAGACAAGAGGGGCGGGAGTGGAAGGGACAAAACAGTGGGGAACAGACACATTAGGTGAACTGTGGAAGGGAGCGGGATGGGGATGGGACGGGGAACATGGCGAAGAGAAGATGGACATTACAGGGACTTTCAGGAAGGAAAGCAGGGGAATTGAAGGAAGTAGGCTTGGGTGGATTATCGGGGGTAGAAAAGATCGAGGATTTGGATGGGGGAAGATAAGAGGTGGTGGTGAACAGCTGTTTTGAAAGCCTGGAGGGAAGAATGGGAGAGACTAGAGTGAGGAAGTTTATTCCAAAGGTGGGAAAAAAGAGGAATGAAAGAGTGAAGATGAGCAGTGATTCGTGATTTTGGTAGTTTTACCAGAAGGGGGTTGTTGGCGGACCTTGAGCGCCCTGTGGAAATGTGGTGGGGACAAATAGCAGAGAGAGCAGGGGGGGCAAGACTGGAGAGGAGTCGGTAGAAGACAGAAAGACCACCGACCAACCTGCGGTGATTGAGTGAGAGGCCCAAAGACTCAGCTTCATTGCGGGAGATGCCGATGATCTTAAATGCCCTGGTTTCGACAGCGTGAAGCCGAGAAAGGTGGGAGGCAGGAGCACCAGCCCAGAGGGGAGAGCAGTACTCCATCAGGCTACAGACAAGAGCTTTGTAAGTGGTCAGGAGCTCAAGAGGGTCGAGGAAGGACTTTGCACGACGGAGGATTCCCAGTCGGCGACTGGCTTTTGAGGCGAGGTTGGAAATGTGACTTTCCCAGGAAATGTCATGGCAGATAGTGAGACCCAGAAGCTTGAAAGAAAAGACTTCTTCCAGAGGATTGTTGAGAAAGTGGATGGGGGGTGTTTCTAAACGGTCCTTTCTAAGAGACATAGTGAGAGTGTGAGATTTGTCTGGATTGAAAGACATGTTCCACGTGTTGGACCAGTTTGTGATTTTATCCAGATCTGCAGTGAGCGAAGAAGCTGCTGCTTGCCGGTCTGAGGGATGACCGATGGTACGGCAGAGGGTGGAGTCGTCGGCAAAGAGAAATAGAGGATTTTCCAGAGAGTCGGAAAGATCATTGATGAAAACCAGAAAAAGAACAGGGCACAGAACGCTACCTTGAGGAACTCCAGCCTGCACAGGAAGAGGGGATGAAAGAACTCCATTTATGGCCACACGTTGACTGGGACAGGAGAGAAAGTCTGTGAGCCATGAGTGGAGATGGATTTGAATACCATGGGAAGAGAGTTTGGTGAGTAGTGCAGGGTGCCAGACTGTGTCAAAAGCACATGATATGTCCAGGGATACTGCTCGGATTTCCTGTCTGGCATTGAGGACCTCCATCCATTGATGGGAGAGCAGAAGCAGCATATCCAGGGTAGAGTGACCTAGTCTGAAACCAAATTGATGATTGGAAATCAAGCCATTGGAGAAGAGGAAGGATTTCATGTCTGAAGCGATGATGGATTCCATAACCTTGCTGATGATTGGGAGAAGGCTGATTGGTCTGTAGTTACAGGGATCTGTTTTTGCACCTTTTTATGCAGGGCAGTGATGTTAGCAGATTTCCAAGCAGATGGCAGATGACCTTGGGCAAATGAGAGGGTTAATAGAACAGAGAGAGGGTGAGCAAGAGCAGAAGAGCAGGCTTTGAGGACACGTGGGCTGATGCCGTCTGGACCGGTTGCAGAATCTGACTCGAGGTTTGAAAGCAAGCTCTCCACCTTGTCAGGAGAAAAGGATACAGAGTCCAGGGACAGTTGGGTGCGACTGGGTAAAGTGGGTCGAGAAAGTGATGGGTTTGGGACACAAGATTTAGCTGCAAACACCGAGTTTAGACATTCAGCTTTATCACGTGTGGTATCACCAGTGCGGCCATTTGAGGTAAGGGAAGGGATGGAGGGGGAACATACACCAGAAACAGATTTGATTAAACGCCACCAGGATTTTGAGGAGGGAGAGAGGTTTAAGAGTTCAGACTTTAGATGAGAAAGATGTTGTTTTCTGGCTCTCCTGAGGGTAGATACACACTTGTTCCGAGCTTTATGGAAGGAACTGAGATTGCCCTCAGTTGGGTTTGCTTTCCATGAGGCAAAGGCAAGTTGTTTCAGGACAACTGCTTCACCACAAGCTTCAGTAAACCAAGGGCGGGAGGAAGGGTAGGACACCTGAACACGAGAGGGGATAAATCTGTGCATGAGGGAGAGCAAGTTTCTTTGAAAGAATTCCCAGGATGAGTTGATGTTTGAGAAAGTAGTGATAGGAGACCAGTTGGTAAGTTTGGTGGTTGCTCGGAGACCCTGCCAGTCGGCTTGAGTGAAATGCCAGACTCGACGGTGGTGAGGTGGTTCTCTGATAACAGCCAGAGAGATGTCCCCTTTGACAAGGACGTGGTCAGAAGAACCGATTGGAGCGAAGGAAGAGCAGCAGATATTGTCAGGGAAATTTGTCAAAATCAGATCCAGAAGAGATGGAGTACCATTGGTTGAGATCCGGGTCGGGAAGTTGACCGATTGAGTCAGTCCTAATGAGTCGTAGAAAGCTTTTGCTGAGGTGCCATGGCAGGTGAGAGAGGTACCCACACGTAGCCAACTGGCGTGATGACAATTGAAGTCACCACATAAGAGGAAGAGAGAGTTTGGATGAGAAGATAGAAGATGGTCCATGTTTTCGGATAGTGAGGTGTAGATGGAGTCATCACTGTTCGGTGGACGGTACAGTACACATATAAACATGAGGTGGGAGTGGAGGGAAGCCGAAGCCAGAGGTATTCCTGGGGGTGTGGGGGAGTGAGCGCAGTGCATGGAGAGTGAGGAATAGAGTCTTTGATGAAGAGAGCAACACCTCCACCAGGACGAGGCTCAGGTCTGTCATACCATAAGAGGGAGTAACTGGGGAGAGATACTTGGGAGTCAGACACGTCTTGGGAGAGGAAAGTTTCTGTTTGGCAAATAATGTCTGCTTTGTCAGTGGCAACCTGTATGGAAAGATCTGAAAGGTTTGAGCGAAGGCCCTGGATATTTGAGGTCCACACTTTTAATGAAGAGGTAGGGGAGGAGGCTTTGGGTGTAGGAGGTGGAGGGGGAGGGGGAGGGTAGGACAAGAGACGAGGGGGAGGTAAGGAGGGTTGTTGAAAGAGTGTGGGGTATTGTAGAATAGCTAAGGGAGGGGCCAGATGGGGAGGAGAAGAGGTTCTGTGGTGGTGGGTGGTAAGGGGGGGCGGTGAGCGGGCAGAAGGCAGTTGAGGATTTGAGGTGGAGTGATGAGATGGAGGTGAGAAGGCAAGGGAAGGAGGCAGCTTTGTGGATGTGAGGGGGGGCAGCTTTGAGAAGGGTGAGTGAGGGGTAAATGGTGGGATAAGGTGAGCGTGTTGTTGTTGTTGTTGGGTATTTTTATTTTTTATTTTTATTTTTTTTTGAGATAAGAAAGAGATTAGTTGGGAGAATGGGGGATGTTTGGAAAGTGGGAAGGATGAAAATTGAAGGTAATGGGGAGGATAGAAATTGAAGGTAATGGGGAGATAAAACAAAAAAACGATCGAACACCGAGTGGAACCGGTAGGCCTCAAGCCTAGGCCAAGGCCTAGGCCTCAAACACCAGGTAAGAACGTAAACTTAACCTTATACATTTTACACTTAACAATGGCCAAGGACTGATGGAATCTGTGGGAAAAAGGGCGTGGCAAAGTTAGTCAGTATTTTAGGGTGAGCGCTCCGCAGCTGAAGGTCGGATGTCTTCGGGGCCTGTTCAAAAGGCCCCGTTTGTCTGTCACAGAACCTTTTCATGTCTTCAGCTGCTGGAGGCAACTCACCCCAACCCAGCATGCCATATGCCATCCCACAGGTCATTCTTGAAGCAGGGAGCCAGGCTGCCCAAATGCAGTCTCTGGCTCATGAAACAAATGCAGGTATGAACACAGAACGTGGCCGGCTGCCCAATGCAGTCCCAGGCCTCCCCCCTGAAATGAGCGCAGTTGAGCAGTGAATACAAACGGTACGTGGGCTGCACCAATGCAGTCCCCATGTGCGGCTGCCTGCAGGGCAGTCCCTGCAGAACACTGGATGGGCACTGACACAAGCAAACACAAAACTGAGCGGATGGATGGAAAACACAGTGCACGGGCTGCTCAATGCAGTGCCGTGGTGTAGCTGCTTGCAGGGCAGTCCCTGCAGGATACTGGATGGGCACTGACGCAAGCAAACACAAAAATGAGCGGATGGATGGATGGATGGATGGAGGGAAAACACTGTGCACGGGCTGCTCAATGCAGTCCCGTGGTGTAGCTTCCTGCAGGGCAGTCCCAGCAGAATACTGGATGAGCACTGACTCAAGCAAACACAATGGTCGGCGGGGCTGCCTGCAGGGCAGTCCCTGCAACTTGCGTGATGATCCTGTCGCACATGGTAATGGATGGACACAAGGGCAAATGCAAACGCAAGGGCTTGCAGGCATGGGGTCAAGGCAGAGGCAGGCAGACAAGGCATGGCAAGGCTGGAACAGGCCGCTGTAGCATAAACAGGCTGGCATACGAAGCTGGCCGGCCTCTTGTCTCGTTCTGGAGGGTTGTGGAGGGAGTGCAGTGGTGCCGGCCACTCTGAAGGCGGGCTCGGACCCACCCTACTGTCTCCCTCCCAACTTCCCTCGCCTTTGCCTGTCGCTGTCCATACCCACTCCCTTAAGGCCCGGTCACACCTTGACGTTTTAGCCAGCGATGGCAACGTATTAAAATGTATGCAAAACGCTGGCTTACGTTGAACTTTTGATGTTTTTTTTTTAAAGATTCGGACGTATTCATAGCGACTTGGTCTTATGTATAACGCATTGGTAACGGACACAGAATGTTTCGTTGTTTTATAGATAACTTATACCAACGAATGCTGAACCTGTTGTTGGCCTACACAACCGATGCCCAACGATAGTCTAACTTAGGCATAGCGCGTTGCACGCATCACCGACGATGCCGTGACGTAGCCTATTAAAAGGCTGACGCACAACGATTCAAATCATAACTGCCGTAGAAATGGAAGTGTCAACATCGCGGTCACACCTTGGCGATCTTGCCAGCGTATGCCGACCTAAGAAAAATGTGTCTAAAACGTTGGGGCACGTCAAATACGGTATGAGTAAGTTTGGTATACGTGAGTAGAACGCTAAAGTACGCTATCATACGTCATAGTAAGTAGAGTACGTCAAGAAATTTTAAACATGTTCAAAATTTTACGACGTACTCGGCGTATGACACACGTTCCGCATGCGATGGGGATAAGTTTTACACACGATATGTGGATGCTTACACACGTCCACAAAGGCTACTTATAAGCTACTCATAAGTCGAAACACGTCGCGGTAATGTCTTTTTTACGCGAAACTTATTTCTAACTTATGTTTGACGTGCTTTGAACCAATTCTTTACGTAGTCCCAACACACATCAACGTATGTAGACGTATTCCAATGACGTCTTCCGGTCGACAAAAAAAAATAAATGAACATGTTTCTAGCTTCAACTGCCATATAAAGACGTGTTCCCAGCGGTTTTGGGAATTGGTATATAAAAATGCTGCTCATAAAAGGGGAACCCAACAGTGTTTTCGAGTCCTTTTTGAGTCGATGTCCATGTCAGCAGCAACAGTATCAGTATCAGTATCAGTATTAGTATTAGTAGTAGTTTGTTCATGTTGGCAGTAGTAGGTGAGTGTGAGGGGGAGGGTGTGGGTTATGATGGATCGTCCTTGCGTTTAATGATTTAAATGATAAACTCAACGATTTAAATGGCTGCATCTCCACTATTGAAAGTAGACGCTTGCGCTCAACAATTGGATTTTTTTTTTACACTCAACGACTTTTAAACGGTACCACTCAGCTATTTTCATTGTTTACAATGAACGATTTAAATTGCTGTCACTCGCCTTTGTTTTTTGACGCTGGGGTTTTGAAATTTGAAGCGTTTCTTCTGAACGTGTTAAAACGCTCAAACTCAACTATTTTAAATAGACGCTGCCGATGGACACTTGGAATCATAGCCAAGCTAGACATCGAAGTGTGGACATCCTCGTCATGCCGAAGAAAAGTTTGAAGAATGCTGCAAATAAGTGTCCTGGCCGTGGCCGTGGACGCTGACGCAAGGACGATCCATTATACCGACGTCTTTCAGCCTATGAGTAACTTAAAAGTAACGTCTGTCGATGTGTGGCAACGATCGCGTAACGTGCCAACAACACGTTAATCATAGGTTAGAAATAAGTTTCGGGTACGCTAAACATTACCTCGGCGTGTCTCAACTTATGATTAACTTACAAGTAGCATGTGTTGACATCTGTCAACGATCGCAGACCGTGCATACAACTTGTGGCCAGCGTAGCGGAACATGTGAGTCATACGCCGGCATACGTCGTGAAATTTCAAGCATGAAAAAATTTGAGGACAACCAAAAAGTACAACGTTTAAAGCCAACGTACAACGACGTATGGCAGTGTTTTTCAGTGTGCTCTCAATGTTATCAAAACTTACCCATAACGTATTCAACGTGTGCCAGCGTTTTAGAAAAAAAATTAAAAAAATCGGCATACGTTGGCTCAAACGTCAAGGTGTGACTGGGCCTTTAGTTTGTAAAAATCCAAATTTCGCCCCATCATTTTTTTTTAATTTCCTTCTATAATTCGTCTCCCTAACCCCCTTTATTGTCTCTGTCCGGCTAACCTATCATGTTACCTAGCCTACTCCCAACCCCTACGTTCCCTTCCTGGAGGGGAATAAGGAGAGCTAGCATCCTGCCTTAAGGCCCAATGAAGCCTCAGAATGGCCTCCTCAAATCTCAGCGATCTATCCCAAGGTGGGTCCAGTGGCCCACAACGAGAGCGAAGGGATGGATGGTGCGGAGGGGTACACTTCCCTATCTACCCTAACATTTATTAACTTTTAACTACCCCGGGGCTTTCCAAAAGCGCCTGTCGC
>NC_140970.1:7517864-7525364 GCF_056783735.1 Eptatretus burgeri | reverse complement strand
ATATATATATATATATATATATATATATATATATATATATATATATTTGAGGTTCAACCTGAGACCGCCAGCCGTGGATATCTGTCACAATTTCGCATGGTTACCTTATCTCTGGATGATGCACCAAGCGGGTTTTGTGCCCTTAGTGCACACTCAGATTACTGTTGAGCAATACAGTGAGTGTACGCTGACTTACAGAGCAAATCACGTGGGGTATAAATTCCCAGCTGATGCTACATGCAGATTATGCTGGATCACTGGAGGAAAAAGACACTACAATCTGAGTACATTTACAGTGCAATTAATTTCATTATTAGAAAGGGCAAGGAAAGGTATGTGGCACAATAAGCAAGGGATTTATGACAAAAGAAAATATGTGCATCAGCGAAAGCAAGGATGGGAATGGTGCGGTAAAATAAATGCAGTTATTTACAAAACAAAGACAGTGCGGGGCGAACCCATTCTAATACTTACACATGCTTATCTGTGCTAACATGACAGGCACCATCAGAACCACTCAGGAAAGTTAGATAGTAAGAGAGATAAGAAAAGCATGAGGTGTTTGTGACCTCTTTTGTAAATAAGTCAATGAGGCAAGGTCGAAGGACCTGCGCAAACCCAGTCGTGAAGGAGGGGGAAGGAGGAGGAAAACCGATGGTGTCTATAGTGTGTGATTGGAAGAGGTGTGGTTAGGGTTACGGTGATTGACAGGTAATGTGCAGAGAGGAAGATGTAGCAGATGCGAATCAGTGGACTCGGGTAATCGTTGATGCCCTTTTTATGAACATACGTCCACAGTGGACAAGACTGAAATGAAGAAAAGAACATGTGAGGAGATGAGATAATTGAAGTGTAAAGAGGTCTGTACATGTATCTCTCTAATACTGCACTTGGTCTGGCACCTGGCTCTTCCACTCATTACGCACTCCACTATGTGGACTCCATTCTGATCCATTCCACCACTCCACCAAACTCTGTCCATTGTTCCCCAAGCTCCATCTGTTGTTCGCCAACCACAAATCACCCAAGAACACACAGAATGAAGAATGTGCAGCACCCAAGAACGCATAGAAACAAGAACGCACAGCACGTCTGTATGGAATGCAGGGCGCTTTTATAATCCTCTGGTGGGGGAAGAGTTTGGTATCAGACCGGGCAGAGTGATCAGTGTTTTCCAGCACCCCCATTGGTGCGCTGACAATTACCACAGCACTGGCCCCACCCATGTGAGGGTTCGTTTGTGGAAATGGCCTCATTCTCTCTGTACTTTCCCATGCGCTCGAGCTCTGTGATTAACATGGCGCTGAGTATTTGGTCATGCGCTTCGGCCATGAACACGTGCTGAACATGCATTGGAGGCCAAAATTGAGTGGAGCATCACAGCCACCCACACAATGTCGAACGGAGTCTAGCACACACTCGTGTCCTAGTTAGATGTCTGAACTTCCAGATCAGAGTGTCTGCCATGGTATTGGCCACTCCTTTGTTCCCTGTTGGGCCCAAAAGGCAGTGTTACTATCGGTGGTGATGGTGGTTGAGTGATGGAAATGGTGGTGGAGCAGTGAGGTCACAATGTGATGGTTCGTGGTGGATGATGTTGGGGTTGGTGGTCGTGGTATGATATCAATGGTGAATGTAAGTGAGCTTGAGTTGTAGTTTGATGGTGTGGTGACATAAAGCTCATCAAACTGCTCCTAGTCTGTTTGTTTGTTTTGTCCGCACTCAATCTTTTAAAATGCTGGGCATCATGGAAGGAAGCAACATGTGCCATTTTTAAAGTCTGATTAGACTCAGCTGGCGTTCAAACTGCCAACTGACCTATTCAGAGCGGACGCTCGAACCACTATGCCAATTGAGTCTGGTTTTGTCTCACACATCCTGCAGCTTGAGTCGGAAGTATCTTTTAACTGTTTTATATATATATATATATATATATATATATATATATATATATATATATATATATATATATATATATATATATATATATATACTGTATATATTGTTGTGGTTGACCAAATTCGCAAACCACCATTCAGGTCCCTTAGGTGAGATATCTCGGTAAGTATATGTGTAGTTAGGCCCAAACCCGTTGTCTAGAGGGAATAAATGTCATTCATGAGGGCTGCGACTCTTCAGGATAGCCGTTTTTCTTTTACTATCTTTATTTTGGACCAGCCGCCATTATTCGCAGGAGGAGTTCGCAGTTGGCAGTTCGCAGTTGGCAGTTCGCAGTTGGCAGTTCGCAGAGGGCAGTTCGCAGTTGGCAATTCGCAGTTGGCAGTTCGCAGTTGGGAGTTCGCGGAGCCAGTGAAGAGTTGGGACGAGTCAAGAGAGGAGACGGAGAGGGCGATCGGACGAAGCTGTGGAGAGGCGGCGGCGGCGAAGGCGGTTGAGGGGGTGCTCGTGTCGGATTCAGGGAACTGCGGAGGGAGAGGCCGGCGGCGCGACCGAGGTCGTGGTGGAGACGCTCGTCGCGGGACCCGAGATTTTGTGAAATCCTCCTTTCCCCGAGCATCAGCAACCCCCTCCTGTTTCCCCCCGCGCTGAGATAGTGCGACAAAGGGGGCCCCCTTCCCACCCCCTACCAGACACTGTCCGCGAGGCCCGCGGAGTTGAGGCACCACCGCCGCTCCGCGTCTCATCATCAGACGGGTAGGCCCGACACGGTCTCGGCCCCAGGCCCGCCTACCCCCTCATCCTGGAGGGTGGTTCTCTTTTCTTTTGCTTTGGGAATATGTGTTGTCGGCGCCGTCTGTGAAGTAAAATTGTATAAGTGTTGCCGTGTGCCCGGTAGTCGGATAGATCTGCATTGTTGCATTTGCTTTTTGTGTAATATTGCAT
Organism: Eptatretus burgeri; assembly: GCF_056783735.1. Taxonomy (NCBI): domain Eukaryota; kingdom Metazoa; phylum Chordata; class Myxini; order Myxiniformes; family Myxinidae; genus Eptatretus; species Eptatretus burgeri. Next base: position 7,522,520 of record NC_140970.1, on the reverse strand, counting down.
TGTCTTCTTCTTTTACATGTGCTTTTGGTGGAATTGTATATGTGTGCTTTCCGTTCATCGTGAAATAAATGTGCTTATTGTTGAACTGTTTTCCCGCTTCGCTTCGTCATTTCTTTCATTGAATCCCCATCTTGCTTCACGTAAAGGGTTGGTCGTGGGCTAAGACGCCCGATAATTAATCGAACCGTCGAGGCCGACGAATAACACCGCTCGGTTATCCCGATAGTACGGAACGGGTCACTTAAGTGGCCCGTGTCCGAAGTCGACCTGCGGCGAGGTGCGATCGCCCGGTCTACCCTCCGTGTGGGTACTTAGGTAGGTCGAATTTGGCGAGCAACCCTATCCCACGCGGGGGCCGATTGGCACGATCGCGGTGAGACCGAAAGGTCCACCCGTGACTGGTTTCCGGCGTTAGTCCGAGAGGGTCACGACTGGATTGTCCGTCCGGTGGGCGACGTGCCGCGATTCGAGTTACGTGGCCGTCAGCACGCCGGCGGGCGCGAATCCGCAACAATATATTAGGATGTTCCAAAAAAATGAAAGTTTGAATTTTGCTGCTCCCTGATTTTGCCTTTGTTCCAATACCCCATAAGAACTTATAGTTCAAAAATGAACAAGATTCCATGATATTTAGGGGTTCCTCAAGTTGGCACAATTATGTCCATTATGGAGAGGGCATTTTGCGCTGCAATGTCAAAAAGCTCATCTAGGTCTCCTTGGAAAAACTATTCTTTCATCCTATATGACTGCTGTGGTTTTTGAATATATCAAACAACCATATTAATTGTGAAGTGTACTGCGTTGTGCATATTCGACGGCAAGTTGTCAGTTACAGTTTGGCAAATTTCAACAATATTGTGCCAACTTGAGGAACCCCTAAATATCCTCCAATCTGCTTCATATTTGGTGTGTATGTTTCTACTGTCAAATGGAACAAAGGCATACCCAGGGAGCATGAATATTCATACTTTTATTGTTTTACCCCTTATTATGAAGCCCCCTAATATATATATATATATATATATATATATATATATATATATATATATATATATATATATATATATATATATATATATATGTACATATGTATATATATATATATATATATATATATATATATTTATATATATATATATATACATATATACACACACACACATATCAGATGCACCTCCTGACCGTTATGGTGAGCATCGCCACGGATTATGTCTCACATGGTAAAACCACATAATCCGCAGAGAGCAACCGTCTGTCGTTACAATCCCAGATGATTGTTCCTACTTATGCAAACCATTCAATCAAAGGCATATGATGTGATTGGCGGGCAAATCGAAACATGTGGAGTGCTCGTCACAATCCACATGTTTTGACATAATTATGCGTATATATGTATGTATGTATTATGTATGTATGTATGTATGTATATACCGATACATCTGGGAATGCAATGGCAAACCACCCACGATAACCTTTGCCAGGAAACTGCTTCAGCAGCACCTATGCTCTGAAACAGAGTATGGTACATTAAAATACATGCATCATGAAGAAGATAATTAATTTAGGATCATTTAGTAATGCAATTTGGCTCCTCACAATCACTTGAGAGTGGCAATTCCATGGAGTTTCTGTGGGGCATATCTCACGAGATTGTGAATTGTGACCTGCAGGTAGTTTGGATAATTGTTCTTGTGAGACATATCTCGTTGCTTCTGAGATTGTGAATGGGGTGAAAGACGAAGTTGGGAAGATAGGAAATCAGGTAATGAGGAGATAGGAGTCAGTGAAGTTGGTCATGGGATAATATTAAGGTGGATAGGGGAAGTGTAGAAGAATTCTCTCAGTCATCAGTACAATTAAAACATTTATTTATTAAACAGAGAAACACTTAATTATTATTCATGCATAGGAGATTCTGAACAAACAAACTCATTCCAGATCTCTCAAATACAAATGGAGAATCTTAGTCCTTATATAGTTTTCAGTAAGACACAGTTTTTTTTTTTTATCATCTCTGGCACTGGCGCCAGTTTGTCTGAAGATAAGCTTCACCTGGAGTTTGTCAAGACCAGTCTTCTTCGACAGCTCCTGGTAGAATGGTTGTAACACATATTTCAAATCCAGACATGTTAATCCTTTCCTAACACAGAAAATGCACAGAATGCTAGAATGACGTCAAACGCCAACTCTAATGGTCATTAAAACAAGTTTCCATCATATGTGGGTTAAAAAGTCAGTCTGCTTCTCCAAAAACTGGGAAGATATATGATCTTAAAGCGACTAGAGCTTAGTGAATGCATCTGGATATTTTCTTAAATCCACATTCCAACTTGTTTGTGTCTTTTATAAAAATTATTTTAGAAAGCTTTAAAATGATAGGCAATTCTTATATTCAACTTACTGGCAAAGTTCAACCTGTTTACACTTTTAATATACAGGTGATCTTTCCATACAAAGGAGAAATATAATTATGTTCATTCCAGATGGATGGATGCATACTTAAAAACATCATATCATATTTGAGTACATTTTATTTAAGGTTTTACATTTTCATTTTAATACCAAGTTTTAACTATCATCAATTTATTTATTTCATCACCTTCAAACCCATTATGATAAAAATGTATCGACAGAAGGGAGAGAGAGTTAACTATTGCACCATTTTTAGGAATTAAGGAAGAAATAACATGTGATTATGTAAGAATGTGCCCTCTTGCTTTGAAGAACAGGAAGAAAGGTGGAGGGGAGGGCAGAGTTCTAGTGGGGGTGGAAGTTGGGAGAAGGAGGTTGGGGCTTTGGGAGAGGGGAGGTTGCAGACTTGCTGTGTGAGAGGGGAGGGTTGGGGGAGGGGTGAGGATTTGGGCTGGTTGGGAGGGTTGAGGACTTGGCTTTGGGGGGGGAGGAGGGAGGGTGGAGGACTTGGGCTTGGAGGACAGGGAATTGTGGACTTGGGTTGGGGGAGGGCGTTTTAACCATTTGAGTATGGAGACGATTTAAGTGAGGTGGAGCCTTGGGGTTTGACGAGGGTAGTTGAGGACTTGAGGTTGGGGTGAGTTGAAGTCTTGAGATTAGGGTTGGGGGTAGAGTTGAAGACTTGAAGTGGGTTGGGGTGATTTAATCGAGCAACATTTTTAGGGAGCACATAGCTAGACAATATTAGCTATAGCTCGAGCACATAGCTAGATCTCACCATGAAGACAATATTAAATTCCCATGATATTTAACTGTTCTTTGCATAATATTGTTGAAGTCACATTTTACTTTATATGGAATTTGCATGCGTACCTGCTCATACTTATAATTTATTGAAGTACTGTAGACTTTTTCAATATGGATCTTCGATTTTTTTTAATGCATTCTTGATAGTGTATGATTTGAATGTTCTAAATATAATACTTCCAAATGGCACAATCCCGTAACTCCTTGCCATTGTACTCTGCAGTCTGAACCACCATCATCGGCTAACAAGTGGCAGCTAAAGAAATGGATGACTAAAGTGATGCCCCTGGAAGGAGGACAAGGTTCACCATGCATGTTTCTTTCGGACAAGGGCCTATGTCATGTTGTGCCACCCACCATGCCCGGAGGAACTTTAGCTCTTCCTACTACTCTCACCACTTCCACCACCTCTTGTATTTCATTTGAGCAGACTGAAGCTGATGTGACAAATGACCACAGGCCAAATGTCATATCCAAAACACAGCCAAACGACACTTTGAGCCCTCAAAGGCTTGTGGGATGGAAGCAACCTAAAGGGTACAGAATCCAGGGAGCAGCAGTTCAAAGTACCAATGATGAGCACAAAATACAATTGATTACACCTACAAACAGTTCTCTCTCTTCCAAGTTTACTAAACTTCAGGGAAGCTATAAGCAGCCACATACATCTCAGCACTTTTCAAAGCAGTCTGTAATAGTTGACCATGGAAAAGAGCGGCTATGGAAGAAACCAAAAATGGACCGTCCTGTTTCTGAGTTACAGATGCCACACGTAAACCATTGGAATGTACCAAAATCAGTTGGCTTTGTGGATTTTGATTCACCAGAGCACTCGGAGTCAGGGTCAGATTCTGATGGTGAGATCTTGCCCACAAAACCTGGTGTTACTTTGACTCATAATTTTACCTCTAATACCGAGGAAGAGGAAATGCATATTCAGAGGGCTATGAGCCTGTTGTCTCCATTATTTCCCAACTCTCAGCTCTTGTCACCAATTCATGAAGACACACTGCCAATGGTTAGCCCAGGAAGACTTAGAAAAGCAGTTGGACTTCACAAATCCCCCACATTACATGCTTGGCTATCCAGGACAGATATGACAGATCAAAATTCTAGCTTTCCAGCACATGACCAAAATGTTTCCATACCAAAGACCACAAATGACAATGAGAGCCATTGGGCATTGTCCAAAAATCTGCAGGGCCATAAAGTTGGAGCGAGAGCCAACGACTGCAACCAAGATAGTAATTTAACAGCCGCGCAGACAAGAGATTTGCATCCAGAATTCTCACACACTGATTCTTGGCCTCCTGAGGAGAATTTGGTTGACCAACTTCTTGTTCGTTGGGACTTGGCACTCATCTCTCATTCTGCAGAAGAAACCCCTCAGAAGCAAGACCAGGAGCACTGTGGCAATCTGGCTTCACAGGAACTTTC
>NC_140970.1:7502864-7512864 GCF_056783735.1 Eptatretus burgeri | reverse complement strand
TGGTGATGGACAGGTTGACGGACGAGATCAGACTGGAGTCTCCATGGACCATGATGTTCGCGGATGACATCATGATCTGTAGGGAGAGTAGGGAGCAGGCTGAATCGAGCCTTGAGAGGTGGAGGTACGCACTGGAGAGAAGGGGAATGTTAGTCAGTAGGAGTAAGACGGAGTACATGTGCGTAAATGAGAGGGAGGGTGGTGGTGGTATGGTGCAGTTGCAAGGAGTTGAGGTGGGGAAGGTGGATTGGTTTAAATACTTGGGATCAACTGTCCAAAGTAACGGAGAGTGTGGGAGAGAAGTGAAAAAGAGAGTGCAGGCAGGATGGAGTGGGTGGAGAAGAGTTGCAGGAGTGATTTGTGACAGAAGGGTAGCTGCAAGAGTGAAGGGGAAAGTATACAAGACGGTAGTGAGACCAGCTATGTTGTATGGTTTGGAGGCGGTGGCGCTAACAAAAAGACAGGAAGCAGAGCTGGAGGTGGCAGAGTTAAAGATGCTGCGATTCTCGTTGGGAGTGACGAGGATGGATAGGATAAGAAATGAGTGTATTAGAGGGACAGCGCAGGTAGGACGGTTTGGAAACAAAGTGAGAGAGGCGAGATTGAGATGGTTTGGACATGTGCACAGGAGGGAAACGGAGTATATCGGGAGAAGGATGTTGAAGATGGAGCCGCCAGGCAGGAGGAGAAGAGGAAGGCCAAAGAAGAGGTTCATGGATGCGGTGAGGGCGGACATGCGGGTGGTTGGAGTGTCAATGGAAGATGTGGAGGATAGAGCGAAATGGAGACAGTTGGTCCGCTGTGGCGACCCCTAACGGGAGCAAGCCGAAAGAGGAAGAAGAAGATATATATATATATATATATATATATATATATATATATATATATATATATATATATATATATATATATATATACACATATGTATTGTAGACAGGTATAGGGCACTCACATCTGTCATTATTTAGTTATTGATAGGGATTTAACTTCTCATTGGATTGGCTTTTTACTGAAAACTGGTTCCACTCAACTGCATAATATTATAATGTATCTAACTTGGGTATTATTTCTGGAATAAATTGTGATAAAAAATTTTTTTGGTGGTGTTGCTTAGCTATGATCTGCAATTCATCAAGTGGAACATTAGTAGCAGAGCCTCCATAATCTTTTTATACCTTTGCCTTTTGACATTGGCTGCCACCAACTTCTCCCCTGATGCTTTTGATTCTTCCTCAGTATTCTTTATTTGTTTGCCTGTTACAGAATGTGCGAGACAGACAAGAACACAGGAAGAAATCTCGATGGAATGATGATACTGAAAACCAGAAAATCTCACGTTCACAGTCAGCTTGCTCACCAAGCCACATTTCCATTTCATACAAAAAGAGGTAGATCTTGGACTTATTGAGATTTCACAATTTTTTTTTATAAGAATAATGCTTTAAAGCATTGTAAATGGCCAGCAGTATTGCCACCGCATCTGGCATTCACATTGCAAAGCTATACTTGAGTGAAGTCGATCGCAAGTTGCACCATCGCAAATCCCACACTTCCCACCTAAAGCAAAGTTTAAAGATGGAAAAAAAGTACTGCCAGGAATGACTCAATATCAAATTTTGAGCTAAAAAAATTTTTCTCCATTTTGACTCCCGTTGACCCCAAGTTCCCATCCGTTGGGGGCATTAACCGGCAGTCAAATCTCCAAAAAATGTTACATATTTCATACATCTCCCAATGTTGATTGCATATACAAAGTTTCATTTAAAAATATTTTAAATATTTTAAAATTTGCCCATAATTGCATTTTTTGGTATTTGACATTTTGACCCTTTCCCAGGGGTGGGGACAAAAAGGGGAAGCCATCACACATTCTTGTGTCACACATTCTTACCATGTGGTAATCATAACCACCAAGTTTGGTAAATTTCTGCCCCACTGTTGAGGAGGAGATTGCTTGAGGGACAGACAGACAGAGCCGATTACAATATCCCCCCCCCTCCCACCACCGTTTTTTTTTTTTCAAAAAACGTGGGGATAACTAGCCATTGAAAAGCAATTATAACCATTTTTTTTACACCTCTACCTTTGAGGATGTTCATGTGGTGTTATTGCTCTCCTTAAAATCTGAAAAATAATTTGCTCATTATTCAAATTTCATTGATTGGACCTTCCTGAAACCTCTTCATCCCATCCTTGAGTCATATTCCTGCAAAATAATCTAAAAAGATAAGCACAAGTGATAGAAATGTACTTTACCCTCTGTCGTGCAACGCCTCATTATTATTTTTGTTTGACAACCTTGCTTCTTTCTTTGCTTTTTCACCCGGTGGGGGGGGGGGCTTCCCCTTTGGGAAGAAAATGTTTTGAAAGCACACATTTGCTTTTGATTACCTGTTTTATATTACATCAATTTTTATTTTATTTTTCCTTTTGTTTGATTATTTTTTGCGAAATTGAAGATTCGCAAGTATATGAGCTTCCTGATTATGCTTCTTTGTCTGTCTGTATCATTCGCCTCCACGTAGCAATTCTACACCATCTTCACAAAACTTAATCAACTTGTAGTTCAAATCTAGTAGAGCTAGTCAAAATCTAGCAGCCTATTGGTTTTGAGGGCAAAAGGTCAAGGTCACAGAAAGGTCATGTTTCCTGATTTGGCACAGAGTCATTGTTTAGACTTCCAATTTGTGTCGCTGCATTCTACTCGACCAGTGCTGTAAAATCAGAGGTTGGCCGATCACTTCCGGTCAGCCATTTTCTCATGCAGTCAAGCTCAAAAGTTTGGACCTCAATGTCAAATTTCTAAAATTGTCAATTTCCATCCGATTGACTTGAAAATTGAGCAGAATTTGCATATTGGGTCACTGAATTGATTCACGAAAAATCAGAACAATCGAATTAGCCATTTTGACATGTCAATGGTTTCCACGACGACAATTTCACTGCTTTTTAATGAAACAGGACTTTTTGTCATTTTATTATTGCCATATCTCAAAACGTTTTTAAGACATCAAATTGAAACTTATACAGCTTAAATTTTACATATGTTACATATTTGATCAAAATGGCCATCCAAAACATTTAAAACACATATTAGGCCACAGTTATTAATTGTATCAGCCAAATTTCTTCATGCATAACAATCATTCATGTAAAACACTTGAAAAGTCAAATTTTCGAAATTGCTGTTTCCATGACAACTATTTTTTATTTGGATTTCACAAGTATTGTGCTCTGCATAGCATCGTTCTTGTTACTTTCTTCCTGTGTTTGAACATGCATGTGTTCATTTTCAAATGAGTATTAACCACAGCAGGTGGAGTACAAATATGGCAGCCAGTTATCATCTACCACCAAATAACATGACTAAATGTGCTCTTGAGTCTCATTTGATCAAACCAAAAATTATCATTCAAAATAAAACTTTTACAAGCAAGATTTTCTTAATTTGTTCAAACAAATCATATTGTTGCAAAGATATTCTCAGAAGCTTTGATGTCAGAGCAACTCAAGCCCCATGTTACGAGGTATATTATCCCCACACTTTTTTTTTTTAAATGGGAGATATTGTAATAGGCTCCTGTCTGTCTGTCAGTCCATCGCGCTCTCTCCACCTGAATGGTTGCAGAGAAATTCACCAAATTTCGTAGTTATGAGTTACGATCACCACATGATAGCACCACATGGCGAGAGCAATGTAATTTTTGGCCCTGCCCCTGGGGCACTGGGTGGGGTCAAAAGGTTAAATACCAAAAAATGCAATTACAGGCACATTTTAAAACACTTTTTAAATAAAACTTTGTGTACATGCAATCAACATTGGGGGACGCATTAAATATATTACTTTTTTGGGATTTGACCCCCGGTTCATGATCCAGTAGGCGGGTAAAGCTTCAAGGACTTAGGGCATCAAGGGTCAAAAGAGAAAAAAAAATAACTCAAAATTTGATATTGGGTCATTCCTAATGGAACTTTTTGCCATCTTTCAACTTTGCTTTAGGTGGGAAGTGGGGGGATTTGCAATGACGCACCATCAACTTCGCTCTTGCTTAAGTTGTCTTCATAAATTGCAAGCGGGATTACTTGCACATTGTAAGTAAGAAAGAACTGTGCTTCCCCATTGTCTCGGGTCTCTCACCTGCATTTGTTTTTTCCGTTTATTTATTTTCATTTTTTGTTTCATTAATTTATATTTATTTCACGGTTTCTTTCCAATGGTTCTGTGATTTTTTTTTCCTGGTGTATCGGCTTCGATGTCCATCAGCATGCCAAATTAACGTGCTTTCCAATTGTCTCAGGTCGCTCACCTGCATTTATTTTAATTTTGTTTTTTTCATTTATGAATATTTTCATTTAAGGACGCATTCCGAGGGTTCTTTGATTTTTTTTTTCGGGGTATCTGCTTCTATGTCTGTCGGCATGCAAAATTTCAGCTTTCTGCATCACCCAGAAGGTCCCAAACATTAATATCAGTGAGAGTGAGTGAGTCAGTGAATGGTTAGAATGAGCTTTATATATTAGATAATGTTGAATATACAGTATATGCTTGCATTGTTGTTTTGTCGAGTCAAAATTAATTCTGATTGGTTGCAGCGTCTGAATTTTCCTTTCGTGTGCAGCACATGGCTGCTGTGTTGCATAATTTGCTGGGGTGTGGATGTGCTGTTGATTACAGTTATAGCAGGAATTGTCCCCTGTAGCTTAATGATGCCTGCCTGCAGGCTTGAGCAGGAATGTCATTTGGCCAGGACAACGACGATAGTTCACCGACTCTTCATGGACACCGTGGGATCTTTAACATCCACTCACTAATGCCGACAGGTTGGACGCCAAGTTTAACGTCCATCTGACAGACGGCACACACCGTCACCCTGCCTGTGAAACACTGGGCTGACAGTTTATAACTGGGTCACGAAAATTGAAAAAACGTTGGTGACTGTCTTGGACCATTGTGAGAATCTCGTTTGTAGAACGTTTTTCACATCACGCTTTTCTTTTTTCCTTCTTGCTGTTTCGGAGCAGACTGTTTTTGAATGACAATAAGTGCGACTTGTGGAAACTGCCAGTTGTATTGAATATTGCACAATGATATTTCTACAGTAATTCATCAAAGCTGGCTGGTGAAAAGGACAAATGGAGGAAAACCACTTCATCATCTAGCTTTCTTCAGCAAAAGCCCAATTCCAAGCCTCACAAAGCTGAGGTTGAAAGGAGAGGATCAAGTACGTATCAACCTTTAAAAGCAGAACCTCTGCCATCCAGGAAATTTGAAGCGCCATTAAAAAGACCGGAACGAGAGCAGAGCAATGTGCAAGGAACTGTGTCAACACTGAAAGATGTGCCTATTTCAAACGGTTGTGGGAGACGAAATGGCAGCACGGTAAAGGCTTGGAGGTTTTTGTTTTTATTCTTTGGAAGAAACGATGATCGAGCAGAACATTAAGGAGTATGCATTGCAATTGAGTCGATAAGGAAATCCACGTTTAAGTTTCCACGCTCAGTTTTCAACATCACTTATTCACTTTCATATTTACCTCTGCCACCGAAGGTGGAGGAGGTTATGTTTTCACCCCTTTTTGTCTGTTTGTCTGTTTGTTTGTTTGTTTGTTTGTGTGCTGGATATGTTGGGTGTGTGACAAGGAAGAATTGATTCGATTTTGGTGAAGATCCGAATCCGGATCCAGATCTGATAATTTAAAAAGTGATTCTTCACCATTGAGAGATATGGCTAAAAACGATATAGTAAAGTATAGCATGATATTTCAAAAATGTATTGGGCCCGATATGTTCTTGTGGCTCAGGCATTATGTGGTGGACGTACGCGTTCCACCGAGTGCCCTTCTTGTTCAAAGTGTTATGACTCATTGACTGACCTTCGTATTTTGCCACACTGGATTAGTGCTGATTGGCATATAGACAAACCATATTTTATTATCTCCACGCTTTTTGAAAAAAAACGTGGGATATTGTAATTGGTCCCATCATGCTATCTCCTCCTCAACAGTTGTAAAAACTTTTAAAATGAAACTTTGCATATGCAATCAACGTTGAGGGATGCATGAAATGTATAACGATTTTTTTTGGATTTGATCCCCGGTTCATGTCCCAAGGTTCGAGATTTAGAATCGCAGGGTCCAAAACGGGGAAAAAAAAACATTAAACTCGAAATTTGATATGGGGTCATTCCTGGTGAAACTTTTTGCCCTCTTTCAACTTTACTTCAGCTGAGAATCCTGGGGATTTGCGATGGTGTGCCATCGACTTCGCTCCAGTTATACATTTAACAACACTCCAGTCTTTTAAGTTTTGAAAAGTCACTTTTTCATTATCTCTTCACTTCAGGCTGAAGTTACTCCTGGTAAACGTAAGAGTTTCCATCCCACTGAACATCGCTGTGCAACCCTTGACCTCAGCACTCCTTTACAAAATGGGCACAGAAAAGAAAAACGGTCAAGGGTGATGCTTGACAACATGTGAGTAAAGTTTCTACAATAAAGACAGACATCAAATTTAGATGTTTGCATGCACACACAATTACTCCAATCTGTTCTCCAAACGCTCCAACACTGTAATGTCATTATCATGTTGTACTATACTGCAACGCCTAGGGGGCGTCTTGCAGCATGAATCGAACATTATCAGCAATGGTTCAAAATGCCACAAGCAGATAAAATAACAGACCTGTTTTGCCCTCGATCGGGCTCATTTGTACAGCATAATGCTGAATGTCATTTCTTTGGGATGAATGTCAGGTCAGATCAGGCTAGATTAGATCTGTGACTTGCTACAGATACTTCGTAAACCTGTTTCATGGTCGGGTTGTTGGTGACGAAACCGTCTCCCCCACAAGGTTTCCTGCTGAGGAGGGTGAATGATATGGACACCCAGCAGGATTAAAAATAAAACCTGTCAAAGGGCGGAGGAGCTCCTTGTGAACCAACGGCCATCCATATCTCGTGCCCAACTGTCTGCTGACATACTCCTGCAGTTGGGTTACTTCTCTTATTAGGAGGTTGGTGGCTGGATTTGCATTCCGGTCACCGTAAAACCCTTCACTCCGCAAAACACAAAAACGCAGAGAAATCTGAGAACCCACTCAGTGGGAGTACATCCTGTGCAGCTGCCCTCCGCAGGGCAGTTCATCAGATGAAGGGATTGGGGCAAAGTTTTTGGGACCCCCAGTCTTTGATGATAGGAGGAAAACCACAGGGTAACCTTGCTAGGTCAGATTGCGGAAGTGTGCATTGGGGTGGTGCTTAGGTGTCATCACCAGACGGCGGTCTCCTGGGGTTAACCTGAGGCGGTCCGGTCCCTTCAGGTGTGTGCCTGGAATGTCCTATCCCCAAGAGAGGATGATCACCTGTCTCTGTTATCATCTGAGCTCAAGCGTTTGAAAATCGTTATTGCAGCATTCTCTGAGGTTTGGAGATCATGGCGGGTGGTTACACCTACGATTGGTCTTGTTATTCTGATGGTTACCATGCCCAAGGAGTTGCTGTAGCTGTGTCCAATAAGCTGACTCCAATGATAATTGAGGTAACACCGGTCAACGAGCGTATTACGAGACTGAGGATTTGTCAATCCTTGGGTGTCATTTCCCTAGTCTCTGTATATGCTCCGACTGAGGCGAGTGATCTCACCCTCACCATGAAGGATGCATTATATGTCACGCTCGAGTCTGTGGTTAATCAGTGCCCCCAGGTGAGATACTCTTCGCGTCTTGGGGGATTTCAATGCATCGACTGGAAGTGATAGAGATGGTTACGAGACATGAGTTGGTTCCCATAGGTCTGGAACTGTGAACCTGAATAGCACTAAGTTCCTTGATTTTGCAAGAAGTCATCGACTTGGGGTTCAGCACCCACAGGCTCATCGCTGGACTTGGTATTCCAATGCTGGTGGTGTGCCAAAGGAGATTGACCATGTGCTCGTTGATGGTCACTGGAGGATGATCCACAACTGCAGGGTCTACTGGAGTCCCCAGTTCCTCAATACTGACCACAGGCTTGTGGTAGTAACTCTGAAGTTTCAGCTTAAATCTGGGAGAATGGCACCATCCCAGCCTAGGCTGGATGTTGACAAGCTCAATGATGAGGGGGTAGTTGAGGGGTTTGCGAACAGGCTGAGTGGGGATTTAGGGGGCTGGGTGCTTTGGGGAATCCTGAATAGTGGTGGAGTGCCTTCAAGACCACCATTCTTGATGTTGCCGGTGGATGTCTTGAAACTCACTGAAGGGTGAAAAATAATTTTGTCTCTCAAGGGACACTGGATACCATTGACCAGAGTCACAGGTCCAGGCTTAATGGCAGAGCAAAGCTGTTCAGGGAGTTGAGGCGTGAAACTGCACATGCGCTGAGGGTGGACAAGGAGACCAATGTGCGAGGAATCTGTGAGAGGGTCACCTGTGGTCAAGTGATTCTCATCCTGCTTACAGGGGAATGCATGCATTGCGTTTCTCCAAGCCCAACCCTCAGTGTACTGCAGTTAGAGCGGAGGGTGGTGGGCTTTTGACAGAGGAGACCGAAGTGAATTCCTGCTGGGCTGGTTGCTTTTAGCAGCTGCACCAGTCCGATCCACCAGCTGTTGAGTTTGACATCAGGGGTGTTACTTTCCCTATTGCTGACCCTCCAATCAACTGTGATCCACCTTCCTTTGTGGAAATATAGGCTGTAGTGAACCTGATCAAATGTGGTAAAACTCCTGGGATTTGTGGCATCCATGCTGAACTTCTCAAGGCTGATGTAAATGCTGCACTCATGTCATTGCATGCAGTTCTGTGCTCTATCTGGAAAACAGGCATCATCCGAAATGACTGACAGAGGGGCCTTGTCCCTCTCTGGAAATGGAAGGGTGATCGCCATGAATGCAACTACCGAGAGGTGACGCTGCTCTCAGTGCCAGGCAAGGTCTTTGCCCAGATAATTCTTGATAAAGTTCACCACCATCTGCTTGAGCACCAGCACCCAGAGCAATCAGGCTTTACACCAAAGAGGTCAGTGATTGAACGTATCCTTGCCATTTCAGTCCTCACCGAATGCAGACGAGAGTTTTGGCAGGGGCTGCTTGCAGCCTATGTTGATCTCTGCAAAGTGTTCGATTCAGTGAAAGGGGTGCCCTCTGGAGGATTCTTGGTCTTCGTGGGGTGCCACCAAAACTGATCCATCTGATGTCTGAACTGTACCCTGGTACTGAGAGTGCTTTGAGGTGTGGTGATGCCATCTCCCACTTATTTACAGTTGTTACTGGAGTTCATCAGGGGTGTATACTGGCCCCCACACTTTTCAGTGCTTGTACGGACTCTATTCTGGGGAGTATGTCGGAGAGATCAATCTGCGATGCATCGTTTGGGAATGTCAAGGTCTCTGACCTTTATTTCGCAGATGATGCATTGATATTTGCAGAGACTGGATATCGTTTTGGGGGCCCTCGAGGTGCTGATTGAGAATCCGGAGCTACTGGGATTATGGGTTCCTTGCGCCAAAACTATGATCCAGGCTTTCAATGACATCTTGGATGCTGCTATCCTGTCTGTACCTGTTTGTGGTGAGGATGTTGAGGTCACGGAGAGATTCGCTTACTTTTGCAGTGATATTTATGTCTCTGCTTGCTGTTAGCCAGAGGTCAATAGACATCTAGCTCAGGCCTGAGGAGTTATGGATTCAATGGATCATGAGGTGTGGCACTGTCGGTACCTGTGAATGAGGAAGAAAGTCCGAGTCTTCAGGTCCTTGGTGCTTCCAGTCTTGCTCCATGGATGTCAGACTTAGACTCTGACCAGGGATTTGAGACAGAGACTTAATTCCTTTGGCTCCAGGTCTCTTCGCAGAATCACTGGCTATCGCTGGTCAGACTTTGTGTCCAACGAGCGGTTGCTGAGAGAGACTCAAATGACATTTGTTACCTGCATATTCCATGAGCATCAGCCGCGGCTGTATGAACATGTGGCTTCTTTTCCTGGCGCTGATCCTGCTCATCAGATTCTCTCAGTGAGGGGCCCTCG
>NC_140970.1:7445364-7497864 GCF_056783735.1 Eptatretus burgeri | reverse complement strand
AACCAACCAGAAGACATTGGTACTCCAGAAGGGCTTCCCAAGTCTGTCCATAATGACATAATGAAATGAGATGAGATGACATCAACCAAATGACAAATGCCTCCACAAAAATTTTCTACATTTTTGCTTACATAACATTGTTATGGTTGTGGGGGTAGATGGAGGAATTTCATAGGAAAGTTAGGATTGAATAGAATTGTTTGTTCCGTGGACGTGTAGGAGACATCTCGTTGTAAATTAAGTCGGGAGACTGTGAGCTTGAGTGGTACGGGGGATGGTGCAGTGTTAATTAGATAGGGATGAAGGCCAAGTTCCCCAGTATGTAATTGCCCCTCTGTGAATTTTCCCAATGTTTTTGTGTTCCAAACCATGGAAGAATTGTGTTTTTATAACATGACCAAGTTGGCAAGAAGCCCCACTTCCGAGGGTGACGGTGGGCGGAGTCATGCCCTCGAGGCTGATGATTGATGGGCGGTGACATTCGTACCAGAAAAAGTAAGAGGGCGTAGGAGGTAGGCGATCAGAGAGGATGGGGAAGCAGCTCGTAGCAAGAAGCAATGCATGAGTGCAGAGTGAGGGACACATGCGGTCGAAAGAGAACATAGCTAGGAAATGGCCTGCAAGAACAGGGCTTTATGGCTGGCTTTTCTTCGATGCATGAAGAAGACGGCACAATTCTCATATTCATGCTGAGGAGTAAGACACTGGCCTTTGGCTCTCAGTTGGGTCGTATGAGACGGATTTCGAAGCCTCATGTATGTCACCGAAGGGGACGGTGCCATTCTAAGCTGCACAGGGTCGGTGAGCCTTGGTGTTGAATACCACTCACGAATTGCCTGACGAACGTTCCCGCTGTGAGAGAGCGGCTTGGCGCCATTTTTGCGCATGCCTACATGTGGAAATAGAAGAACCTTGGTTCCACGTTCCATAAAGACCATCTCTGGACCGAGCAAATTGCCAGAATAAAGGAAGGATTTCCTTTTATTTTGTTTCCCCTTGTCTGTATTTATGTCTGTGTGTTGAGGTGCCTCAATTTAGACTTTAGGATTAGTTTACCTCACATATTGTTATATTCTGATTATTGTCCTTTGTAAAAATAAAAATAAAAATTTTCTATACCTTGTCGAGGCTCGTATGAGAACAAACACACAACGCACATCAAGGGGGGCATGAAACAGGAGGGGAGGGAGTGGGAAGGACAAAATAGTGGGGAACAGAGACATTTGGAGATCTGTGGAAGGGAGAGGGATGGGACGGGAAACATGAGGTACACAAGATGGACATTACAGGGACTTTCAGGAAGGAAAGCAGGGAATTTGAAGGAGGTGGGCTTGGGTGGATTATCGGGGGTAGAAAAGATCGAGGATTTGGATAAGAGGTGGTGGTGGTGAACAGCTGTTTTGAAGGCCTGGAGGGAAGAATGGGAATGAATAGAGTGAGGGCGTTTATTCCAAATGCGGGAAAAAAGAGGAATGAAAGAGTGGAGATGAGCAGTGATTCGTGATTTTGGTAGTTTTACCAGAAGGGGATTGTTGGCTGAGCTTGAGCGCCCTGAAGAAATGTGGTGGGGAAAAATCGCAGAGAGAGCAGGGGGGCAAGGCTGGAGAGGAGTCGGTAGAAGATAGAAAGACCACTGACCAACCTGCGGTGATTGAGTGAGAGGCCCAAAGACTCAGCCTCATTGCGGGAGCTGCCAATGATCTGAAATGCCTTGGTTTCTACAGCGTGAAGAAGAAAAAGGTGGGAGGCAGGAGCACCAGCCCAGAGGGGAGAGCAGTACTCCATCAGGCTGTGGACAAAACTTTGTAAGTGGTCAGGAGCTCAGGTGGGCTAAGGAAGGACTTTGCACGACGGAGGATTCCCAGTCGGCGACTGGCTTTGGAGGCGAGGTTTGAAATGTGGTTTTCCCAGGAAAGGTCATGGCAGATAGTGAGAACCAGAAGCTTGAAAGAAAGGACTTCTTCCAGAGGATTGTTGAGAAAGTGGATGGGGGGGGGGGGGTTCTAAACGGTCCTTTCGGAGAGACATAGTGAGAGTGTGAGATTTGTCCGGATTGAAAGACATGTTCCACGTGTTGGACCAGTTTGTGATTTCATCCAGATCTGCAGTGAGCGAAGAAGCTGCTGCTTGCCGGGTTGAGGGATGACAGATGGTACGGAAGAGGGTGGAGTCGTCGGCAAAGAGAAATAGAGGATTTTCCAGAGAGTCGGAGAGATCATTGATGAAAACCAGAAAAAGAACAGGGCCCAGAACGCTACCTTGAGGAACTCCAGCCTGGACAGGAAGGGGGGATGAAAGAACTCCATTTAGGGCCACACGTTGACTGCGACAGGAGAGGAAATCTGCGAGCCATGAGTGGAGATGTCCTTGGATACCATAGGAAGAGAGTTTGGTGAGTAGTGCAGGGTGCCAGACTGTGTCAAAAGCACGTGATATGTCCAGGGATACGGCTCGGATTTCCTGTCTGGCATTGAGGACCTCCATCCATTGATGGGAGAGCAGAAGCAGCATATCCAGGGTAGAGTGACCTGGTCTGAAACCAAATTGATGTTCAGAAATCAAGCCATTGGAGAAGAGGAAGGATTTGATGTCTGAAGCGATGATGGATTCCATAACCTTGCTGATGATTGGGAGAAGGCTGATTGGTCTGTAGTTGCAGGGATCTGTTTTTGCACCTTTTTTGTGCAGGGCAGTGATGTTTTCTGATTTCCAAGCAGATGCCAGATGACCTTGAGCAAATGAGAGGGTGAATAGAACAGAGGGAGGGTGAGCAAGAGCAGAAGGGCAGGTTTTTAAGACATGTAGGCTGATGCCGTCTGGACCGGTTGCAGAATCTGAGTTGAGGTTTGACAGCAAGCTCTCCACCTTGTCAGGAGAAAAGGAAACAGAGTCCAGGGACAGTTGGGTGCGACTGGGTAAGGTGGGTAGAGAAAGTGATGGGTTTTGGACACAAGATTTAGCTGCAAACACCGAGTTTAGACATTCAGCTTTATCATGTGCGGTATCAGCAGTGCGGCCATTTGAGGTAAGGGAGGGGATGGAGGGGGAACATACACCTGAAACAGATTTGATTCGACGCCACCAGGATTTTGAGGAGGGAAAGAGGTTTGAGAGTTCAGACTTGAGATGAGAAAGATGTTGTTTTCTGGCTCTCCTGAGGGTAGATACACACTTGTTCCGAGCTTTATGGAAGGAAAGGAGATTGCCCTCAGTTGGGTTTTGCTTTCCATGAGGCAAAGGCAAGTTGTTTCAGGACAACTGCCTCACCACAAGCTTCAGTGAACCAAGGGCGGGAGGAAGGGTAGGACAACTGAACACGAGAGGGGATAAATCTGTGCATGAGGGAGATCAAGTTTCTTTGAAAGAATTCCCAGGATGAGTTGATGTTGGAGAAAGTAGAGAAAGGAGACCAGTCTATAAATTTGATGGCTGCTTGGAGACCCTGCCAGTCGGCTTGAGTGAAATGCCAGACTCGACGGCGGTGAGGTGGTTCTCTGATAATAGCCAGAGAGATGTCCACTTTGACATGGACGTGGTCAGAAGAACCGATTGGAGCGAATGCGAGGTTTGTCTATTTTCATTAAATCCGCTTTATTTTAAGTTGCTATGTACATGTATTTCTCATGGGGTTCGAGTATAAACCTTCTCTGTGCCTCCATTGCTCCTCCATTGTATCCCACCCTTCCCGTGTGTGCGTTATAATCTCCGAGGATCAATGTGTCCGCCTCCTAATGAGGAAAAACCACTCGACCATCTTGGGCTGGCAGTGTTAACCGCCCGTCACCACAAATTGGGTTGGGGGGATTAACCTGGACCACCAGCTCCACGACAATATAAAGATGACCCCAAATTCTTGTTTATAAAAATTGATCTGCATAAAATATTATCATTGCTACAATTTTGCTTTGATTGTCATTAATATAATCAACACAAAACCTATTTACCTCTGCCACTGAAAGTGGACAGAGGTTATGTTTTAACCCCTGGCTTTTTGTCTGTTTCTTTTGAAATCGAAGATTCCCAAGTATAATATTGGTTGGTTTGGTCCGTTATTATTCCCTACCAGTTTCACCGGAGGGGATCATAGGTTTTCTTTCCGTCCGTTCGTCCGACGGTCCCACCTGAGGTTTTTCAACCCCCCCCCCCATACCCTCTAACATATTTAACTGAAACTTGATACATGGCTTTAGTAGGATAAGTTACAGAACAAGTTCGGCTTTCAGGGCTTTCTGTCAATTTTTGAGCTATATGCCCCTTTTATACTTGGAAAATATCACATTGTTCGGGACATGTACTGCAAAGCAATTCTCACTCTTGCTCTGTCTGTCTGGATGTCTGTCTGTATGTCAATCGCCTGCAGGCCGGATTTTCACTCCGATCTTCACTGCCTGGTGGAGGTAGTGATAGGCTGGAAACCAATTGTTTTTCAGATCAACAGGTCAAAAGGTCAATGGTTCAGCTCACATAAATCATCAATTTTCAACCGATTCACTCCATATCTATGTATGTATACCTATAGATATTAAATGCGAAAAACACAGTCGGTCCGTCTGTGAAGCTATAAAGCCATAAAGCCATGAAGCCATGTGACTACGTTTACTGTATGTCTATTAATTACGTACGTACTGTTTGAACATCAGTTGCACCATGACTTCACACATGTACAGTACGTCTATTAATTATATACTATTGGAATGTACCTTTCGACCCTTCGACTCGGTCAACCACTGCCTTCTCCTCAAGAAACATACTAGCTACGGAATCGCAGAAACCGTCGAGTGGCTGGTTGTGTTTCTAACTTTTCAATAGGAGCAGAACTGCACAAATCTCCCTTGTGGAATCCACCCATGAAAATGATAATCTTGGGGCCAACGGCCCTACAAAGATCAATTCCCATGATGATGATGATGATGATGATGATGATTATGAGAGCACTGATTAATCAAATTTACATTAAAAAAAGTTGTTCTTGTCAAGTTTTTAGTTTGAGTACAAAGCGGACGTGGATGGCCTTTGCATTTTGGGATGCTTTCCATTTTCACTTTGGATTGAGTTAAGCATGTGTTCCTTTTTCAACATTATAGGTGGACCCTTCCTGGAAGGCAGTCACCTACATGCAAGCTGCTCTTTTCTACATCGAGTGTGGCATCGTGATGGAGGAAGATTCAATTGAAGCAAAAATGGTGTACAACATGTACTGTAAAACGCTGGAAATAATAAGGTATGATATACAAGGAATGCGTTTACAATGATTTTGCCTTAGTTTTGTCATCCGTACAGCAATCTGGCGTGCTTTTTTTGTTGTTGCGGAGAGAAATCTAGGCTCATGGAGTAGCTAAACGATGGAGGACAGCAGCTGAACAAACTGAATGAGGATCAAAGTGGAACAGGGAGACAAAGGCATCGCATGTGAGTGGATGAGTTCAGAAAGGAAAGGGATTCAGGAGAGGGTCAGTGAGAGTATGAGAGCAGAATGCTAGGCAGCATGCACTCTCGAAAGACTAAAGCGAGTGGCACGAGACACATGGAGTCAGTTCCACAGATGACAGACTAGAGGCATGAAAGAATGGAGGTGTGTGTTCAGCATATATTGTGGGAAGAAAACCCAGTGTGAGATTCTGGAAGAACGCATGTGACGTGGATGGGTTGGGAAAAGATAGAGGGTTGGGAGTATGAGGCCAGAAGCGAGGCAGTTGCTGATTAAGTGTCAAGTTTGACTTGGAACTTCTTTAATGTAATGGGAAAGAAGACCATGTGCAGCAGAGAACAATCTGTGATGATGGAAAGGGTTGGTTGAGGAAGGGAGGCAAGAGTTTACCTTGGCTGGAAAAATGTGCATTGCTGGAACAAATGAAAGGGAGATGCATGCAAAAAGCTATCTTGTTGGCCACATCTTTGGATTATATTCCTTCCAAAAAAAGTAATCTTTCATTATTTTTTATACACGGATGATATAAGCAACATAATCACTTTCAATGCTCATGCTATGTGCTCTATGAGAAGAAGTCACCTGTCTAAGATAATTGCTATTGATCAATTTCTTTCTAATGAGGGAGTTATTTATGGTGTGTGACCATAGACATGCCATCAGCTTGCAGAAATTTGCAACTTCTAATGCTTCGTCCAATGACAAGAAGCTTTCCACCATCTGGTAAGGATCACAAACTGAATATATTTATGAGTTGAGTGTGGTTTTTAAAATGTTGGTACATTTATTCATTCAGAAACAATTTTAGACCATCTTTAATTTAAGATGTTCACATTATACATGGTATGTCAAATGTTAGGCCTGGCCAGCTGGTTTGTGAAACATTTGGGGCAAAAAACTTTCCCCAGCTGATACCATAAGAAGGTGTGAATAATTGAGGCCATTAAGGAAGTTGGAGTAGTTTGGTTTCCCTCTCGCATCAACACGTGACCATAAGTGGCTGCGTCTTCAGTATGAAAGTGGACGTATACTGAGGTCTGCGGTCTTTTGGCCTGAGGAAGTCCATAGGTTAGTGGATGAAACATCATCTGAGACTAGGGTTAAGAGATGGAGGCAATGCAACTGTTTAGCCAGAAGAACCTTTTTAACATTTATATATCACCAATATATAAAGCTCTTTTGAACCACTGACTGATTCACTCACTCACTCACTGATAACAAAGGTCGGACCTTCCAGGTGACGTAGAAATCTGAAATTTTGTGTGTCAATGGACACCGAAGCCGGTACACCGGGAAAAATCACAGAATTGCTGGACAACATCCATAAACGAAAATATAAATAAACTAGAGGGGGAGCACTCGGTAGAGTGCAAAACCTCCGCCGCCAATACTGCTAGGTCACTCAAGTGAACCTAATATCCTATTCATTCAATTTGACGTCGACAGTGCTCACAGAGTTATAGTTTGCAACTTTCCCTTTTACTTTTAACTTTTACATACTCAATTCATTCATCATAACTAGATTCCTTGAGACAGAAATTGATTTTACGTGGGTATATCCACCTGAAGTTCCAAAATCAGCCGCAATTATAATTTTGGCATGTTTTTTTGTTGTTGGAAATCACTTATAACATGTAGAAATGCAAAAAAATAATCGAAATTTTGTTGAAAAAAATTTGCAAATTTTTTTTTTCTCTAACAATTTTTTTTTTTGGGGGGGGGGGGTTGGAAATCACTTAAGACATGTAGAAATGCAAAAAAAAAAAATTTCAAATATTTTTTCAAATTGGCCGCCATATCGGCCATATTGGATTTTGGACCGAGTCCAAAATCTAATGGTATGATCCTTGGACCAGACCTAACCCCCCCACCAAGTTTCGTCGAAATCTGTCGAGGAGTTTTTCCGTAATACTGTTCACAAACAAGCAAACAAACAAACAGAAAGGGGTGAAAACAGTAACCTCCATCCATCTTCGATGGCGGAGGTTAACTAGAAGGGCACTCGGTAGAGCACATACCTCCGCCATGAAATGCCTGATCCATGAGAACATATCGGGGCCCAATACATTTTTGAAATATCATGCTATGTATCGTTTTTGGCCCGATCTCTCGATGATGAAGAATCGCTTTAAAAATTAAATAATTCTCGTCTCCAGATCCCAACATGTCCACCAAGTATCATCAAATCCGTCCACAACTTTTTGAGATATCGTGCTATATATCGTTTTTGGCCCTATCTCTCAATGGTTAAGAATCACTTTAAAAATTCTATTTGTCGGATGATCCGGATGTTCATCAAAATCTAATCAGTTAGTCCTTGTCACACTCCAAACCAGTCCACAAAATTTCATCCAGATCCATCAACTTTTTGAGATATCCTGTACACAAACAGACAAACAGACAAAAAGTGGTGAAAACATAACCTCCTTCACCTTCGGTGGCGGAGGTAATGAACAAAGAGAAGAACAATGCACGTGAGTGACCTGAGACAATGGGAAAGCACGGTAATTTTGTGTGCCGAAGGATATCGAAGCCAATACATCAGGAAAAATGACAGGACCAGCGGAAAGCATCTGTAAATGAAATTATAAATAAATGACAAAAAAAAAGAAGAAAATAAATGAATGAAAAATGAAATGCAGGTAAGCAATCCAAGACAATGGGAGAAGCACAGTTCGTATGCTTACACAGTGTGCATATACTTCATCCTTTAGAATTACCCTTTAGTTCAGCTGGTGTTGGCTTCATAGTGAGGGCGGTGGCTTGGGATCCTAGGGTCCTGAGTTTGAGCCCCGTTGGCCACTGAATTAACACCAGAGGGTTGACTCAGCCTGTCATCCTTCCGAGGTTGGCAAAATGAGCACCAGTATATTGGTAAAAGGAGCACTGCATCAGAGGCATGGCCATGCCCCTAACCAATGATGCGCAAGCAGCAGCCAAAAAGGCAGCACGCGATGGGAACCCTTTAGTTCTGTCTGTGTTCTTTCCGGCATCTTTGTTCTTTGTTGCTCTCACACGTCTTTCGAATTTTGTTTTTTATATGTATAGTTTTTTTTTTCACAAATCTTGATTCATTTTTTTTTTTCATTATTCTCTTTATTCATTTTAATTCTTGCTTTTTCTTCTCTTTCATCTCTTTTACTCTCTCTATTCCTCTCTTTCATTATATCTATCTCTCTAAGGAGAAGTGACTTCTTGCAGAAAGTTTTCTGTAAGGCTCATTTGGCTGTGCCTGGATGGGTTTTGAGAGTGGTGGGGTAACGACTGAAACCCGAATCCTCTCCATGTTCCTCCTGATGACTCCATCTTTGCTCTTTGCTTCTTCGGGTTCCTTCTAGGTCTTCCGTTTCATGTAAACGTTGTGTGAGCATACCCGGCTAGTAACACCACTCTTTCTGTCCTAACTCCCTCTTTCATATTGCTTAGTTACCGCTGCCTCTCCCTGCTGTACCTTCACCTCTTCTGCTTCAAAAAGGACAGTGCACTGAAGTACAGCAAAATTCTGATGGATCATTTCAAGGTAATTACAGTGATTCTTTCTTTCTACTCTGCTAATAGGTGTAAATTATATGTCGTAATGCTACTTTCACATTGGTTTTTCTTTAACATTTGTTGTTGGGTGAAATGTATTTTTTTTTCCCCTTCACATATAAAGTTGAGGGGGAGTCAAAAAGTTTTTCATCTAACTATTTCTGCAAAGTGGCAGAAATGTCCTTTTCAGTGTAGTTCCCAGCCAGTGCCATACATTCTCTCCTGCAGTGAGTGAGTTTCCTGATGCCAGGGGGTTTAGAAATCAAGTTTATGAAAAATCTTTGGAAAATGGAAAAACGTTTTGACTCTCACTTGTGTTTCTCTCTCCTCCCCCCCCTCCCTTTTTCTCCCTCCCCATTTACTCTTTGACTATTTATTTGCAAAGTTATTATGTGCCTTGTAGCTCTGATTGCGAGAAATGACTTATTTTTATTTGGATGATAGAAACATGTTCAGTTTCTCTTCTTTTCACATTTTCACTGTGGAGGGTGTACATGCAACTATATGAAGCCTGGGCACAAGGCTTTTTATGAAAGGTTTATAGCTAATCATTCTTTCAATACTTCTTTTAATCAATTTCAGAATACTTCTCTAACAGCACGTGCTCAATCACCAGGAAAAGACAGGTATGATCTTTGGTTCCTCTCCTGAAGTTTTAAAATACTGTTATCGATTATGAGGGTAGATGAACCGATTTAATAGTACAGATAGGATTGTATAGTGTAGCATGGTCCGTGGACGAGTAGAAGTACCTCGATGTATATGTCAGGGAATCTGTCAGCTTAAGTTTTGTGTGTCGCCACATGAGGGGTGTTGTGGTGTTAATTAGCTTATGGAGTACAAATAAGTTCCCCTGTACATGATTACCCTCTGTGATTTTCCTTATGTTTTTATATTCCAAGCCGGGCCTTAAGCTAGAAACCAAATCCCTGAAAAAACAACAGGAGATTCCCCGCCTTCCCGGGTGTGGAGGCGAGGCCACGTCCCAGGGATGGAGGAGACAGAGGATAAGAAAGAGAGGAGGATTGAAGACGCAGTGTGTGCTTGGTGAGGGGGGCTTCGGTGAGAACAGATCGAGCAGGGTGGAGTTCACGTTTAGAGCAGATCGAGCAGGGTGGAGTTCACATCAGAGCTGATTGAGGAGGTGCTGGTCAGATTTGCGCATGTAGAGTTTGGAAAGCTACCACAAGGGGGGCGCGATTCTGCCTGTGTGTGCACGTGGATGGCGGAGGTGCCTTCCTCCCGGGCTCGACAAGAGACGGTGCCATTTTGCTTGCAAGTGCACATGCCGGACGAAGCTCCCCAACACCAGATTGACGAGGGCCAGACTTTGGCCAGGATGAGTACCAGTTTATTTTTGAAAAAGGGGTTTTTATTTTCGTTTGTCACCCTTTGTCTCTGTTTGCGTATGTGTATGCGAGGCCTCGATCATAGGAGTTGTTTATTAAATTTGTTACATTATTGTCCTTATAATCTCCATTATTGTCCTTATAAATATTTGTTAGATTTAATGTATTCCCTTCTAAAGAAACTGCATTTTGTGTATTTGTGGTGGGGTTCACGGATCAGACCCCCTCGTGCTGTCCTTCCGTTCCATTCCAAGAACTCCTTCTCCGTCCGTGACTGCCCACACTGGGCTCTGTCATATTCTCCCATACAGCGGTGTTGCCCTCTGCCATACCCTTTGAGCGCGAGCTGAAATCCATTTCAATGAGCGTGTCCGCCTCCTAGGAATAAGGATCGCTCGACTGTCCCAGGAGGTTGGTCGGTGTTAACTACCTGGCTACCACAAATTTAGGTAGTGGAGTTTGAACCCCATCACCCTATGACAACTGGTGTCTGGAGCGGGATTTTTCAAGCCCCCCCCCACCCCCTCAACCACGCCATTCGGCATCGGGAAGGGATCCTTGAATCCATCGAGACCGCAACAATTGGTGTCCGGAGCGGGATTTTTTGAGCCCCCCTCCTCCCCCCCCCCAATGCCATTTGGCATCGGGGAGGGATTCTTGAATCCAATGGGATCACGACATTTGGTCTCAGAGCGAGCTAAGCTTTAAAAAAAACTAAAAAATAAACAAAGATTTGGGAATCAAAATTGTTAAATGATCACCTCTCCATCATTGAGAGGGAGGTGGTCGTAGGAATCGAGGTACAAAGTGTAATAAGTAACTTTCATCTGGGGAGATTTAACATGTGCATGAAATGGCGGATGAGCACGAAATGTCGATGATTGTACTGGATAGTGATCCTATTGAAGGAAGCGAGTCAGGGGGAGAATTGAGTGATAATGAGAGGACAGAAGTCTCTTCCATCTCAAGCGTCGGTCCCCCTTCCCCCATGGTGGTGGAAAATGAGACGCGTGGAGCGGGGGTGATGTCCAACCAAGACCTGTTTCATTTATTAATAGAAGAAATGAAGGAACAAAGGAATGAAATGAAGGAAATTAATGGATGATTGAAGGGGAAAAATTGAATGGGAAATAAAAGGCATCACTGATCAAATGAACAAAATTAAGAAGGGAATAGCACAGGAACTGGAGGTACGAGTTGGGAAAGTGGAGGAAGAGTTAGAGCTCCGAATGGAGGACAGGCTGGGAGAATTTGAGATGGAATTGGTGGCCCAATTTGGAGAGATGGAAACAAAAACTGCAGAAGGATTTGAGTCAAAGAGTAAAGAAATATTGGGAAAAAGAGAAGAGGGTCAAATCCAGGCAATCAGAATGGGGGGAAAGTTGGAAGAAGAAATTGGGTCCATAAATGAAAGAATTGACCAAGTAAACAAGGACATGGAGGCCATAAAGCAACGGCAGAAAGAGGAAATGAGATTTTGCAAGTTCCAGAGTGGTGATTTGACTGAAGAGGTGCAAAAGCTGTGGGCCTGTGTAGCAGAACAAGAGCGGGCATTAATTGATAGAGGCCCATGGGAGCCGTAATTGAACGGGGACAGAGTGGATGAGATGTTACAGGAGTGGCTGAACATTGTGGACAGTAACATTGAGGCAAAGGTTGCTTGAGTCCAACAGAATCTGCGAGACGAAGTGAGTTGGTCCGTTAGGCAGATGCAGGATGAGATTAAAATGATTCAGTGGACCACCACCTCAAATCACATTTGGGCATCGGAGGCTCCCAAGTCAAATACAATGTTGGGCGGGGGGAGGGGGGTGCCTTGGCCCTGAGCTGGAGTTGGATATGGAAGGATTGGGGAGAAGAGTTTCAGAAAACAGTGTCATCCCTGAGTACATTTTGTTGGGTCAGGGAGTCTCGAGGCTTTCCTGACGCAATTTAAATGCATGTCTCAGCTCAATGGTTAGGGGGAACGAGAGCGCATGGGAAACCTGGTGGCAACACTGTGGGGCCCAGCCACCGACGTTTTAAATGTGGTCCCAGAGGATACATGGATGAGTGAGGGCATTTGCAACGCCTTGAACCATAGGTTTAGGACGGATGCAAGGTGCGATCTGATCCTGGTGCAGCTGCAGCATCATAAAATGAAACCTGGCGAAACGTTACAGGAGCTGGCCCAGGATGTATACCAATCTGTGAGGATTGTATATAGGGGCCTAACAAAAGAGACGTAGGACAAGCTTGCGACAGAAAGATTTACGGCCACTCTTCCTGATCCCGATGTCCGAATCCAAGTGGAACTGCAGGGCCTGACCACTGTGCACCGAGCGGCTGAGTACGCGGAGAGATTGACCTTTTTGAGGAAGTTGAACCGCGTATCAGACAGGCCATCGGTAATGGTGCAACAGGTGGAGGTACAGGATCAGGAAGAGAGGCAGGTGGAATCGAGCATTATCCAGATGCTAAGAGGGATCAGCCGGCAGCTGTCAAATTTGACTCGTGGGAAATTTGCAGCGGGTGAGTCGCGGCGGTGCGATCTGGGGTCGCCAACAGTGGCAGCCTGATCCTCTTCGGGTTGGCCCAGGATTTGGGCGAGGTGCTCCATCTGGATTCCTGAAGGGCCCATTTATGGGGAGTTGTTTTACATGGAGAAGAGGGCACGTGCAGCGATACTGTTGGAACCCACCCATACACAGACCTCTGAGCAGGCCTCACAGCCTGGAAAGGGGAGGACCTCCCAATGGATCACAGGGCGGACCCGGAGAGGGGGTCACTGCCGAGGGTGGGCCTGGCAGCCGCTGCGGGTTGTCCGGGAAACTGGGCGGGCCGAGCATACGGGGCTATGCTCGGCTGGCAAGTGTGTGGAGAAGTGCCCTTCTTTGGTGAAGATAGTGGATTGCAGAAGAATTGGCATGGGTAATTTGAGTTACATGCAAAATTTTGGGGGAATTTTGTGAGGCTGTGGTGGACACTGGGGCCAGTGACACCATTATAAATCCGAATGTATTAGACCAGAGCGTTGGAGGCTGGGATAAAATTGATTGGTTAGTAGGACACAGCCTTCAACTGGCTACGGGGGCGACAGCTCCAATATTGGGCACGATTAGGATAGGATAGAGTTGTGCAGTCTGGAGGTCATTGTGGTGGTATGGGTGGCTGAGGTGTGTGACCATTGTCTCCTGGGACTAAGTTTCCTGATGGAATATGACTGACAACTAGACCTTGGGCAGGGCCATATGAAGTTGGGTCCTGAGAGGCTGCAGTTGGTAGGACTGGGGGGTGACGAGGAGGTGTACGAGATATAGCTGGAGGTGCCACGCACTGTGACCATGCCTCCCAGGTCCGAAGCCGTCGTAATGGCGGAGTTGGCAGCAGGCGCTCATCACATTGGTCAGCTGGGGCTAGTGGAGCCATGGCCCTCACCGGGGGCCAAAGGACTGATTGTGGGTCACACCCTGGTGAACACTCATGGGCCTATATTGGCCGTCCACATGCTTAACATGTCTGATAGCCCTTGCACGGTAAGGAGCGGAGCTGTCGTCCCCAAGTTTGGGAGAGTAGTAGAGGTCACCGGAGGAGGCGGATCCACATGCTTGACAGCGCACCCGAAGGAAAAGGGGGGTGTATCCAAAACTTACCTCACCCTGGAAGGGCCCTGGGGTGGTGCTTCGACAA
This sequence comes from Eptatretus burgeri, assembly GCF_056783735.1. Taxonomy (NCBI): domain Eukaryota; kingdom Metazoa; phylum Chordata; class Myxini; order Myxiniformes; family Myxinidae; genus Eptatretus; species Eptatretus burgeri. The sequence goes on along the minus strand of NC_140970.1, from coordinate 7,483,887 downwards.
GTGACTGATGTGGTTTTCAAGATTCAGATGGGCCAGCATACCTTTCCACAGATAGTCCATGGGGATAGATTGACTCACTATCAGGTCAGGAGACTCTTGGGTGGATCAGAAGGGTGCGACAAAAGTTAAAAGGGGTGGGTGACACTTTTAGACCCGACAAACCTGCGACGACTTCCACTTAGGGTAAGGTGCCTTGATGCTGACTGTCCCAGTTTTGCTAGAAATTGGGACATGCTTAATTGGATGAGAGCAAGTGAGAGTGACGTGATGGTCGGTAAAGGGATTGGTTTGGAAACCAAAATTGTCTTTGGAATTGATGTCTGTTATGTGTGATGAATTTAATTGTTTCAAGAATGAATGCCAGTGGTAACATGTAAGCAGGCCATGGCAGAATAGGAACACGATCACTATTTTTGCACTGCATTGTTGAGAATTGAAAGACAACATGGAAGGAGATGAGATGATGGACTGTGTGTGTGGGGAAGATATGTGGGACTGCAGGAATAGAGTGCAGCTCTATGCAGCTATTCTATGCAGAATAGAATGCAGCTCTGGAGGATCGGTGACCGCCCCCCAACCTCCCCCCCCCCCCGAGGTAATTTGTCTCTGGCAGCCGGTGGTGTCTGGAAATGGAGACCCGTTGGATGGGGAGGTCTGGTTGGGCGACCTGCTGCAGAGAGACCCCCGGCGACCTGTATGAAGCCGTGAGAACCTGGATGTGTGGAAACCGTCCCCGACGGAGCGTACAGCAAATGAGCTGTTTGGCTGTCGGGGACCGAATAGTTGGAGGGGGGCAAAGAAGTTGTAAGTCAGGCGACTTGGTTTTGGACTGCGGGTACCACAACCGGAAGAGCCCCCATCATTTTTGTTGCATCATACCTCCCCTCTGCTCAGTTGAGGATCACACATGTGGATAACATTTAAGCCATGGTCTTGCAGGGTTGGAATGAATGATTGATATTGGGTTTATTTATGAATGGGTGAGGAAGGTTCACTAAATCCATATCACTAACCTGTCCCGGAGAGGCAGGGCTCGCGGAAATTTAGATAGGCAAATTGGGATGGCTCCGCAGCTCACATTGTGTATTGGGGAATCCACCGATAAACACAGTCTTTTGAAGTTGGATTGTACAGATGTTAAAGCAATTTTTTTTTTTTGGTTAAGATTTTGGCCATTATAGTCGGATTTTCTGTGTGTTTTCTGACATTTTCTCCCCGCCCCAGGAGTTCGGAGCGAGGAACCAAGAGTTTTGCAAATATTTGAGTTGTGTTTAAGTGTTGTAAAACGTTAAGGGTAATAGGTAAGTTAGCTTTGGCTCGCTTCCCATAGTCCCTTCTAATGTATTTCATAAGGTAATTAGGTGTGAGTCAGTAAGTGTTAAGGCCGGAATGGTAATGCCTGCATCGAACCTTGCAGGAGCTCTGGTTCCAGGGAGGGGGCTGTGTTTTGATTATGGGGGCAGATGAACCGATTTAATAGTACTATTAATAATATAATAGTACAGATTGTATAGTGTAGCATGGTCCGTGGACGAGTAGAAGCACCTCAATGTATATAAGTCAGGGAATCTGTCAGCTTAACTGTTCCGTGTAACCCACATGAGGGGTGGTGTGGTGTTAATTAGCTTGGGGAGTAAAAAATAAGTTCCCCTGTATGTGCTTACCCTCTATGATTTTTTTAAATATTCCAAGCCAGGCCGTAAGCTAGGGATCAAGACCTTGAACCAACAACAACAGTAGAAGCCCCGCCTTCCCGGGTTTGGAGGTGAGGAGGCCGCGCCCCGGGGGCGGAGGAGACAGAAGATAAGAAAGAGAGGAGGATCGAAGGCGCAGTGTGTGCTTGGCGAGGGGGCTTCAGAGAGAGCAGGGTGGAGTTCACGTCTATAGCAGATGGAGCAGGGTGGAGTTCACGTCTTGAGCCGATTGAGGAGGTGCTGGCCAAATTTGCGCATGTAGAGTTTGGGAAGCGACTACAAGGGAGGTGCGATTCTGCCTGCGTATGCACGTGGATGGTGGAGGTGCCTTCCTCACAGGCTCGACAAGAGACGGAGCCATTTTGCTTGCAAGTGCACATGCCGGACAAAGCTCCTAAACACCAGATTGACACGGACCAGCCCTTGGCCAGGCTGAGTACCAGTTTATTTTTGAAAAAGGGGGTTTTATTTTCGTTTGTCACTCTTTGTCTGTGTTTGTATCTATGTGTTTGAGGCCTCGATCACAGGAGTTGTTTATTAAATTTGGTACATTATTGTCCTCAGAATCTTCATTCTTGTCAGTAGGGTGAATATACTGATTCTGGCTCACTTTTCCCCTGTAAATGAATGGGGGATTTTCAGCGATTCTTATTTTTTTCCCTAACAAATAAACCCCCTTTTTATCCCAAGGTATATTTATTTGTCTCCCCTTTTAACCTGGGGATACTTTTTTTCAAATAACCCATGCAATAAGATAAAGATTTGTTCAAGTACTAAAGTGGTAATGTGATTTGTTAAAGGTGATTCGAAAGAAATATCTGAAACGTCTAAGCTCGGGACACTCTTTATCAAATAACCGATGCATATTGTTCAGCTCACTCATTGAACCTATAAAGATTTGTTCATTCTCAAATTCCTTCAATAGTTTAATTTTCTTTGCATAATAATCCCCATCTAAAATATTGAAAAACAAAACATTTGAATCTTTATATTTTTTAAGATACCCCTTTTGTGCCATTACGAAATGATAAACTTCTCTTAATGCTCTTGTTTGACCACCTCCTGAGCCACATATCATTTTGAGAGTATAGTAAATTGTTTTTTCATTGTTCAATTGATAACCATCAAAGTTTTCAGTCCATTCAAGGATATTCATTTTTTTCTTTACATCCTCTAACTTACTACTTTTTAAATTGATTCGCTTATTTGTTTTATTTACCTTTGTTTTAGTTATTTTTTCAATAAGTCTTATTTGATATTTTTCACATTCATTATGTTTTCCATTTATATACCAAGACTGAGATTTTCTCATCTCTTTAGTTTGATTAATACTTGGTTTGACCATTTATATATTGCGAAAAAACGCGGCGGTAGCCCTTAAAAAACCCTAACCCATCTTCCCATCGTTAAAACACAATCTATTTTATACACTCTATCATACAATATCCATATGGAACACAATCTATTCCATTATCTAAAATAAATATCTTATCATCAAAGGCTCCTAATGCCTTTTTATTTACTTCTTCACTATATATGTTATGTTTATAACTTCTTATTGTATTCATTTTCCTATATTCTTCTTTCTTATTCATCAAACAATTATAATAATTTCTAAAAGTTATTGATTTCTTTATTACATATTTCGTTATTCCTTTGAACCTCTTATCAATCTGATCACCATACTTATATGCCTGGTGTTGGCTTAATGGTTAGGGTGGTGGGCTTAGGATCCGAGGATCCTGAGTTCAAATCCCACTCAGCTGTTGAATTAATACCAGGTGGGGTTGACTCTGCCTGTCATCCTTCCGAGGTCGGCAAAATGAGTGCCAGCATGCTGGTATCCTGTGTCGGAGTGGCGACCCGTCCAGAATTGTACCCAATAGCCAAGGAGACTGCTTAGGCAGCACCAACGCTCTGCACAGAGTATGGTCCCAGTGGATGGATGGACCATACTTATAAGCATATGCCTTTGCTCTCAATCCAATAAACTCACTCATTACTTTTCCACCCAATTCATCCTTAAACTTACCAATAACCTTTTCATTCTTTTTGGAAAATAACTCACTCTTCTTGCTGAAATTACTTGTATCATATACTCCAATATTTTTCTTCATATCTTTATAAACATCATCAGTTTTTATATCTGGGATAAAACTATCAGTGTCCATATACAACAATGAAACATTTTCACCATACTCTTTCTTTGTCATTATACAAATAATCATACGTCAATATCTTTGATAAATCAAGAACTGCTGTTCCAATATAAATTGGTTTATCCATTACAATACTTTCCTTTTTCATATGAATAGCAGAAAAGTTCTCTGAAAAAACCTCTTCTCTCTCAAAACTTGGTTTATTTATCAATCTCGAAGCTTCTTTCCAAGATGTTGCGAATCTAATGTTTTGCCTGTTTCTAACATTTTCCATAGTCTTTGCAAATACAGCATTATTCATTAATTTATAAAAGTCCCCTTCAAATTTTACTTTTGTATTTGCTCTCATATCTGAATTGAATTGAATATACTTTTTCACCCAAGGACTTTGTTTAAATTTTAAAACTCTATGAATTTTAGCTACTCTCAATCCTTCCCTCAAAAACTGTTTTAAGCTTCTCTGATGCAAAACATATCCCTCTTTATCATAGAATGTTGTTAATAACTTTTCTGTTGATTTGCCTTTAATATTAAAACTTTTATGATAATGTCTAAACCATTCTTTCTTTGGGGTTTTTTTTCTCACATGCAAAAGGAAGGTCTTTATGCTTATTATGAAGATCACTCGGGTACCTCAAATCAACTTCAAAATAATAACCTTCTTCTTCGTCATTCAATTCCTCTTGAGAAGAAATAACAATATTCATCAAAGCCTTTTCATAATCCTTTTCTTCCACCCACTCTAATTTACCATAAGGCAGAGATTGAGACATTGCCCATCCATACAAATTATTAGCATCAAAATACATCAAATAATTGCTATCTTTTTCACTATCATAATTTGGAAGATATTTATTATTTGCTTTAGCATATCTTTTTGAACATACTTGTGATATTCCACCTCTCTTGGACTTCTCAATCATCAAAAGCATATCAACATCACTGATTAAATCTATATCTTGTTTTGTCATTTTCAACATTGCACTCCAGGCTAAACCAGGAGCTGTGAAATAGTGGGCAGGATCTAATCCATAACAATTTTTATTATGACAGAGTGATCTAAAAGCTTCAAACACATCAGCTAACAATAAAACATCTGTTTTTAGATATAAATCATGATATTCTCCAAGGTTCTTTATCTTAAATATTTTCCATATTTCTTGTGCGTGTTTATATTCTTTATCACTTATCTCTTCTTCATAAAGGTTATTATAGAAACTTTCTTTTGAAGGAAGTTGTGTTTCTTTAAATCTCATAAATGAATCCATATAATCATAAGGATAAATTCCCTGACTTGTAAGAATTTTCTCTTTACTTTGAATTTCATTCCTTGTTTGAATTTCCTCTCTCGTGAGAATTCCTTCTTTAATCAGAATTTCATCTTTAATCAGAATTTCCTCTTTCATTAGAATTTCATTTATTGTTCGAATTTTCTTTATAATTAGAATTTCATCTTCAGTTAGAATTTCTTCATTAATTTCCTCATGAATTCGAATTTCCTCTTTACTTTGAATTCTCTCTTTAATCTGAATTTCCTCTATAGTGAGAATTTCCTCTTTTGGAAAGAATGAATTAAGATTTGGAAAAGAGTCCGTGGAGCTTAGATTTGATGCGAGGAAGGCTAGTGGTGTTCCCATAAAAACTTGTAAGAATCTAGAAACCTAATACGAGTTAAAGGTTTTGTGAATATCATTTTTGTAAATGAAATATACTTTTGACTTGTGTTTGTTATGGCAGAAATATTCCCTGGTGTTTTTGAAAGTTCATTTATAAATAGATGTGTATCATAATTGGCGCTGTTGTGAAGAAAGACTGGAATAAAAGAAGGTAATTTATAATTAAGATTACAACAGGAATGAGCGGGACCTCTATATTTACCGGTAAGATGACAATGATCCCTAACTTGAGACTCCTTGATTTCCCCCTCACAAATATGACAGATATTGTTCTTTCTAGATTCTAATTTTTCTTCTTTGGTTAATTTCATCGGTTCATTTGTTTCTTTCATTAATTTAGTGAGTCTTATACAATCCTTTTCTGATCGTTTTACAAACTCTTGTGAAGCTTTTTTTTCCACTATAATGTTCAAGTTTGTTATACTTTTCTCCAACAGATGATTTGATATAATAACAGAAACCACAAGGAATATGTTTTTGATATTTATTTGTATATGATTCTTTTGGATTAGGAGAAGCAGTATTTATCTTTTTAAGGATACACTCAAAATCAGCATATATCACAAATGGGTGCATGATAGATTTATTATAATCTTCAAAAGAAATCTTTTCACCAGGTTTAGGCATTGTAATTACAGCTGATTTATGATTACTACAATATTTTGAATGTTGTTCTAATCGTTCTTTTGTATGAAATGAATTAAGACATCGCTTACAAGGATATATTTTGATTGCTGTTCTGAAGACCTGAGAAGAGATTAATCTTGATAAATTATTGATGTATGTGTAATGTGAATTATTTCCAACACTAAAATATAAAAGATCAATGTGTGTTTCTTCATTTTTATAGTTGTTTGAAATTTTTAATATTTGAACTTTGTTTGTATCCATTAATCCATATACATTAATAGAAAGATTATTCTTTTTCTCAAATTTAGGAATATCTGTTAGTGGCATTGGGAATTTAAAATCTTTAATGTCCAAGGTATTCTCATATTTCATATATTGTTTTACTCTTTCTGAATTACATTTTGGTGGATGAAAGTGAGCAAGAACAGACCAGAGAAAACATTTATTATCATTAGTAGGGTAAGAATACTGATTCTGGCTCACTTTTCCCCATGTAAATGAATGGGGGATTTTCAGCGATTCATATTTTTTTTCCCTAAAAATAAATCCCCTTTTTATCCCAAGGTATATTTATTTGTCTCCCCTTTTAACTTGGAGGTTGAACCTCATTGAATTGAACACCTGGGGGTTGAACAGCTCACTCATTGAACCTATAAAGATTTGTTCATTCTCAAATTCCTTCAATAGTTTAATTTTCTTTGCACAATAATCCCCATCTAAAATATTGACAAACAAAACATTTGAATCTTTATATTTTTGAAGATACCCCTTTTGTGCCATTACGAAATGATAAACTTCTCTTAATGCTCTCATCTGACCACCTCCTGAGCCACATATCATTTTGAGATTATAGTAAATTGTTTTTTCATTGTTCAATTGATAACCATCAAAGTTTTCAGTCCATTCAAGGATATTCATTTTTTTCTTTACATCCTCTAACTTACTAGTTTTTAAATTAATTCGCTTATTTGTTTTATTTACCTTTGTTTTAGTTATTTTTTCAATAAGACTTATTTGATATTTTTCACATTCATTATGTTTTCCATTTATATACCAAGACTGAGATTTTCTCCACTCTTTAGTTTGATTAATACTTGGTTTAACCATTTATATATTGTGAAAAACGCGGCGGTAGCCCTTGAAAAACCCTAACCCATCTTCCCATCGTTAAAACATAATCTATTTTATACACTCTATCATACAATATCCATATGGAACACAATCTATTCCATTATCTAAAATAAATCTCTTATCATCAAAGGCTCCTAATGCCTTTTTATTTACTTCTTCACTATATATGTTATGTTTATAACTTCTTATTGTATTCATTTTCCTATATTCTTCTTTCTTATTCATCAAACAATTATAATAATTTCTAAAAGTTATTGATTTCTTTATTACATATTTCTTTATTCCCTTTAACCTCTTATCAATCTGTTCACCATACTTATAAGCATATGCCTTTGCTCTCAATCCAATAAACTCACTCATTACTTTTCCACCCAACTCATCCTTAAACTTACCAATAACCTTTTCATTCTTTTTGGAAAATAACTCACTCTTCTTGCTGAAATTACTTGTATCATATACTCCAATATTTTTCTTCATATCTTCATAAACATCATCAGTTTTTATATCTAGGATAAAACTATCAGTATCCATATACAACAATGAAACATTTTCACCATACTCTTTCTTTAAGTCATTATACAAATAATCATACATCAATATCTTTGATAAATCAAGAACTGCTGTTCCAATATAAATTGGTTTATCCATTACAATACTTTCCTTTTTCATATGAATTGCAGAAAAGTTCTCTGAAAAAACCTCTTCTCTCTCAAAACTTGGTTTATTTATCAATCTCGAAGCTTCTTTCCAAGATGTTGCGAATCTAATGTTTTGTCTGTTTCTAACATTTTCCATAGTCTTTCCAAATACAGCATTATTCATTAATTTATAAAAGTCCCCTTCAAATTTTACTTTTGTATTTGCTCTCATATCTGTATTAAATTGAATATACTTTTTCACCCAAGGACTTTGTTTAAATTTTAAAACTCTATGAATTTTAGCTACTCTCAATCCTTCTCTCAAAAACTGTTTTAAGCTTCTCTGATGTAAAACATATCCCTCTTTATCATAGAATGTTGTTAATAACTTTTCTGTTGATTTGCCTTTAATATTAAAACTTTTATGATAATCACTTAACCATTCTTTCTTTGGAGTTTCTTTCTCACATGCAAAAGGAAGATCTTTATGCTTATTATGAAGATCACTCGGGTACCTCAAATCAACTTCAAAATAATAACCTTCTTCTTCGTCATTCAATTCCTCTTGAGAAGAAATAACAATATTCATCAAAGCCTTTTCATAATCCTTTTCTTCCACCCACTCTAATTTACCATAAGGCAGAGATTGAGACATTGCCCATCCATACAAATTATTAGCATCAAAATACATCAAATAATTACTATCTTTTTCACTATCATAATTTGGAAGATATTTATTATTTGCTTTAGCATATCTTTTTGAACATACTTGTGATATTCCACCTCTCTTGGACTTCTCAATCATCAAAAGCATATCCACATCACTGATTAAATCTATATCTTGTTTTGTCATTTTCAACATTGCACTCCAAGCTAAACCAGGACCTGTGAAATAGTGGGCAGGATCTAATCCATAACAATTTTTATTATGACAGAGTGATCTAAAAGCTTCAAACACATCAGCTAACAATAAAACATCTGTTTTTAGATATAAATCGTGATATTCTCCAAGGTTCTTTATCTTAAATATTTTCCATATTTCTTGTGCGTGTTTATATTCCTTATCACTTATCTCTTCTTCATAAAGGTTATTATAGAAACTTTCTTTTGAAGGAAGTTGTGTTTCTTTAAATCTCATAAATGAATCCATATAATCATAAGGATAAATTCCCTTACTTGTAAGAATTTTCTCTTTACTTTGAATTTCATTCCTTGTTTGAATTTCCTCTCTCGTAAGAATTCCTTCTTTAATCAGAATTTCATCTTTAATCTGAATTTCCTCTTTAGTTCGAATTTTCTTTATAATTAGAATTTCATCTTCAGTTAGAATTTCTTCATTAATTAGAGTTTCCTCTTTACTTTGAATTCTCTCTTTAATCTGAATTTCCTCTTGAGTGAGAATTTCCTCTTTTGGAAAGAATGAATTAAGATTTGGAAAAGAGTCCGTGGAGCTTAGATTTGATGCGAGGTAGGCTAGTGGTGTTCCCATAAACTTGTAAGAATCTAAAAACCTAATACGAGTTAAAGGTTTTGTGAATATCATTTTTGAAAATGAAATATACTTTTGACTTGTGTTTGTTATAGCAGAAATATTCCCTGGTGTTTTTGAAAGTTCATTTATAAATAGATGTGTATCATAGTTGGCGCTGTTGTGAAGAAAGACTGGAATAAAAGAAGGTAATTTATAATTAAGATTACAACAGGAATGAGCGGGACCTCTATATTTACCAGTAAGATGACAATGGTCTCTAACTTTAGACTCCTTAATTTCCCCCTCACAAATATGGCAGATATTGTTCATTCTAAATTCTAATTTTTCTTCTTTGGTTAATTTCATCGGTTCATTTGTTTCTTTCATTAATTTAGTGAGTCTTATACAATCCTTTTCTAATCGTTTTACAAACTCTTGTGAAGCATTTTTTCCACGATAATGTTCAAGTTTGTTATACTTTTCTCCAACAGATGATTTGATATAATAACAGAAACCACAAGGAATATGTTTTTGATATTTATTTGTATATGGTTCTTTTGGATTAGGAGAAGCAGTATTTATCTTTTAAGGATACATTCAAAATCAGCGTATATCACAAATGGGTGCATGATAGATTTATTATAATCTTCAAAATAAATCTTTTCACCAGGTTTAGGCATTGTAATTACAGCTGATTTATGATTACTACAATATTTTGAATGTTGTTCTAATCGTTCTTTTGTATGAAATGAATTAAGACATCGCTTACAAGGATATATTTTGTTTGCTGTTCTGAATACCTGAGAAGAGATTAATCTTGATAAATTATTGATGTATGTGTAATGTGAATTCTTTCCAACACTAAAATATAAAAGGTCAATGTGTGTTTCTTCATTTTTATAGTTGTTTGAAATTTTTAATATTTGAACTTTGTTTGTATCCGTTAATCCATATACATTAATAGAAAGATTATTCTTTTTCTCAAATTTAGGAATATCTGTTAGTGGCATTGGGAATTTAAAATCTTTAATGTCCAAGGTATTCTCATATTTCATATATTGTTTCACTCTTTCTGAATTACATTTTGGTAGATGTAAATGAGCAAGAACAGACCAGAGAAAACATTTATTATCATTGTTCTTAATATTAACAACTGCCTTCTTTAGTTTTATTTCTTTTGGTAATTCAATATAAGAAGAAGCTTTAAGAGGGTTTGATTTTAGAATGTGTATATCTAAAAAGATGATTTTTTTAATATTGAATCCACTTCCTACCACTGTATTATCAACATCCTCCTCTTGTCTTGATAGTTCTTCATAAACCCCACTATTCAAAAAATCTTGAAATGATGTTATAAAATGAAGATCTGTTCTCATATAAGGAGTTTGTTCTTCATCTTGTCTTTTCATATTCATTTTCACTCCCATATAAAACTTTAAAGTTTTCATTTCTTTTAATGTCTTTTTAATAAATTTTTCAACATCGGGTTTCACTATTTCAATTGATTCAGCTATTGATGATGGACCGGGTTCTCCAAATTGAAAAATCCTTATTTTTATATGCCCTTTAAATGCCCCATCAGTGTTTTCAATATAATAGTCTCCCTTTACTTTAAACTCATTTTTCTTGTGTTTTTGTGATTGAAGATGTTTATTATAACTACTCTTCAAAACATCCTTTGAACAGATATCACAATGTTTTCTTTCCAACTCAAGAGGAGATATTTTATGAAACAGATTAAATGTGTGTTTGTTGGTTCGGAGGTGTTTTCTATAATGTTTATATTCGTGATTACAAACATCGCAGTACGTTGTATTCACCATATTTATAGAATAAAACTTTGCTTAAACTAAAATTTTCTTGATGAAAATTTCGTTTAATTTATAGGTGAATCTGTGCTTAAAAACATTTTATCCTCCAACTTTTTCACTTAATAAATACAATGTTTCAAGACACAAAAGACAAGTTTCAATCAATCTCTTCATCTGTTAAAGATACTGAGAAATATGTCAAGGATGTAAAATTGAACAAAGATAAATATAACAACTATTGGATAAAAACTATTATGGTAAATAATATGAGTTCTTCAATTTCCTTCAGTGGAAGGGCTTTTAGTATACCTGGTAGAACATCAATTAAAGTATCTCTAACAAAAGTTTCTCCTCTCCTTCTAGTAATATATTCAAAACTAGAAAAAGCAATGAAACAAGAAAAAGTATCAAAGAACAAAAACCTTATGGATGAAGCTTTAGAAAGAAAAGATAAGACCATCTGTAATATGCAAGGAGAAATTTGTATTTTTTTCAACAACCTTAAAGATGTAAATCCTGATGAAATAAAGGATGTTAATATATCAGGTGAAATGACATTTCGTTCAATAGTAGTTAACGATAATTTTAAAATTACCTTTAATATAAAAAATGTTGTCGTTGAATCTGATAATGAAAAAAAAGTATATCGATATCGATGGTAATATACAACTGAAAGTATAGATGAATTTCAGTTTAAGTAAAGTTTTACTTTATAAATATGCTAGACTTTCCTGATTCTCCATATGACAAATTTGAGAATTGTCCTGCGTGTGAAAGACGGGGATTAAACACAGAGTCAAAAGCCTATAAACAATGTATATTCTGTGATTATCTTCTAATTAATGATAATAAAAAATATAAAAAGGAAAATAATTCTTTTAGATTTACACCAAAAATGAATTACTTTACAAGATTGATTAGAGAAATGAATGTAAAGTATGAGGATGATAACACACCTTTCCTTACAAGGGAAGAAACTGAACGTATAAGAGAAATGTTCAAAGGATTGTTGTTGTATATTATTCATGGATGTAATTTTCAGGGAAATATCAACACAAGATATTGTATAAATAAAATAATGGATTATCTTGAAATTAAACCTGAACTTAGGATAAAATATAGAGTTTCTAAAAAAGCTAATAATAAATTAAATAACCTGTTTTTCAAATATATAAATGAATGATTTTTTACCTATTTGGGAAAATAAGATAAAATTTAACAACCATAAAAATCTCCCAAATTCATTAAGATGTCTCATAGTTGGTTCAAGTGGATGTGGAAAAACCTGCTTACTTTTAAAAATGCTCCTCACTCCCAACTTTTTAGATTATGATAATTTAATAATTTTCACAAAGTCGAGTTTTCAACCAGAGTATCAACTACTCTCACAAGGTTTTAATGCTGGTCTTCAAAAAGAAGATATAATAGGTTTATTTAAACGTCAAAAAAACCTAAATGATTATAACATTGAAGATATAATTCAACTATTTTGTGATACACAGAGATGTAAAAAGAAATCAAATCTTATAACTTGTATTCTTAGTGATAATACGGATGATATACCGTCTCCCCAAGATTTGGATAAATCAAAAAAGAATCTCGTTATCTTTGATGATTGTGTTAATGAGAGAAACCAAACGGTAATGGACAGCTACTACACAAGAGGGAGACATTCTTCTTGTAATTGTATTTATCTTAGTCAATCGTACTTTCAACTTCCTCGTCGTTCCATCAGAAACAATGCTAATACTTTTATTTTATTCAAGTTAAATTCAATAGATATCAATAATTTTTGGAGAGATAATTGTTCTACATTATGTAGTAAAAAGAAATTTGAGGATTATATGAAGCACACGACTGAAAAATATAAATATATTGTTGTGAAACAAGATGAGATATTAAGGGATATATTTTTTGTTTTATAAACAATTACATATATAAATGACAACTATTATTATAAATCTTGTGGGTAAATCTGCTTCTGGAAAAAACTTTCATAAATCAAGGTTGTTGTGTAGTACAAATGAGAATATTGTAAATTTACTTAAAAAACACCCCGTGATACGCATTGTATCAACAACAACTAGAGCAATAAGACCTGGAGAAGTAAAAGGTGAAGATTATCACTATATTTCAGTGGAGGAACATATGCGATTGAGGAATGAAGGACAAATATTTGAGGAGGTTTCTCTTGGTACAACAAAATATTCACATTGTAAGAGTGAGTTAAAGAAACTAAAATCTGGTGGTGTTGGGATATTAGAAACTAATCCAGAAGGAACGAGACAAATTATTAAATATCTGAGCGGAGTGAAGATTTTATCATTCGGTTTTGATGTTGATGAAGAAACTCAACACAAACGTATGAAAAGCAGAGATGCAAGGATTAGTGAAGAAGAAATTACAACTCGCATTAATGTTAATAAAGAATTTGATGAAATATTTAAAGAAAAGGATTTATTTGAACACATCTACTTGAATGATGAAGAAAAGGAAAATTTCCCTGTTGATCTTTACAATTCATTAAATGATATTTTACAATAAATAAATGGATACAAAAGAAAGAGCAAGAAGATTTAAGGAACATCAAGAGTTGGTTTCAAAAGTTGTAAAACAACAGGAAGACATAAAGAAGAAACGCAGACAGAAACTAACGGGCGAAGAAGCATTTGAAAAAAAACAAGAGAAATTTTTTAAACCACTTTTAAAAACTTCCCAAGAAAAAATGAAAGATGTTTCCACAGTTCCCACAGTAGAATATACTCCTAGAAAGCTTCAAATGTTAAAAGATTTCAGTCAAATGACGGAGGAAGAATTAGAGCATATTGGAGAATTAGAACATGATGAAGGTTTATTTCAACAACTGGAAGAGATTAATCAACCCCCTGATTATATTGTGAATGCTGTTCAAAACAATGAATATTCAGCAGATTCAAAAACCAAAGCAGGACTCATTCCAACAGAACAACCAGCAATATTTCATCTTGTTCAAGAAAAGGTATTGATATTTAATGATGAATTAAGGTTCTTAAGTTCTGCTCAACCCCCTGTTAAACTAACTCCGAGATTAATGTTTCTTCTCACAAAAGATGGAAGGCAAGGTTCAACTGTGAGGGATGAATCAAAGTATATTGATAAACCATTGGATATGGAAAATAATGATGATAGAGTATATATTGATTTGCTGAACACTCTAAATTATAAGGTTATTCTTTCTGGTAAAAGTAGGAAGAATGAGAAGGAGAAACACATTATTCAGGCTTTAAGTATCCTTGGTTCAGGTATTAGTTTTCTTCCAAATGACCCATCGCAATTAGTTAATAGACTGTTATTGTTGTTCGGCAGTAAGAAGGCTGGAAATAACAATTGTTTTAATGAAGCATCAGCCATTTTAGACCAGTTGATGAACATGAAAATAATTAATAAATCTCAATATAAAGACATTTTATCTCATATTAAATAAGATGAGAAGCACAATCCTGAGTTTTAATTTCACAACAAGCGACCACACATCTTCATTCCCATACCCACTACAACTTGACACAACAAAAGAATATGAGGCATCTTTATTGTCCATGGAGACTTATAATACCTTATTTAATATAACCGAGAAAAATGACAAGTTTAGTTATAATCCGGGAAGTGGATACAAAACGATAACAGTCTCACCCGGAGCATACGAGATTTCTCAAATATCTTCCGAAATTGCTCGTCTTATGAAAGAACAGGGTGATGAACCAAAAAATATTGTTATAAACATTCAAAAACATACTTCAAAATCAACGATTAAAGTTAAAAATAACTACAAGGTTGATTTCACAATTGATAATTCATTTAGAGAGTTATTAGGTTTCTCCTCAAAAAAGATTGAAACTAATGGGACGTTTTACAGTGATAATGTCATTCAAATATCCTCAGGAATAAATTCGGTGTTAATTCACTGTGATTTGATTGATGGTGCTTATAATGATGGATTAAAAACAAATACAATATTTTCATTCAGCGCATACTCAACCCCAATTGGTTATAAATTCAATATGGAGCCTAAAAATTTGGTTTATCTACCTGTGTCAGGAAAAACCATACACAGAGTAAATTTTAGGATAACCGACCAAGATAATCGTGTGATTTCTTTTAATGGAGAAGTTATATCCATCAGAATTCACCTACGTGAAGTTTTTCAATAAATAAATACGATGGTTATTGTGAGGAAGCACGAGTTGGGAAAATATAAAATAATTACAGGGGATGGGATGTTCCTTTCCCCGTACTACAAGGGTGAAGGTATGTATCTTGGTAGAGGATACTATAAACCTAAGAGACAAAGGGGTGTTGGACATCAATTTAGAGGAGATGGGATAATTGATACTCTCATGGGTATTGGTTCAACTATTCTTAAACATAAAGACCTAATTGGTTCAACTGCTTCTGCTGTGGGAAATGTAGCAGGTGCTGTAAAGAGTATAAAAGATGCTCAGAAAGAATCTCATAAATTACAAGCAATAAAAGAAATTAAGAAAGGTAAAACTCAGTTGTCCCCCCAAGAACGACAGAAAATAATTCAAATACTTGGATCAGGGTTTCAAAAGTTTTAACATCTTTTTTCCTAAATAAATACAAGTATGGAAGCAATTGATAGTATCTATGATTTGGATGATACTATTATTATCTAAAACTCCACTAAAAAAGAAGATTACTTCAAGGTAAATGCAATAACTGGAACAGACTGGAATACGAATGGTACAAAAAGTTTTGAAATAAATAATCAACAAACCTATTTGAATCTCTCCGAAAGTTTCTTGTTGTGTAAATTTAAATTCACTAAAGCTGGGAATAACACAAACGCTACACTTGTAAATGATTTCTTCTGGAAAATGTTTGATAGTGTGCGTTTGTATATTGGAACACAAGAAGTTGAAGCGGTTGATTATGTCTCTGCTGTATCTGAAATGATGAAATTTACACTCTATACATTCAGTGATAGAATGGGAAAGGGGTCTGTCAAAGGTTTTATTCCTGATATGTCAACGGGAACAAACACAGACCCTGGATATACTCAAAGGAAAGGAGCGTATAATGATGATACAAAAGCAGAAAATAGTTTTACTGTGGCAGTTCCTCTTTAAGGTATATTTGGATTTTGTGATCATGATAAAGTTCTGTATGGTCTTAAAATTAGATTTCAACTACAAAGGAATGACAATGAAAATAGATTGCTTTTTGGTGTTGGTAATGCTTTTGGTGATCAGAATAAATTTGTAATTGAGGAAATGAGTTGGTATATCAGTGAATATACTCCTAATCTTAAAACAGAAGAGATGTTGAATAGAAGACTTAACTCAAAGAAACCACTCAGTGTATCATACCTCAAAAGAAGATGTCAACACGTTAAACTCAACCAAACTACTTACACGTGGAATTTGGGTGTTCTGGAAGGAAAGCCACGATATCTGTGGATCATTTTTAAAAATCCAGATGGTGATAATGCGACTGATAAGAATAATGCATTGAGTGATAATGGTAAGGTGAAACAACTTCGCGTTTCTCTAGATGGAACATTTTATCCACGAGATAGATTGGAAATTAATTGGGAAAAAAATGATTTTGCAGAAGCATACAAGTCTTACCAAAAGGTGTGTGAAAGTAATGGAAATAAAGAACCTATTTTGGATATGACAGCATTTAAAAGTTTGTATGCAATCTATGCGTTTGACCTGAGCGCTCAAAAGGAAACTATAAAGTCTAATCGAGTGGATACTTCCCTATACATTGAAAGAGGAGAGAGTGAAGAAGTTGATACATATTGTTTGCTTTTGGAAGAAACAGAATTACAGATTAATACAGATAATGGTGTGATGATTAGTCTCACATAATTTTTTGTTAAATAAATGAGTGGCAAAGTACCAACTGGGGTATATGTTAATCAAATCAATCTTCATAAACTATCATCTTGTGTTCAAAATCAAAAGCCTTGTACGATTAACGTTAATACAATTCAGAGAAAAGGAGCAGTAAGAATTGATGTTTTGCTCACAAGAGAACAGGTTAAAATCTTGAATGACACTGGCTCACTTAAAATTAAAATGACAAAACCAATGTTGAAAAAATATTCAATAAGAGAGACGAGTGGAGGATTTCTCCCATTTCTAATTCCTTTATTTACTGGTTTAAGTGCGGTTGGAGCATTGACGGGTGGTATTTCAACAGCGGTGAAAACTGCCAACGAAAGGAAGGCTCAACTCCAGGCTCAAAAACAATTGGAAAGACATAACAAAGAGTTGGAGAAACAAATTAGTGGAAGTGGTGTAATTGTAGATTTCGCTGACAAAACTTGAAGGTCTGCCTGATAAAGCGAGATTGTTAGTTGGAGATATGCTTTCTTCTATAGCACAAGCAGGTGTAAAATTAACGAAAAGAGGTAATGGATTATATCTTTCTAATAAATAAATGAGCATTGATGAGTGGTTTAAAGAATTTGGAAAGAATACAACATCAAATTTACAACTTGTCAAATATTGTAAGAAATTAAAAATTCATAATGTGGTTATTCGTATTAGAGATGAATTAACAAATGTGCCGAAACATACAAAGAATATTATTATGAACTTAGAAGATAATAATGGGAACGGTTCTCATTGGGTTTGTATTTTTAATAGTCAAGACAAATATTATTTTGATAGTTTTGGTCTTCCACCACCTGTTGAAGTCATAAAATTCTTACAGAATGGTGTTTATCAAACATTTCAAGTCCAAGAATTAAATTCCAAGTGTTGTGGTCAATTATGTCTATATGTGTTATTTCAACTCAACAAAAATAAAAAATTTTATGATATTATTTTTAATCTAATATAAATGACTTATGTTGGTAAAGATGGTTCTATCTTTGGTGTATCTCAAGAACTGGATATTGATTTATCAAATTATTACACAAAGGCACAGGCTGAACGACATAAATATAATATAACCAAAAATATTAACATGAAAAATGCTTAAAAATTAAAAAATTATCCAAGCCCGACTGATGCGAATGACTTGGTGAGATTAAGCGATTTATCACAATATATATCTTTAAATAAAACGGCCGTGTATTCCAAAGATACAGAAGTGTTGATATTATCTCCAGGTCATACAGAATTCACAGTTCGAATTAAAATAAATTTTTATAAAGAAGGGCGTATCGTTTGTTTGAGAATAGAACAATGGGGGTATGATATGAATGATTTAGGGTATAATTGGTCATTTAAAATTGACCTCGAAGACCTGGAACAATTAAATCAGTCTCGTAAGGAAGAATATTATCCACTTGGTATCGAGAATGAGTTTTGTGGGGCCACGATTAGGAAACAACAAATGATTAGTAAACAACAAAGAATTTAATAAGGGTAAATATAATAATGGTTTTGCCCTTGTTTATATCATGAAAACAGAAAAAACAGGATTATATATAATAAGTAAGGAAATACAAAATGATTTAACTATGGGAAGATGCGGAGGTGTTTCGTGCCATAATATTATTCTAACATATATTTCTAATACATAAATGACAGCAAAAGGCTTCAAGAAAATTATCATTTCTGTGTCCAAGCATACCTTCAAGAAAAGGGTATTCGGTATTTTAATAAATATGTTCTACAACACAAGAATGAGGTATTTTCAATAAAAGATTGGCATTATGCTGATGTTGATAAACCGACAACTTTAGATTTAATTAGAATGTTAAATAATGAAAAAATTATACAGTCAAGAAAAGGTAAGGCTCTTTTAGAAATTCAAAAGAAATTTTATTGGTTTCCTGTTGTAAAAAAAATTATTTTGGATCCAGGAATAACAAGAAATCCTGATGAATATATGTATGATATTCTATGGGGTGTAAGCGATTCAAGGATAATAAGGGATGAGGAAGGAGTTGAAGAAGAGAGGGAAGAGGAGGAAAAGGAGAAGAGAGAGAAGGAGGAGAGGGAGAAGAAAGAGAAGGAGGAAAAGGAGAAGAGAGAGAAGGAGGAGAGGGAGAAGAAAGAGAAGGAGGAAAAAGAGAAGAGAGAGAAGGAGGAGAGGGAGAAGAGAGAGAGAAGGAGAGGGAGGAGAGAGAGAAGGAGAGGGACGAGAGAGAGAAGGAGAGGGAGGAAAGAGCGAGACAAAATAAATATCAAAATATGGAAACCAGTGAGATTAAAAAAAGATTGGTGGTATTACAGAAAATAACTCAACCCACCGAGGAGGAAAACAAAGAATTGACAAGTCTATTTGCAATACTTTCGACAAGACTATTGACATCGACAAGATATTCATTTTAATTCAAGTTTTTCATTTTTTTCTTAAATAAATGGAGGAGAGAGTGAAGGCATTTCTCAGGATTCTTTATGTTTTAAAAATTAAGATTCAAATGTGCATGTTGGAAACAAAAAGGTTTTTGCACTCTGCAGGAATTTTTCTCATAAATAAATGAGTTATTGTCTCAAATGTAAAAAGAAAACTGATACTAAAAATGTTTCATATATTAAAAGTAAAAATAACAGGGTTATACAAAAAGGTAGATGTTCGGTGTGTGGTTCAAAAAAAATCAATTTATCTCCAAACACAAACGAGGAGGAGATATACAAAAGTTTTTATCAGGAAGTAAATTTACAACTACTGGAATACCAGGGGAATTACATCTTCCAGGGTATTCTTTCTGTGGTCCAGGCACAAACTTGGATAAAAGATTAGATGAGGCAGACAATCCTAAATCATGGAGTAAACCCATCAATAGAGTTGATGAAGTGTGCATGAGACACGATATTGATTATGGGAATACCACAACGTTGGAAGAAAAGCATGAAGCCGATAGAGAAATGTTGTATAATTTGTCTCTGATACAAAATCCAACCTTGAGAGAAAAAGTTGATCGGTTCATTGTGAAGAAGATGATCAGTGCTAAATTGAAACTTGGACTTGGAAATTCAAAAAACTTATAGGCTCTAATGATGTCATTAAGACTGAAGAGCAATTAGCTGATGAATTACATAAACCAATATTCACAAAGTTTCGTAGAAGGAAAGTTTATTCCAAGGAAGTTGATTATATCTGGTCCGCTGATTTGATTGAACTCAATAATGATAAGGAGTACAAGTATGCTTTAACCGTTGTTGATTTGAGGAGTAGATACGCATGGGTTGTCCCTTTAAAAAACAAAACAGGAAATACTCTTATGTTAGCCTTTCAACAGATATTTAATAAAAGTAAGAGAAAACCTAAAAAATTGTGGACTGATGAGGGTAGAGAGTTTTATAACAAGACATTTATGAATTTTCTAAAAAATAACAGTATTACATTATACAGTACCTTTAATGAAGGGAAGGCAGTTGTAGTTGAACGTTTTAATCGTACCTTAAAAGAGAGACTATATAAAAAATTCACACAACTCGGTTCACAACAATGGTCATCTTTTATTCAGGATATTGTGGATAAGTATAATGACACGATTCACACGTCAACAAATATGAAACCATCAGAAACATTTACAAAATTAAAATATGAAAAAGAGATTAATGTCAGAAAACCTAAGTTCAAAGTTGGTGATATCGTAACAATATATAGGTGGAAATCTCATTTTGAAAAGGGTTATACTAAACGATGGACGAACGAACTTTTAAAAATTGTTGATGTAATAGATACGGTTCCTTGGACTTATGAGATATATGATTTGGAAGGGGAAGAGATTTTAGGTTCATTTTATTCACAGGAATTACAAAAGACAAAACTAAGCAGATAATACCCATGGGAGCAATGGGTTATCCCTTCACTCTCTCCTACTATACACCGTTGTGGACACTCGAGGGCCAAGTCCGAGGTGTATAACAGTGTATAATGTGTGTCAAGGGGGGACGTTCTTAGATCTGTGAACCCCAAACACAGAATCCTCAACTGAATAGTCGAAGCTTAACTTTTGTTTGTTGGGGTGTGTGTGTGTGTGTGTGTGTGTGTGTGTGTGTGTGTGTGTGTGTGTGTGTGTGTGTGTGTGTGTGTGTGTGTGTGTGTGCGTGCAATGGGAGCAATGGGTTGGCGCATCACTCCCTCCTACTATACACCGTTGTGGACACTCGAGGGCCAAGTCCGAGGTGTATAACAGTATATAATGTGTGTCAAGGGGTGGACGTTCTTAGATCTGTGAACCCCAAACACAGAATCCTCAACTGAATAGTCAAGGCTTAACTTTGTTTGTTGGTGTGTGTGTGTGTGTGTGTGTGTGTGTGTGTGTGTGTGTGTGTGTGTGTGTGTGTGTGTGTGTGTGTGTGTGTCCCAACCCTCACATTCAAAATCTCAACCCCAACCCTCACATTCAAAATCTCAACCCCAACTCAATCCTCGCCCAACACAATGTCTTTTTCAAAATGAGATTTCCACCTATATATATATATATATATTTTTTTTTTTTTTACGTTTTTTTTTTCTCTTCTTCCAATTCTGTCTTTTAAGGCTTTCAGGTTTGATGACGTAGAAAGGGGGAGTAAGCCTGCACTTTCTTCCCAGAACGAACAATGTATATTTTTTATGTTTTTTTTCTCTTCTTCCAATTCTGTCTTTTAAAGCTTTCAGGTTTGATGACGTAGAAAGGGGGAGTAAGCCTGCACTTTCTTCCCAGAACAAACAATGTATATTTTTTATGTTTTTTTTCTCTTCTTCCAATTCTGTCTTTTAAAGCTTTCAGGTTTGATGACGTAGACAGTGGGAGTAAGCCTGCACTTTCTTCCCAGAACTTTCTTGATCTTGCTCCCATCAAGCACCATCCGACAAAGAACTACATCGATAGGTTTAGATCCCAAAGAGTGATAGCAACTCCAAAAGTCTTCAAAATATAAATAAATAAAATAATAATCATGAATAAATAAATAAATTAATAAAAGTCTCCAACATAAACCCAACTTTCCAAGTCTTCAAGGTATAACCACATTCCCGTTGAGTTTCCAAGATATGTATCACATTGTGAGTTATCAAGCCAGAACCCACATTTCAAATATTCAAAATAAAACCAACTTACAAAGTCTCTTAAGGATAACTCATTTCCTGATTTTTTCAAAATTTGTGAGTCTCCAAGGTAGGCCCCATATTTAGAACCATCTTGGCAGAACCCTTTTCCTGAGTCTCCAAGGTAGTTATTTAAACCATCAAGGCAGAACTCATTTACTGATTTTTTCAAAATTTGTGAGTCTCCAAGGTAAAACTTGTATTCTGGCTCATCAAGGTATAACTTGTTCAGTGGGTATTGTCTTGATAACTCACAATGAGTACTATTGCTGTAAAACTCTTTTTCAGGATTTTGCTGGTCTCCAAGGTATAACTCTTTGGTTGGGTCATCAAGGACGAACTCGTTCTGTGGGTCTTGGTCGCTCACAAGGTCTTCAACTAAGCCAACAATTTCACCCCAAGTTGTAGCAAAAGCAGTATTTTCATTTCGTATTTCAGATACAATTTCCTGTGAGAGAAAATAATAATGTATTAATTAAGTTATTTTATTATTAAATGAGTCGATGTTAAAAGGAACTGAAAATAGGGAAATAAAATCTTACCTTAATGGATAAGAGGTTTGAATCCAGTTCATCAACTTGAAGGTTTAGTTCCATACAAGTCGGAGAGTTCCAAGGAACCTCAAAGTCATCCCACTCAAGGTCTTGCTCGTTCTGTGGGTCTTGGTCGCTCACAAGGTCTTCAATCAAGCCAACAATTTCGCCCCAAGTTGTGGCAAAATCGGTATTTTCATATTGCATTTCAGATACAATTTCCTGTGAGAGAAAATAATAATTTATTAATTAAGTTATTTAATTATTAAATGAGTCGATGTTAAAAGGAACTGAAAATAGGGAAATAAAAATCTTACCTCAATGGATAAGAGGTTTGAATCCAGTTCATCAACTTGAAGGTTTAGTTCCATACAAGTCGGAGAGTTCCAAGGAACCCCAAAGTCATCCCACTCAAGGTCTTGCTCGTTCTGTGGGTCTTGGTCGCTCACATGGTCTTCAACCAAGCCAACAATTTCGCCCCAAGTTGTGGCAAAATCGGTATTTTCATATTGCATTTCAGATACAATTTCCTGTGAGAGAAAATAATAATGTATTAATTGAGTTATTTAATTATTAAATTAGTATGCTTCAATCAAAGTTTGAAAATAGGAAAATAAAAATCTTACCTCAACAGATAAGAGGTTTGAATCCAGTTCATCAACTTGAAGGTTTCGTTCCATACAAGTCTGAGAGTTCCAGGCAAGCACACAGCACACCATGGCCAGCAAAAAAAATGTTTGAAATGGAGCCTGGGCTTGAGGCTTTTATAGGGAAAGACTGGTGGGTGTGGTTTCCTTTGGAAATTCCCTGGGCAAGCCCACGCAGGCCTTCTTTGGGCAATTTTTTCAAAACCATAACATGCTGGAATTTTCTTGTGATTTCTTTGTGAGTCAGAGATGAACTGGAAATGATGTAAGAGTAGGTGGGGCTTAGCAAAAGTAGGCGGGGCTTAGGAAAAGTGGGCGTGGCTTACAAAAATACCTCATGAAAAGTGGGCCAGGGCTTCAAGAAAGGTGGGCGGGGCTTAAAGGAAAGTGGGCGTGGCTTATTGATTACCTCGTGAAAAGTTTGCGGGGCTTAAAGAAAAGTGGGCAGGGCTTTAAAAAATTCCATTTGAAAGTGGGCGGGGCTTAACAAAAATAACCTGTGGCTCAGGAGGTGGTCAAACAAGAGCATTAAGAGAAGTTTATCATTTTGTAATGGCACAAAAGGGGTATCTTAAAAAATATAAAGATTCAAATGTTTTGTTTTTAAATATTTTAGATGGGGATTATTGTGCAAAGAAAATTAAACTATTGAAGGAATTTGAGAATGAACAAATCTTTATAGGTTCAATGAGTGAGCTAAACAATATGCATCGGTTATTTGATTGTCCCGAGTGTCCCGAGGCTTAGACGTTTCAGATATTTCTTTCGAATCACCTTTAACAAATCACATTACGACTTTAGTACTTGAACAAATCTTTATCTTATTGCTTGGGTTATTTGAAAAAAAGTATCCCCAGGTTAAAAGGGGAGACAAATAAATATACCTTGGGATAAAAAGGGGGTTTATTTGTTAGGGAAAAAAATATGAATCGCTGAAAATCCCCCTTTCATTTACATGGGGAAAAGTGAGCCAGAATCAGTATATTCACCCTACTCTTGTCCTTATAAGTATTTGTTTCATTTAATGTATTCCATTCTAAAGAAACTGCATTTCTTGTATTTATAGTGGGGTTCGTGGATTAAACCCCCTTCTGCTGTCCTTCCTTTCCATTCCAAGAACTTCTCCGTCCGCTACTGCCCACACTGGGCTCTGTCGTCTTCCCCCATACAGCGGTGTTTCCCTCCGCCATACCCTTCAAGCATGCGCTGAAATCCATGTCAATAAGCGTGACCGCCTCCTAGGAATAAGAACCGCTCGACAGTCCCGGGAGGTTGGTCGATGTTAACCGCCTAGAGAACAACAAATTAAGGTAGTGGGATTGGAACCCCAACACCCCTACGACAACTGCTGACAGGAGTGGGATTCGACTACAGCCACCTTCACGACAATACTTTCAAGTAGAAAAAAAAATCGCATCAGTCGTTGAAAACGTGTGAATTATTCCCAAAATTATATTTGCAAAGTATGTCATTCAAATGAGATGCTCATTAAAAAATCGTTTTAATGAGGCCTTCCTTGACTATTCCATTCAAATAATTTTAAAAAGAAATCCAAATTCCTTATTCCTTTCTTTCACGAGCTCAACCATGAGCCTTGATTTTTCGATTCAGTACTATAAAAGAACGCTTCAGAATTACCCTTTAGAACTTTAGAATTTACCCTTTAGATTTGCCCTTTAGATTTACCGAGCATGGTGTTGTCTTAGTGGTTAGGGTGGCTGGCTTGGGATCCTAAGGTCCTGAGTTCAAGCCCTGTTGGCTGCTGAATTAACACCAGGGGGTTGACTCAGCCTGTCATCCTTCTGAGGTCAGCAAAATGAGTACCAGTGTCCTTGTCCCGGTGTATGCCCGGTTAGAATAGGTGTACCATATCCCTGTGTGTCGTAAAAGGCGACCAGGGTTGGCGTCAGGAAGGGCATCTGGCCATAAAACATTGCCTTAAGAAAAAGCAAACCCCTGCTCAGCAGGGAAAAATGGCTGTCAAAACGGCTGTTTATTTGCCCTTCAGAATAACCCCTTATAATTACCCTTTAGAATTATCCTTTAGAATTACCCTTTGTAATTACTCTTTAGAATAACCATTCATAATTATCCTTTAGAACTTTAGAAATTACCCTTTGAAAGCATTCTAAATTACCCTTTAGAATTACCCTTTAGAATTACCATTTATAATTACCGTTTACAATTACCCTTGACAATCACCCTTCCGAATTACCCTTTTGAATCACCCTTCCGAACTACCCTTTGAATTACCCTTCAGAATTACGTTTTAGAACTTTAGATTTACCCTTGAGATTTGCCCTTTAGAATTACCCTTTAGAATTACCATTTAGAATTACTCTTTAGTATAACCATCATAATTATCCTTCAGAACTTTCGAAATTACCCTTTAGAATTATCCTTTAGAATGTACCCTTTGGAATTTTCGAATTTACCCTTTGAAACACTTTAGAATCACTCTTTAGAATTAACCGTTTGAATTGCCCTTCAGAATTATCCTTTTGAATTACCCTTTTGAACTACCCTTTAGAATTACCCTTCAGAATTGTCCTTTAGAATTAGCCTTTACAATTACCCTTTAGAACTTTCGAATTTACCCTTTGAAACCCATCAGAATTACCCATCAGAATTACCCTTTAGCATTATCCTTTTGAATTACCCTTTAAAATTACCCTTTAGAACTTTAGAATTTATTCTTTAAAACCCTTTAGAATTACCCTTCAGAATTACCCTTTTGAATTACCCTTTAGAACGTTAGAATTTACCCTTTAAAACACTTTTGAATTTCCCTTTAGAATTATCCTTGAGAATTTACCCTTTAAAACTCTTTAGAATCACCCTTCAGAATTGCCTTTCAGAATTACCCTTCAGAACTCAAGAATTTACCTTTCAAATTGTCCTTTATAATACTTTAGAATTACCCTTTTGAACCCGTTTTGCATTTACCCTTTAGAACCCTTCCTCTCAAGCGATGCTTTTACAGCAAAGAATATGCAGGTTTGCTATTATTTCTAACTATTTTTCTCTTAAAATTGTGAGTTCAACAAGCAACTGATGGGTTTCTGTGAAGTCCATGATAGCATTGATAGAGAAGCAGAAAGCGTTAAATATTGTGCTGTTTTGATGGTGGGAATGTCCATTTGCTTTTACGAGCAAGAGGAGGGTGAGAGTAAAGATGGGACAGCTTTGGAAGGAGTAGGTTGAGGCTTTAGGTTGGCTGGGGGGGGGGGGTGATTTGAAGGCTTGAGTGCAGTGAGGGGATTGATTTCTTAGGGCTCGAAGGGGAAGGGTGTGCACTTGGGGTTGGAGGGATAGGGGAGCAAAGATGGAACAGTTGGGAGATTGAGTTTTCGAGGCTTTTTGTTGAAGAGTTGTCAGAATTGCATGTGTAAGTTTAATTGCAGTAAAAGTGTGTGTGTGTGTGTGTGTGTGTGTGTGTGTGTGTGTGTGTGTGTGTGTGTGTGTGTGTGTGTGTGTGTGTGTGTGTGTCACTGCTGGGGGTGATGCAATCACCCTACAGGTAATGTGTGAGTGTAAACCAAAAAAAATAAGCTCAACTATAAAATATTGATTATGAGAAGTGAATTTGCATTTTTTAAATGAAATTTTCCTGGTGATCATCTGGATGGCTCATTGGTTCACGAGTCAGTAAGTGACCACTATGTTCATTATGGGTGTGTCTGTCTGTCTGTCTGTCTGTCCCGAGCAGAGTTCCGTGGGTTTTGATCCGATCTTGATAAAATTAGGGTGCGAGGTTTGTATCATGATCTTGTTGTGTTTTCCGGAGAATGGGCATGCTGTGCCCATTATGGGCAGAGCCACGCCCAAAAACGTGTTTTTAGGGGGTAGCTGGTTTCAAGTTACATCTTCTCCGAGGGGATTTGTCAAATCTGGCAGGAGTTTCGGTATTTGGTTCGCCCAATGGCACCTGCATAGCCCCAAGGAGCTCGATTTTTCATTTTTGTCCCAAGGTCAAGGTTACAAGGTCACGAACTTAGAAAATGTCAAAAAAAATCAATAAATTGGGCATCGAGCTCCTATGGTTTTCAACTGGTTCGAATGAAAGATGGTACGCAAGTAGTGCTCTTCGAGTACTACAACTTTCATCATTTACGTTTTTCCCAATTCCCGCCAGTTTTCCCGTGGCGTCCCCTCGAAGG
Organism: Eptatretus burgeri; assembly: GCF_056783735.1. Taxonomy (NCBI): domain Eukaryota; kingdom Metazoa; phylum Chordata; class Myxini; order Myxiniformes; family Myxinidae; genus Eptatretus; species Eptatretus burgeri. The sequence continues at coordinate 7,456,333 of NC_140970.1, read as the reverse complement.
TCAAAAAATTAAAAAGGCGAACCGTGTACATTGCTCGTGACACATCGCCGTCTCCAGACTTGTTGTAGTACAAATCCGATTGGTAGTCCAGTAATCAGCGATTGTTTTTTTTTGGTTTATGGATGGGAGTTTTCTATTTGGGACAGTGAACTTGGATTCTCCTCGAAGATCAGAACAGTCTCAAACAAACAATAATTTAGGAAATACATGAGGTGGAGGGGTTCATCAAGTTGTACGCTATCATTCCACATTAACAAAAAAAAATATTCATATTAATGGAGAAAAAAATAGTTCATACATTTTCCTTAATACCTTATGAAGGCTTATGAAAGAGCTGAATCATAGGGCGCATGTGGCAACAGACACAAAAAGGGACAAAGGGAAAGCAATAGGACAAAACATATTGTTACATCACAGCACAAGAGGAAGAATTGCTTGTGAAAGCTGGATATATGGTCTCTGCAGTGTAGAAAACCTTGGAGAAAACAAAATGGGAAGGAATATGAGATGGCAGTCAACCGCAGATTTCAAATGATGGAGGGAAGAGCTTGAGATATAGACTCAAGAATACAGTTCCACAGGCAGGAGAAGAGGGAGATTAATAATTGGACGCATGACCTTGCATTTAAACTTGGGAATGGTATCAAGGAAAGGGTTTCTGGGAGAAAACATATCACTACGGGACAGGTTTTTGGCATAGCACAGAGTGAGCAAGATCAGAATATAACTGGTTTTTAAAAACTGCAGGATCATCAACCTGCCTGCAGGGAGAAAGAAGCATACCTTGAGACTTGTCGTCCTATCAAGAGATACCAATGACATCGAGGGCTTGACATTCCATGGCCTCAAGTGGGATACATTGGGAAGCAGCAACCTGTCTGGAATAGGAAGCTCCATTCTTGGACCCTTCTGAGGAAGGCCTTGTTCCTTGTTAAATGTTGAAGACAGCAAAGAAAAGACTTTTCTTTGTGAATTATTCTGAGCTGGCAGCCGGTTTTCAAGGTCAGCTTGGAGATGTTTGCCCTAGGTAGGTTAGAGTTGATATTGAGGCCCAAGAGCTCAACAGAGCACTTTTGTCAGAGGCTTACGATCTTTCTAAATACGCAATTTTGTGTCTGTCTGTCTGTCTGTCTGTCTGTTTTTTTGATCGCGATACATTGAGTGGTTACTTATCCAATTGCAACCTCACTTGACAGGGAACTAAGGGTCACACGATGGTGATTATATACTCCCCCTCCCTCCCCCTCGGCAAGGGGCACTTATGCCTTGAATGAACTCCGTGTTGAGGTGTATGTCCGTATTAAGATAGCTTATCATGGCATTTTTCCAAGACCACTTATAAGAACATCATGAATGATAATATTAATGTTATTACAAAACAATATTGATACGAATAATATTCCCCCTCTCCAAATGGCTTTTTCGTCCTTAAACAAAGGCCATGTTAACATGTATAAATCACTTATGGTGTTTTTTAGGGCAAACCCCATGACTAAGAAGAAGAGGAGGAAGAAGAAGACGCATACCATAGTAAAAAATATATTATAATCCACAAACACATATGATTACCTTTTTAAACAGTCGCTACTGCTGTTTTAAACTGAAAGAAATCTTGAACAACCCCAACAACCCTGAGGCATTCCAGATGCTCATCACGTCAGCCACGACTAACGGTCCTGACACTAGATATACTATAATCTTATACACCCCAAAAAGGATAATAACATGACCCTCTCTGTCACTCCCATTGGGGGTGGGTGTACCAGTATATTCTACATAAAAATCGGACCATGGGTCCTAAAGCTTAAGACCCCGAGGACCCAAAATACCAAAAAGACCCTGAATACCCGAAAGACCCAGAGGACCCAAAATCCATCCATAACTTTTTGAGATATCCTGCTCCCAGACAGCCAAACAGACAAGGGTGAAAACTTAACCTCCATCCACCTTTGGTGGTGGAGGTAATAACAACAGTAATGGTATTAGCATAATGTGTTGTTAATACTGACATAATATCCCCCCCTCTCGAAGGGATTTTTTCCTCTTTGAACAAACACCATGTTAGAGTGTGTAAATAGCTTATCATGGCATTTTGTGGAAACCCCTTACCGGAAGTAAATAACATGATAAAACCACAAACACATATGATTACCTTTGAAACATTCGCTCCTGCTTTTTACACTAAACTGAAAGGGAGGAAACCTGGGGTGTGGTCATTTACCAAGTCGCTAGCTATTGCTTGCCAAGCCAGCCATTCCTTATCAACGGTTTTTAATGGAGTGCTTGCTTTAATGCTGAAGCCACTTGGCGAGCACTCCACAAGAAACTTGGTAACGGAACATAACACCGACGTTCTTGACGCCCGAACCTAAATCTACTGTAATATACAGTATATACCCGAGAGAGGAGAGTAAGATGACCCTTCCTGCCGCTCCCGTAGGGAGTGGGTGTACCAGTATAAATAAATTGGGTAATTTGCATGCCCATTTCTATGAAAAGAAAAAGTTAGGGTGCAGGTTATTTATTGCATCAAAAGACATGTTCCGGGTGGACGGATCGTTCCTCAGGATGTCGATCCGATAAATGGGAGGAAAGAGAAACACAAGAGTTGAGGAATGGAGTTATCTTGGATTTTCGAAGTTTATTCAAGACAGGCAATGTGAAGTTTTCTGTTCTCAAAGTTTTTGCTTCGCTGACGGTGTATTGTGAGGGGAAGGGGGTATAAAAGGGAGGGAGGGAGAGAAAGGAGGGATGGGAGGCAGGAGGAAGGGGGAGGGAGAGAAAGGAGGGAGGAGGGAGAGAAAAGAGGGAGAGAAAGGGAGGAGGGGAGAGAAATGGGGGAGGGAGAGGAGAGAGAGGAAGAGGGGGATGGGGGGGGAGAAATTAGGGAGGGAGAGGAGAGAGAGAAGGGAGGAGGGAGGGAGAGAGGCGGAGGGGTGACAGAGAGGACGGAGGGAAGGGAGGAAAGAGGAGAGGATGGAGGGAGGGGAGAGAAGGGAGGGAGAAGAGAGAGAGAAGAGAGGGAGGGGAGAGAGAGAAGAGAGGGAGGGAGAGAGAGAAGAGAGGCACGAGGGAGAGAGAAGAGAGGGAGGGGAAAGGGAGAAGAGAGAGGGAGGGGAGAGAGAGAAGAGAGGGAGGGGAGAGAGAGAAGAGAGGGAGAGGAGAGAGAGAAGAGAGGAAGGGAGAGAGAGAAGAGAGGGAGGAGGGAGAGAGAAAGGAGTAAGGGAGAGAGAAGAGAGGCAGGAGGGAGAGGGAGGAAGGGGAGAGAGAGAAGAGAGGAAGGGGAGAGAGGGAGGAGGGAGAGAGAAGAGAGGGAGGAAGGAGAGGGAGAGGGAGAGAAGAGAGTGGGAAGACAGGAAGGGGAGAGAGAGAAGAGAGGAAGGGGAGAGAGGGAGGAGGGAGAGAGAAGAGAGGGAGGAAGGAGAGGGAGAGGGAGAGAAGAGAGTGGGAAGAGAGGAAGGGGAGAGAGAGAAGATAGGGAGGGTGATATGTGACGATGGGTGATATGTGACGAGCTGTGTGTTTCCAGCGTCCCCGTGCTCAATTTAACTCTGAGTGAATGAAGTGTTAATGTCCAGAAAGGTTGTTAATGTGTGGAGCTGATCGTAATCAGGTTGGTAAACTCATTAAGATTGTGTATTCGGAAAGAATTCCTTCCCACCCCTGACAAAGTAAAGAAGCAACTCAGAAAACTAAGACAAAATAAAGCTCTTGGGCAGGGTAGGGGGGAGGGGGAGCAGAGTGGCAGATAATATGCATCCAAGAGTATTGGGGAAGGTTGTGGAGCAGATAAGCGTGATGTTAGCAGATATCTTTAATAGCTTGTTGGAGTTGGACAAGTACCAGAGGGTTGGAGAAGAGAAAATGTAACATCGTTACTTAACAAAGGATCCAGAGAGGAATTGGGGAATTATAGATCTGTTAATAACTTCAGTGTTGGGGAAGATGTTGGAGACGTTAATTAGGGATCAGACATGGAACCATTGACAATTTTTGATCAATATAAACTAATTAAAGGCAGTCAGCACAGATCAACCAAAGGGAGGTCTTGTTTAACATATGTATTGGAGTTCCAGAAAGTAGTTTCTGATCTGGTTTATGAGGGAAATGCAGTGGACATAGTATCTTTATACTTTCAGAAGAAATTTGATAAGGTACCACACAGAAGGCTGTTCACTAAGGTTAGGGTTTGTGGACTGGCTGGTGGAGTAACTAACTCGATTGGAAACTAACATCGTGAAAGGAAGCAAATAGTGGCTGTGAATGGGAGGTTGTCTGGCTCGGGAGGGGGGGGGGATCTCTACTGAGACCTCAAGGATCTGTAATGAGACTTATCCTGACTACATAGATATGGATAGTAAGCAGGCAGCAAAGCTCCAGGCAGATATAGTTAAAGCTAACAGGGTTTTTTATTTTATTTGTAGAGGGATAAATTACAAATCAAGAGGTGGTGCAAACACTCTGCAGGAATTTTGTGAGGCCTCATCTAGAAAATTGTGTGCAGTTTTCATCACCACAGCTGTGGAAGGACATAGCTGCTATGGAGAGGGTACAGCAGAGAGTGAGGATATTGATTATGGGCCGAGCTAGACTAAGGTAGGAGGATCAGCTGAAGGAGACATGACTTTTACATTAGAAAGAAGGTGATTACGAGGGGATCTGAAATAGATGTTTAAGACAATGAAGGAGATAAACATAGTAAGTTCCGAAGAGTTTTTCAGCAGAATGATCAGTGACAGGACCACGGATTACAGTTTTTGAGTAAATAAGAGGAGAGGTAAGATTGTAGGGTCTTTTACTCAGAGAGTAGTTAATGCATGGAGTGGTCTCCCTTGAAAGGTAGTGGCAGCAGAAACAATAGATAAGTTTAAATTGGGATTAGATAGGTACCTAGAATCTCTGAGGAGAGAGGGTACATGGATATTGGCAGCAGGAATAGTCGGTATGGATAGTGGTTGAGGTATGGATGAGTGATTGTGCACCTGTCATGTGGTTGTGATGTATGTGAGATGTTCTCGTCAGAGGGTGAATTTGCTGTCTGTGTTTTTTCATTCTCTACCTTACAACTGTATTCACTCCTTCCCCAAACTCACTCCCCCCCCTCTAAAAAAAAAAAAAGATAGTTACAGAAAAAAAATCTTTTTTTTAGAATTTTAAAATTAATAACAATAAAATAAAATGTTTAAACCCTCTAGTGATGTCTGTGCTTGCCCGACTTTTCTCATCCACACACTTCCACCCTCCACCCGCTTCTTCAAGTGAACTTAAATTGATAAACTGTATATGTCATGCAGGCTTTATGGGCCGAATGTCTCCTCCTGCATTGAAGTTCCTTGTGTATACTTCTGTAAGAATATTTTGTTGTCGATATGCTCAAATTAAGCGTTGCTTAGTCACACTTCTTCACCACAGGGCGACCACCACATTGTGCTCTCCATTGCTGGACACATCCACATCAGCATCAGCAGGGTCGGGCACATTGTCAATCCCTCAGTATGTGTACCATATGACTACAAGCCACCTGCATATTACAAACCAACTTCTTCACAGCTATGATGCTTGGGAACAGGCTGATGCCCTGGCCAAGGAGAACAGTGGTAAATGCCTCTTTCTAATACTTACCTCCATTAAGGGGTCAACTCCCCCACAATAGCATAGGTTCCAGTGTCTGTTCCAAAAAGGTAGAGAAAATATGCTTATCCCAAATGTCTTTCATATATTTACAGCCCTTGTGTGTTGTTTCTTGCATGGGAATTCAACTCAAATGAACTCAAATACATGGTTGATGTAAGATGAAGTTTGGACCAATAAGTGTTGTACCACTGGAGTTAGCATTAACAAGGAATAACAAGGAAATCCAACACAGGTGGAGGCCATTCAGCCCATCATGCCTGTGTGAGCACCACACCAACAACACATCAACCAAGCCTGGTGTTGGCTCAGTGGTAAGGGTGGCGGCTTGGAATCCTAGGGTCCTGAGTTCAAGCCCCGTCGGCTGCTGAATTAATACGCCAGGGGTTGACTCAGCCTGTCATCCTTCCGAGGTTGGCGAAATGAGTACCAGTTCCAGTGTGTGTACTGGTAGAGGGGCACTGCATCAGCGACACAGTCGCGCTTCAAGAAACGATAGCTACCCTGGCAGCTAAGCTGCCAGACGACCACCACCACCAACCCATCAACCCAAGATCCAAGGAAGAAAATGCAAAAAATGTTTTTAATTCATTAAATAAAAATTGTTTGTTTTTTTTTGGGGGGGGGGGTTTTGGTAGTTTCTGTCGTTTTTTTTTTCGTAGTTTTTATTTTTATTTTTTTCCTTTTCTTCCCCTCAGGGGAGGGACATGGCCTTGGTTAAAAACACACATCAACCACACAACCCCCCTTGACAAGACCCCCACCAACAGCACTCCGTACACATGCACACAATCATCCGTCAATGCTCAAACTACCGAAAAGTCTTATCAACGTCCCCATACCCCTTTATCTCCACAACTTCCAGGTAGCTATCTAATTCTAATTTTAACTTATTTACTTTTTCTGCTGCCACTACCTTTCCAGGGAGGCCATTCCATCCATTAACTACTCTGAGTGAAAGTCTCCTGCCTTGCTGCCATCTTAACGCTCCTCTTCTTTACTCTCAAGCTATGGCCCCTGGTCCTATCACTGTATACTCTGTTGAATAATTCATCTGCACTTATTTTATCGATACCTTTCATTATCTTAAACATCTCAATCATATCTCCTCATAACCACCTCTTTTCTGGTGTATAAAGCCTTGTCTCCTTCAGCCGCTCCTCATACCTGAATCTACCGAGGCCCGGAATCAATTGAGTAGCCCTGCGCTGAACCATCTCTTTCGCAACTATGTCCTTCCGGAACTGTGGTGACCAAAACTGCACACAATATTCCAGATGTGGCCCTCACTAAATTCCTGTACAATTTTAACACCACCTCTTTTTATTTATAAATGATCGCCCTCCGAATACAGCCGACAACCCTATTTGCTTTACCTATAGCTGCCTGGCACTGTGCTGCCTGCTTACCTCCCATATATATGATCACCCCCAGATCCTCCTGTGTGACACGCTCCAAAATGACCCCTTGGATCCTGTAATTTCTATTTTCATTGTTTTTTTTCCCATCCCCGACACCTTACACTTGCTCATGTTAAATTCCATCTGCCAGTCTTTTGCCCAATCTGTACAAGTATCAATACTTTCCTGAATCCGATCACCACCCACTCTGCTATCCATCTTACCTCCAAGCTTTGTGTCATCTGCGAATTTGGAAAGCTTACTCTTTACTCCATTATCCAAATCATTGATGAAAATAATTGATCGTAATGGTCCGAGTACTGATCCCAGAGGTACCCCACTCCTAACATCCTCCCAGCAAGACATCCTCCCAATAATTGTACCAATACAAATATTAGAGATCAATATTTGTTTGTACCTTGCTGCAGCCAATACACTGTTCAATTTCTGTGTTCTTGTGCATATTTCAGCCTTTTTATCTTGGCAAAACGAAGTTTTTGCAAGATATGTTAGTCAGCTTGTATGTTTTTTTTTTGTTTTTTTTTTGTCTGTAATCACGTATAAAAAATTCTGCAGAGCACAGTTTTCATTGGAAATTTTTGTAACTTCGCATATCAGAGGCCTATAGAGTTCCCTTTCAGTGTACAAAATTTTGAAGGTCAAGGTCAAAGGTCAAGGTCACTTTGTCGCAAATCAGGGGAGTCGACGAAACCCTTATTTTTTGAGTAATTTTGATCGGATCGTCTTCAAACTTCTTGGGAATATAGTTCATGGTTTGGCGCTCAGCTGATTAATTTTTGGGGCGATTGGCCTTGACCTTCATATGTTTTTTGTTTTTGTTTGTCTGTAATCACGTATAAATCACACTGCAGAGCATAGTTATCATTGGAAATTTTTGTAACTTCGCATATCAGAGGCCAATAGAGGTCCCTTTCAGCGCATAAAATTTTGAAGGTCAAGGTCAAAGGTCAAGGTCACTTTGTCACAAATCAGGGGAGTCGACGAAACCCTTATTTTTTGAGTAATTTTAATCTAATCGTCTCCAAACTTTATGGGAATATAGTTCATGGTCTGGCGCTCAGCTGATTAGTTTTTGGTGGCTATTGGCCTTGACCTTCATGGTTAGCGCCTGAGGTCAAACATATTTGACCCCAAGGTCAAATTTTCAAGTTTTAGGAACCATATCGTGTGGTACCTCAAATTGAACACCTCGATGAGTGCTTTCTAGATATGTCAAGCTTGGGACATTATAATGTCATTTGGTGACGTTATGAGGCAAACACATATTTTTCATGGTTACTCTGTAGAACGATTCTCATCGGAATCTCTCGTAGGCAGATATTCCTCAAGGAGTCGCTCCTGGTGGATAGCAGCTCTGTTCACCTCAGTGTGACCTTAAAGAAGTCACACGTGGTCACCTTTTGGCAAGATACGGGTCACCCTGTGGGTGACATTGTTTTTTTTGTTGTTGTTGTCTTGTTCCCCTTTCTTATTAGAAGTTTTCTTTCTGCAACACTCCTTTATGTTCTTCCTTTCTTTGATAGACAGTTTTTTGTTTCTTCCAGTTGTGGGTTTGTCAATTGCAGATGATGTTTCTATGTACTTCTTGATTGTACTTCGGATACCACACCTTAGAGGGGAACCCAAATGCTTCGACCACCTTGACGCTAATCTATCTGTTGTTACCCCACGAAATAGATATCTTGTATTTTTCGGATTTCCAATTTATAAAGTAGGTAATTTTGCGATTAAATGTTGAATTCTTCTTCAAGCTTAGCCGTGATGTTGCACCTGGAAGTCGACAGAGCACTGTTATGAAACAACAGAGATGGCTCGATCTTGTGGTTATCCACCACAATTGAGACTGAGAGTGCCATCCACATGATTAAGCAGAAGAAATAGCCGTCACTCTAAATTGTAAAACCATCTCTACCCAGCGACCAGCACATGTACACGGGCAATTTCAGTGATTAATCAAACACCTGTGTTGGCCTGCCGGTGACCGATTGCATCTCGCGAGATGTGTTCCATTCCCCCCTCCATAATCCCCCATCAACCCTCACCCCCACAATACCCACCACCACACCATTCCTTCCACCATCCCTCACAATCCCGCATCAACCATCACCCACACAATACCCTCCACCATCCTTTCCCCCCTCCACCATCCCCCCATATTACCCACCACCCCACACCTCCTCCACCCCGCACCCCTCTCCACCCCACACCCCCCCCTCTACCATTCCTCCAAAAATCCACATCAACCATCATGGTGGGACAAAGCATTCATCGCACATTTTGTCGGCAGTGTCTGAGTGTGTCTGGGAGGTGTCGGCTGTTTGGTGATGACGGGTATTTCTTCTGGAGTAATATAACTGATTTATCAAATAATACAAAATCCCTTGTCAACCGTCAATTGAATGGAAAAATAAAAGTTAAAAATATGTAGTGAACATGCAACTGGCGTTTTCATCTTCACTAACACCTCCCTTGTCATCTTCGTCTGAATCGCTCACACAAGGTTCAAAATGATTCGGCTCCACAATTGCCCCGAAAGTGTTTCCATAACTAATTTTGTCTCCAACCGTTTCTTTAAAATCACTCTGATAAGTTTCAACATTCTGAGAACCTTCAGAGTTGCTGATGATCGTGGAATTGATATCTGAATCTGAGCTTAAAATTGTTTCTCCATGTTAGCGGCCATTTGGATCAAGCTGGGTTCCAGGTGTGACGTCACGAGCAAAAATAGACACTCGATGGCTTTTTTGACCCTATGTGATTGCCAAAAATAATTCAATTTTTCCCTCCTTCAAGTTAGACTGTGATTAATGATTAAAGTGGTTTTCAGAAGAAAAAAAATGCTTTTGGGTTCCGCTTTCAAAATGGAGTTATGCAAGCTATTTCACTCAATATTTTTCTTCTTTATGAATGGAAACACAACTATATGGCAATCTTCGACTGAAACTTTAGCCAATTTGTTTTACGTTAACAGTTAATCCTGATTGATCTGCACTCTGCAGTACGAAAAGTAGGCTTTGAGCTTTATGGATGTGTTGAGAGGAGCACCGAATGTGAATGATGAGGAATACCTGACAAGGATTCATCAATTATATTTGATGAGTAAATGTAATGGATAAGCTAATGCAACACTTCATATAATTTGCTCATGTGAAGTTTACTTTGAGTTGTTATCGTCACAAGTTTTTGAAGATTCTGATCAATGTGAATCAAAGATTATTAAATGACGACCTTGGTTTCTTCTCACCCAAACAAACTGTATTAATAACAGTCAATAATGTTATAATAGGAGGAAACACTAGTGGAGGCTTAGAGTAAATTTATGACGTTTGAGTAAATAACATCCATGTATTATAACTTATAAATTTGTTTATCACTTTTAAAATTGCAATATATACATATATATATATATATATATATATATATATATATATGTATATGTATGTATAGTGTTACGGCTGTGGAAATTCACAGAGCACCATATAGCTCCTTAGATCAGTTATGCCGATAAGTCTGTGTTCAGATAGATTTCCCCAGCGTTGTCGAAAGGGCTTTATTCGTGTCACCTGGGCTGTGATCTTTGAGGTAGCCGTTTTTCTTTTACTATCGTTATTTTGGACCAACCATAACGCCAACCACCAACCACCCTCTCCGCAATGCCAACCACCAACCACCTTCTCCACCACACCAGCCACCCACCACCTTCTCCACCACACCAACCACATTCCCCACGATGCCAACCACCAATCACCCTCTCCACAACCGCCTTCACAACAACAACATCTCCTCAGCATCCCCTAATCCACATCTCCCCCAATAGACCAACCCGAACAATATCGCCTCACCTTCATCCCCGAAGCGACGCCATCTTTGCGCCAGCCGCGGCGAGTCCGCATCGAAAGGCATCGCTGCAGGCACAC
>NC_140970.1:7335364-7440364 GCF_056783735.1 Eptatretus burgeri | reverse complement strand
CATATATATATATATATATATATATATATATATATATATATATATACATATACATATATATATAGTTGCGCTCGCCAGGGCAGACCAGCAAAGATGACTGCACGTATTGTTCGCCAAGTTCAGAATCTAGTCCTCCAAGACAGACGACAAAGTGCTGCCAAGATTGCTGAAGAGATTTCTCCAGCTTCTGGCCAGTCTTGTCCATTGGCAGCGTCTATTTAAAATAGTCGAGTTTGAGCGTTTTAACACGTTCAGAAGAAACGTTTCAAATTTCCAAACCCCAGCGTCAAAAAAAAACAAAAACAAAAAACAAAGGCGAGTGACAGCAATTTAAATCGTTCATTGTAAACAATGAAAATAGTTGAGTGGTACCGTTGAAAAGTCGTTGAGTGTAAAAAAAATCAAATTGTTGAGCGCAAGCGTCTACTTTCAATCGTGGAGATGCAGCCATTTAAATCGTTGAGTGGCAGCCTATGAACCTACCCGTGGACACGCGGACGCAAGGACGATCCATCATAACCCACACCCTCCCCCTCACACCCACCTACTACTGCCAACATGAACAAACTACTACTAATAGTAATACTGATACTGATACTGTTACTGCTGACATGGACATCGACTCAAAAAGGACTCGAAAACACTGTTGGGTTCCCCTTTTATGAGCAGCATTTTTATATACCAATTCCCAAAACCGCTGGGAACACGTCTTTATATGGCAGTTGTAAGCTAGAAACACATTCATTTTTTTTTTTTTTGTCGACCGGAAGACGTCATTGGAATACGTCTACATACGTCGATGTGTGTTGGGACTACGTAAAGAATTGGTTCAAAGCACGTCAAACATAAGTTAGAAATAAGTTTCGCGTAAAAAAGACATTACCGCGACGTGTTTCGACTTATGAGTAGCTTATAAGTAGCCTTTGTGGATGTGTGTAAGCGTCCACATATCGTGTGTAAAACCTATCCCCATCGCATGCGGAACGTATGTCATACGCCGAGTACGTCGTAAAATTTTGAACATGTTCAAAATTTCTTGACGTACTCTACTTACTACGACTTATGATAGCGTATTTAGCATTCTACTCGCGCATACCAAACTTCTTCTTCTTCTTCTTTCGGCTGCTCCCGTTAGGGGTCGCCACAGCGGATCATCCATATGATCCGCATAGTGATTTGGCACGTGTTTTACGCCGGATGCCCTTCCTGACGCAACCCTGGTCGCCTCTTACAACACAGGGATATGGTACACCTATTTTAACCGGGGTATACACCGGCCCAGTATACTGGTACTCATTTCGCCGACCTCGGAAGGATGACAGGCTGAGTCAACCCCCTGGTGTTATTAATTCAGTGGCCCAACGGGGCTTGAACTCAGGACCTTTTGGATCCCAAGCCGCTGCCCTAACCACTGCGCCAACACCAGGCATGAACATACCAAACTACCATACGAAGACATCGCGCATACCAAACTTACCCATACCGTATTTGACGTGCCCCAACGTTTTAGACACACTTTTTGTTACGTCGGCATACGCTGGCAAGATCACCAAGGTGTGACCGCGATTTTGACCCTTCCATTTCTCCGGCAGTTATGATTTGAATCGTTGTGCGTCAGCCTTTTAATAGGCTACGTCACGACATCGTCGGCGATGCATGCAACGCGCTATGCCTGAGTTAGACTATCGTTGGGCATCGGTTGTGTAGGCCGACAACAGGTTCAGCATTCGTTGGTATAAGTTATCTATAACACAACGAAACGTTCTGTGTAGTTACCAATGCGTTATACATAAGACCAAGTCGCTATGAATATGTCCGAATCTTTAAAAAAAAACATCAAAAGTTCAACGTAAGCCAGCGTTTTACATAAATTTTAACACGTTGCCATCGCTGGCTAAAACGTCAAAGTGTGACCGGGCCTTTATGTATAACGCATTAGTAATGGACACAGAACGTCTCATTGTGTTATAGATAACTTATACCAACAAATACTGAACCTGTTGTCGGCCTACACAACCGATGCCCAACGATAGTCTAACTTAGGCATAGCGCGTTGCACGCATCACCGACGATGTCGTGACGTAGCCTATTAAAAGGCTGACGCACAACGATTCGAATCATAACTGCCGTAGAAATGAAAGTGACAACATCGCAGTCACACCTTGGCGATCTTGCCAGCGTATGCCGACCGAAGAAAAATGTGTCTAAAACGTTGGGGCACGTCAAATACGGTATGAGTAAGTTTGGTATACGTGAGTACAACCCTAAAGTACGCTATCATACGTCGTAGTAAGTAGAGTACGTCAAGAAATTTTAAACATGTTCAAAATTTTACGACGTACTCGGCGTATGACACACGTTCCGCATGCGATGGGGATAAGTTGTACACACGATATGTGGACGCTTACACACGTCCACAAAGGCTACTTATAAGCTACTCATAAGTCGAAACACGTCGCGGTAATGTCTTTTTTACACGAAACTTATTTCTAACTTATGTTTGACGTGCTTTGAACCAATTCTTTACGTAGTCCCAACACACATCGACGTATGTAGACGTATTCCAATGACGTCTTCCGGTCGACAAAAAAAATAAATGAACGTGTTTCTAGCTTACAACTGCCATATAAAGACGTGTTCCCAGCGGTTTTGGGAATTGGTATATAAAAATGGTGTTCATAAAAGGGGAACCCAACAGTGTTTTCGAGTCTTTTTTGAGTCGACGTCCATGTCAGCAGTAAGAGTATGAGTATCAGTATCAGTATTAGTATTAGTAGTAGTTTGTTCATGTTGGCACTAGTAGGTGAGTGTGAGGGGGAGGGTGTGGGTTATGATGGATCGTCCTTGCGTCCGCGTGTCCACGGGTAGGAGACATCTTTGCACCATTGTTCGAAGTTCTTCGCGGCTAATTTTTTATGGGGCTTTTTCAACAATGAGCTATGGCTTGTTTTTACGATTTAGGTCTATTCATAACGGGTTGGACAAATGCACAATGAACTAATAATGTGCATAGAGCGCTTTGATTACTTATAGATACGGTATACCAACGAATAATTATCGTGTAGCCGGCGTTCACAAACTATGCCCAACGATAGCCTAACTTATCCATATCGTGTGGCAGTTTATCTTTGCCGGTGATGTAGGGTTTGCTATTCATAGGCTGCCACTCAACGATTTAAATGGCTGCATCTCCACTATTGAAAGTAGACGCTTGCACTCAACAATTGGATTTTTTTTACACTCAACGACTTTTAAACGGTACCACTCAGCTATTTTCATTGTTTACAATGAACGATTTAAATTGCTGTCACTCGCCTTTGTTTTTTGACGCTGGGGTTTGGAAATTTGAAGCGTTTCTTCTGAACGTGTTAAAACGCTCAAACTCGACTATTTTAAATAGACGCTGCCGATGGCCAATTGGAATCATAGCCAAGCTAGACATCGAAGTGTGAACATCCTCGTCATGCCGAAGAAAAGTTTAAAGAATGCTGCAAATAAGTGTCCTGGCCGTGTCCGTGGACGCTGACACAAGGACGATCCATTATACCGACGTCTTTCAGCCTATGAGTAACTTAAAAGTAACGTCTGTCGATGTGGGGCAACGATCGCGTAACGTGCCAACAACACGTTAATCATAGGTTAGAAATAAGTTTCGGGTACGCTAAACATTACCTCGGCGTGTCTCAACTTATGATTAACTTACAAGTAGCAATGGTTGACGTCTGTCAACGATCGCAGACCGTGCATACAACTTGTGGCCAGTGTAGCGGAACGTGTGAGTCATACGCCGGCATACATCGTGAAATTTCAAGCATGAAAAAATTTGAGGACAACCAAAAAGTACAACGTTTTAAAGCCAACGTACAACGACGTATGGCAGTGTTTTTCAGCGTGCTCTCAATGTTATCAAAACTTACCCATAACGTATTCAACGTGTGCCAACGTTTTAGAAAAAAAATTCAAAAATCGGCATACGTTGCCTAAAACGTCAAGGTGTGACCGGGCCTTAAAGGGTGATATATATATATATATATATATATATATATATATATATATATATATATATATATACATATATGTATATATATATATATGTATATATATATATATATATATATATATATATATATATATATATATATATACATATATGTATATATATATATATACTAATATTCACACAGATATCTTCTTCTTCTTCTTTCGGCTGCTCCCGTTAGGGGTCGCCACAGCGGATCATCTGTATGATCCGCATAGTGATTTGGCACATGTTTTATGCCGGATGCCCTTCCTGACGCAACCCTGGTCGCCTCTTACGTCACAGGGATAAGGTACACCTATTTTAACCGGGGTATACACCGGCCCAGTATACTGGTACTCATTTCGCCGACCTCGGAAGGATGACAGGCTGAGTCAACCCCCTGGTGTATTAATTCAGTGGCCCAACGGGGCTTGAACTCAGGACCTCTTGGATCCCAAGCCGCTGCCCTAACCACTGCGCCAACACCAGGCTCACACAGTTATATTTGATTATAGATTCTAGATAAATATTTGAAGATCGTGCAAACTAATATTCACACAGATATATATATATATATATATATATATATATATATATATATATATATATATATATATATATATATATATATATATATATATATATATATATATATATATATATATATATATATATATATATATATATAGATATTCACATCCAGAAATAATTCTGGATAAATATTTGAAGATCGTGCAAACTAATATTCACACAGATATATATATATATATATATATATATATATATATATATATATATATATATATATATATATATATATAGATATAGATGTGTGAATATTAGTTTGCATGATCTTCAAATATTTATCCAGAATCTTTTCCTCCTCTTCTTTGTGTTTAATGCTACAACTGTCACTTTTTTTTTCTTAATGTTGGTATTATATACCTTATGGCACATTGTTCAATTCCAAATACCTCGGTCTTTTGATTTGCTGACTTGTATCATTTGTAAAATTTTTGAAGCATCAGATTAATGGAATTTTCCTTTTTGTATTTTCTTTTCATCCAGAATTCTTCCACAAATTGGATGCTACCGTGGGTGCTCTAACGTTAACCAGTGGCCTCCGTGTACTTGTGCAACACTCAAGGACCGGCCTGCACTGGTTGCAAGCAGAAAAGGCCGAAACATAGTCTGCTTCAATCCTGAAGCTTATGCTCCGGGAGATTAATTCAACCTTCCCTGCAGGGCATACAGCTGTATTTACTGCTGAGGAGCTTATTTAAAACAAGGTGAAATCTGTGAAGATAAAAAAAATTTAAATTCCCATTTTTCCCTGCAAAGTTTATCTCACTGATTTATTTCCAATATCCCAGATTCCACGATCTAATCAAGAATGTGATTCTTTTCAAAAGCATCATGTTATTGATTGAATCATAGAACAACTGCCAAAGAAATGACTGGATAATTAGAAAACATTTTGATGCCATTTATGATGCGGGTCAAAGGCCAATCCAATGGCTTTATGCACATCTTTTACAATCGATTCAAACAACTATACCTGTACTCTTTTCTTCTGCTATGCTCTTTCAGGTCTTTCAGTAGAGTATACAGCTGGAGCTGAGTGATCGTGCTCACGCTCAGCGGAGCTTTCATTAACTGTAAAGATTATCACCTTTTATCAGGAATGTGGGGACTCTTTCACAAGTATTGTTTTTAATGACAACCCTTGTCTGCAAATTTTTGGCCTGTTGAGAAATGAGTATGCATGGAGTGTTTTCTCTATTCCACTCCCCCATCGCCTCCATCATTCTCTTCTCCCTCCTTCCACTTACACCCATCTTATAACAGCTGCCTTATGTATGTGCCTTATACCAAGAAACTCCATTATCATGATCAAAGGTCACCTTCAATACCTGGCCAACTCTGACATCAACTCCCAGCACAGCAAATCACTGGCCTTTACTATGCAATGGAAAAAGTGACATTGCATTATAAATGGATTGTATCCACTTTACCTTCACCAATTTCAAAAACAAGCAAGCTGAATCTCTTGTATCAAGTGTGCTGTGCAACAGAGGTGTATCATTAAATTTATTTTCAAGGAAAACATCAAACCAGCTTTTAATCACAGAATACAGTACAATGGAATACTTGTCTTCATGTAAGCTAGTTTTAGTTTGCTTTGGCGGACAAGTTAAACAATGGATCTTATCAACTGAAAGCTGCTAAGAGTAAACATCAACTGCGATGGGAAGTGAAGTGCGGCTGACATTTTGAGAGTTAGCCTTTGGGGTAAACAAAAATCAGACCTGTCTCTGTTCTCTTTTCTCATCGCAATAAAACTTTTCCCATTGGTGCATTGCTTTGCACTTTTGTCAGTTGATTTTTGGTTCAATTCCTTTGACATTTGACCCCTGTATATTGATATGGCCCCTTCCGCTTTTGACATATTCCCACTGCTTTACTCCTGACCTATAATCGGTAGTGTACATCTTTGACGCTTGATCTTTACTTTAGTTCCTTAGATACGTGACGGTTTATCCCACTCCTTTGACAAGAGACCCATTCTCATCATTATTCAGATTCGGAAGAGGTCATTCTACATTGGACATGCTGCTTCTATTCTCCCAACAATGGATGGAGTCCTTCAATGTCAAACATGAGATCAGAACCATCTCTCTGGATATATCTCGTGCTTTTGTTACAGTCTGGCATCCTGCCTTGTTCTCCAAACTCTGCCTATGGCATCCAAGATCAACTCGACACATGGCTTACTGACTTCTTCAACCCTCATAGCCAACATGCGGCTCTCAATCGTATCCTTTAATCTCCTCTCCCTGTCAAGGATAGAGTTCCCCAAAGCAGTGTTCTCGGCTCAGTCCTATTCCTAATCTTCTTCACTGGTTTCTTTGTTTATCTGGAAAATCCCAGATGTCTATTTGCTGGTGGCTCCACCCTTTGACATGAAGGTGTTTGCAGGTGCAGCAAGGTTCACAGGTGTGCAGGTGCAGCAACCGCTCATGCAAGACCTGGGAAGAAACAGTTTTCATGTTTCCGTCCATGCATCATAATGTTACGGGTTTGCCGTTCCGGGTGATGAGCTTCTCGGACCTGCTTCCTGACCTTTAACCCTGAAGCCACGATCCACAGATCACCCCACGGCACAGTGGATTACTAAGCAACCACAGATGCAGTCTGACATGCTTAATTTAGGGAGGGTCCTCACGTCCATTTCCCGCATTAACTTCTTGACAAATTTATCCCCGAGATCGGGACCCATGCTCTTAACGGCCCACTTTGTATCAATCAAGAACGGCCGAGCGATACTGTAAGTGGTATATTGGTAAGTAACTGACCATAACGAAACTGTGGGGCAGAACTCCCGTCCACAATTTACACACAAGTGTCTAACGCAGTTTGGAAAGTTTATAAAAGCCAAAAGGACACGTATTTACAGGCAAACAGTTATTTCCAGTGCAAAAACAATGTCACAAAGAAAGATCTTACCCTTAAACACACAAGGCACCTCAATCACAACAGGGAAACGAGATAACAATGAGGTCGAGACAGAGAATGATGCAGAAGGAAAGGCTTGTTGGTGACTCCTCCCTCACCCGATGTAAGCATGCTGGCTTATGTTGGTCCTAATATGAAAGAGGGGAGGGAAAGAAGAGGGGCTGATGGTGTGGTGCACTGGTGTGGAGAGAAGTGCATGTGAATCAGTAACCAGCCCTGAACGGGTCGAGGGTGAAATTGGTGAATGCTCTTGTGTGTTCCAAGTGAACTATTTAGAAATAAGGACAAAAAGAGACTGTGGGTTAATCTGTCGCTGGCACGTACAGGGAAAAACTCCGCAGCTTGTCAGCTTTCGCTCCACAGAACTTGCTCTCGTAAAGGCTTGCTCGTCTCTCGGGTGTTCCATGGATGTATACCAGCCGCGAGTCCTCAGATGCTTGGGTTTATGAAGTCCTCAGGAGAAGTGTGGTCTAGGACCAACCAACACCTACTATCATGCAGCTTGATGTTCACGGGTGCCACCTTCCCAATGATGCGCTCCTGTTGCCATGTGGCTCTCATTGGTTGAGCTCCTGGCTCAGCGACACCATTGACTGGCAACCCTGTCCATCTGCAGTCCTTGATTCTACTGCTTCAGCTCTGCTTGTTATTGAGGTTCACATTCCCAATCCTTGAATTTGTAATGAAATGTAATGTGGGTTGTGTGAAGTGTTATGTTGTGTGTTGCAAAGTGTGCATGGATGCACTGAAAAGAGGTGTGCAGAGGACAACAGAGAGATAAGAAGAGAGGGGGTTTAGAAAAAGAAGAATTACAAAGGGGTTTGAATCGGCTCCAGAAACACAATGCATTTCGCTGTCGACTAATATGGGGAGAGGTAATCTCACCAAACAAAATACTATGGATATATCTAAACACCAGAGTTCCTTAATGTGTTGGAATACACCGCCTGAGGTCTTCCAAAACTGTAGCAATATTGTCATGTGGATGGTAACCTCCAGAGAGGACGCAACCAGACCCAAGTTACTGTCACAGACTCACATCCTGGACTGAAAGATGGCCAAACGAAACCTTTCTCACAAGTCCATGCTGAACGGTTGTTGTTGGCTTGTGATCTCGTGTGGGATAATTCCACACCAGTTACAAGATCACAATAAATTTCACCCTCCAGGGATCTGAAATGAACCCGATTGAACGAAAAATGGCAGAAACATGAGAAAAGCCATTCCTAAAGAGATAAATAAATAATTCATAATACAAGCCCTGATATAAACACAATTACTGAAACAACACCACAAGACAACAAACCTATCTTAAACACATACACACACACACACACACACACACACACACACACACACACACACACACACACACACACACACACACAACCCAGGCAGCATAGAGAGAAAGGCACATTGCTGGCTGGTGCAGACACGAAGCTGGAGGAGAATGCTGGTGGGCACAAAGCCAGAGCAGGAGAGTTAAACCAGGGCAAGAGTGTGTACCGGGCATTAAACCCGGTAGTACAGGAGTGTGTACAGGAGAGTTAAACCCGGTATGTGTGTGTACCTGGCGTGGTGGCGTGCGCCTGTAATCCAGCTACTCAGAGGCTTGGGTTGGAGGATCGCTTGAGGACGGGAGCTCTGCACTGGACCGTGCTATGAGATGGTGTAGGGCAGTCTGGAGTCATGGCGAAACCCAATCCTTATCCCTGTGTCGTAAGAGGCGACCAGGGTTGTGTCAGGAAGGGCATCCGGCATAAAACCTGTGCCAAATCAGTATGCGGATCATAACGGGTGATCCGCTGTGGCGACCCCTAATGGGAGCAGCCGAAAGGAGAAGAAGATATATATATATATATATATATATATATATATATATATGTATATGTATATATATATATATATATATATATATATATATATATATATATATATATATATATATGTATATATATATATATATATATATATATATATATATATATATATATATATATATATATATATATATATATATATATATATATATATATATATATATATATATATATATATATATATATATATATATATATATATATATATGTATATATATATATATATATATATGTATATATATGTATATATATATATATATATATATATATATATATATATATATATATATATATATATATATATATATATATATATATATATATATATATATATATATATATATATATATATATATATATATATATATATATATATATATATATATATATATATATATATATATATATATATATATATATATATATATATATATATATATATATATATATATATATATATATATATATATATATATATATATATATATATATATATATATATATATATATATATATATATATATATATATATATATATATATATATATATATATATATATATATATATATATATATATATATATATATATATATATATATATATATATATATATATATATATATATATATATATATATATATATATATATATATATATATATATATATATATATATATATATATATATATATATATATATATATATATATATATATATATATATATAGCAACTCTGAAGTGGCAGCTTAAATCCAGGAGAAATGGTACCATCCCAGGCTACGCTCGATGTTGGCAAGCTCAAGGATGTGAGGGAAGCTGAGGAGTTTGCGAACAGGCTGAGTGGGGATTTGGGGGGTCTGGGTGCTTTGGGAAATCCTGAAGAGTTGTGGAATGCCTTCAAGACCACCATCCTTGATGTTGCCGGTGGATGTGTTGGAACTCATCGGAGGGTGAAGGAGAATTTTGTCTCTCAAGAGACACTGGATACCATTGATCAGTCGCAGGGCCAGGCTTAATGGCAGAGCTGAGCTGTTCAGGGAGTTGAGGCGTAAAACTGTAAGTGTGCTGAGGGAGGACAAGGAGGCCGATGTGCGAGGAATCTGTGAGGGGGTAGAGCATCACCTGTGGTCAAGTGATTCTCGTCCTGCTTGCAGGGGAATTCAGGCATTGCGTTCTTCCAAGCCCATCTGTTTGTGTAATGCAGTTAGAACGGAGGGTGGAAAATCCTTTCTTTCTTGTTGCTTATGCCCAACCTCTGCCATACCATCTGTTATCCCTCAGTTCAGCAAGCAGCAGCCTCTTCACTCTCTGCAGATCTGGATAAAATCGCAAGCTGGGTCAACATGTGGAACATGTCTTTCAATCCTGACAAATCTCACACTCTCATTATGTCTCTCCAAAAGGACCGTCTGGAAACCCCCTCCTATCAACTTTCTCAACAATGCTCTTGAAGAAGCACTTTCATTGAAACTTTTGGGCCTCACTATCTGCCATGATCTTTCCCAGGAAAACCACATCTCCAAGCTGGCCTACAAAGCCAGTCGTCAATTGGCATCCTCCGTCGTGCAAAGTCCTTCCTTGGCCCACCTGAGCTCCTGACCATGTACAACGCTTTCATCCACAGCCTGCTGGAGTACTGCTCTCCCCTCTTGACTGGTGCTGCTGCCTCTCACCTTTCTTGGCTTCTTACTGTGGAAACCACGGCATTTAGATTTATTGGTATCTCCCGCGATGAGGCTGAGTCTTTGAGTGTCTCACTCTCTCACTGCATGCACGTCAGTGGTGTTTCTGTCTTCTCCCATCTCCTCTTTGGCCTCGTCCCCCCCCCCCCCTCCACTGCTCTTTCTGCTATCTGTCCCACCCGTATTTCTGCAGGGCGCTCAAGGTCCGCCAGCAACCCCCTTCTTGTAAAACTACCAAAATCAAGAATCACTGCCCACCTTCATTCTTTCATCCCTCTTTTTTCCTGCCTTTGAAACAAATTCCCACACACTCTTCATCCTACTCTTCCCTTCAGGTCTTCAAAACAGTTGTTCATCACCAGCTCTTGTCTTCCCCATCCAGAGCCATGAGTCCATGATTTATTCTACCCTCATTAATCCAACCCAAACCCACCTCTTTCAGATTCCCTGCTTTCCTTCCTGAAAGTCCCTGTCGTGTCCATCTTGTTTACCCTGTGTACCCTGCCCCATCATGCTCTCTTCCACAGATATCCTTGTACGTCTGTTCCCCACTATTTTCTGCTTCCCTCTCCTTTCCCTCCTGTCTCCTGCTTCCCTTGTTATGCATTCTGTATGTTAGCTCTTATATGAGCCTTGGCATTGCATAAAAAAGATGAGATCATTATACTAAAATATGCACTTTGGTGTCTGCCTGTCTGTCTGCCTGACCTGATAGCTACGGTTGTTACTTTTCCAATCTCAACCAAACTTTCCAGGGGGACTAACAGTCACATGATGGAGGTTGTAGCAACCTAACTTGCCCCCACCCCCAAAGTGGATTTCCACCTTGGACAAAGGCCATGTTAAGGCTTACCAGGCCATTTTCCAAGGCAGCTTCTAATCACAAAAGTAACTAACATCTGTTGAAGACAAAGTCTTCGATATCCCCGCCATAGTAAATGAGGATTAACAAACTTATATTCCCTAAGCGTGTGCAATATGTATGTGAAGTTTCACCTTGATCCGACCAGCCGTTCTGGAGAGGATGTTTGGAGGTTTTAGGGTAAATTCACTATGGCCGCAAAACCATGTGACCTATCAATTATAAATTAACAAACTTCTGAAAGGATGTCTTGGGGAAAGTGTATGTGAAATTTTGCCTCAATCTGTCCAGCCGTTCTGGAGAAGAAGATTTTAAAAATTTATTAATTTTCAATCCAAGATGGCTGACGAACCATGTGACCTATGACATCATAAATTTACATTCTGCCTCCAATCCTCCAGTGGAATATGTGTGTGAAGTTTCGTGTTAATCGGATGAGGTGTGTTTTCCTATCCAAGATGGCCGCCAAACCATGTGACTTGTGACGTCATAATTTTACTATGTATGCAGACATGATGGAAGATGATAGTTGCAAATTTTCGCTTCGTTAGGTTTTGTGATTCAAGAGAAAACATTATTTAATATTTTTCTTGAATCCAACATGGCTGCCAAACCATGTGACCTATCAATTAGAAAATATCAAAGGGCACCAGCTCACCACTTGCTTGATATGTGTACCAAATTTCGTAAATATATCTTGAGGGGATTTGTAGTTTAGCTCCGGAAACGAAATGTGACGGACGGACGGAACCCATTTCTATATCCCCCGCCAACTTCGTTGGTTGGTGGGGGATAATAATCAACAACAATGATAATGGCATATTTTTCACATTATTATAAAATAATAATAATGCAAACAAAAGTTATAATAATTGGCAATAATATTAATATAGGATAATAACACGACTCTTCTTGCCCCTCCTGTAGTGAGCGGGTATACTAGTTCGAGAATAGGAAAGATTTCATATCAACTGCAATGATGGATTTCATGACCTTGCTGATGAATGGAAGTAAGCTACTTGGTTTGTTGATGAAGGGATCTCTTTTTGTACCTTTTCAATTTAATGCACTGATGTAAGTTGATTTGCAAGCAGATGGAAGATGACCTTTGGTAAATGACAGGGTGAATAGGGCGGAGAGGGAGGAAGTGCAAGAGCAGCAGAGCAAGTTTTTAGGACACATGAGCTGATGCCGTCTGGTCCAGTAGCAGAGTCAGAGTCGAGGGTTGCCAGGAACTTTTCCACCTTCTCAGGTGCAAAAGGCAGAGTCCAGGAGCAGTTGCGTATGACTGGGAATGATTTCTACAAAGAGGGAGGGGTTATTGACACAATATTTTGAAGCAAACACAGAATTGAGGCATTCGGCCTTCTCACGAGCAGAGTCGGCTGTGGTGCCATTTGAAGAGAGGGAAGGGATGGAAGGGGAGCACACACCAGAGATGGACTTGACGAGGGACCACAATGTTTTACATAAAGGCGACAAGTGTGAAAGTTCAATCTTGAGGTTGGACAGTTGTTTTGTCTCTCGAGATTGGACACACATTTGTTGTGGCCTTTATGGAATGATCTGACATTGATTTTGGTTGAGTTTACCTTCTGGGATGAGAAGGCAAGTGTCTTCAAAGCAACAGCCAGCCTTTATCGGGGTGGGCAGACAGGATAGTTGCCTGGGGCCCTGACCATGAGGGGGCCCCTAAATATTGTTTTTTTGTTTCAAAATTTGTGATTGTCAACCTCCATTTCTGGCAGTTAACTTGCCTAAGCTTATGCTCTTAAAAGCCCGGTCACACTGACACCTTAACAATAACGATAATGAGAAAAGGTAACGATCTGCTTCTCGGAAGGTCCGCTTCAAAAGGTGAGACACCATGATTTTACATTCTCAAAAAAGCCATATTTTGTGGACGTATCTCCTCCGAAACTGCCGGACGGATTGTCGCCACTTTCGGCATGCGGGTGCTCTGTGGTCTAATGAACAACATGGGGCGATGTGAGATCGCGCCACACAGACAGGTATGGGAATTTTTGGCGATTTTCCAATTTTTACATTCGTTTGCATGGCGACGTGTGACGTCACCGCGGAGGGGCGTAGTGACGTCATTACGTCTGACGTCGACAGACCGTCACCGCTGAGAGGCGCAATGCCGCTTCGAGAAAACATCGTCTGCAATGTGAAACCCTCTTCTGCACGTGCTGACTCCCTCAGAAGGTGAATTTGACACAAAAAAAATGGAACAAGAAACATTGTACATTAAGATATTTTGTAAATCACTTTGTGAACACCGGATATATTGACGTCATAATGAAGCCTCACTCGAGAAACTTCACGCGGAGCGCGGGTTTGGCTCGTTTTCATGACGTCATGTCGTTGTATCATGTCGGCGGTGGCATTTTGAAATAGGTGGAAATTAATAATGTGCTGTCTGTTGAGATTATTTTTTGAAAGGGGGCGGGGCCAGGTGGTGTTCGGTTCTGGACGGGGCACTCGATTGGCTAGCACTGGCCCCGCCCTCACCACAAGATTCGGCGAACTTTGGGCAGGAATATCAGGGAACCACGACTGAAGACGACGAAACGCGAGATAAGCCAATTAAATGTATTCATAAGTATTATCTATTATTAGCCACGATAACTCTTAGTTATATTTTTCAGGATTAATTAAAAAAAACAATTGTTAAAATAATAGTAAACGTTTCTCACGACGTGAAAGGGCGCGTCGTCCGGTTTGCCGTCGCCATGACGGTATAGTCCGTAGCAGTACCTCAGATTGTTTCGTGTTTGAATAATATTTTAGAAGGTATTTTATCATACAAGTGACGATACAACCTATTAAGCAGTGAAAAAAAAATACTTTTTTTTAATACCGCGGAATATTTGAGACCTTTCCGGTTTTGTCATTTGAAACACTTTTTTTTTTTTTAAAGTCAACGTCTGTTTGTTGCAAAAAAAATTTAATTCAGTGATTTCGTTGCATTCTCGAAAGGAAGGAGGCAACTTTACGGGGTTGTCAAAGAATTGTGGTAACTATGATGTTTTAATTCATCAAACCCTGGCTGCGTTGTTCGGTCGGGCTTTCAGACTTTCATCTCCCGCCTGTAAGTTCGGGTAAGCTGCTGGAGGGAGGGAGGACGATCGTTCTTTCCTGCAATGGGGGCGAGCCGGCACCGTATGGGGTTTTTTGTTTACATTAAACGAAACGTGCAGGAAGGTGATTAAGGCAGAGACATCACTTTCCATCCTTTGATCGACTTTTTATTGACGATGTGAGCAGGAAGTGCAAAAATAGATTAAAAAAAAAAACTGATTATAAAGGAAAAGTTTTTTTTTATGTTTCCGGGTTATCCGTCTGTCCGTCTGTCCGTCTGTCCGTCTGTCCGTCTGTCCGTTCGGATTTTCGTTTACGCAATAACTCAAGAAGCAAATTGTAAAATTTCATCAAACTTGATAAAAAAAAGGTAAAGTAAGACAGGGCAATTAAGTGATTAGATTTTGGGCCACATGTGATTAAGGTCAAGGGTCAAAGGTCAAGGTCAAACTCTGAAATTTTACTGTTTATGCCAGAACTCAAGGAATATTGGACAGAATTTCATCAAACTTTGTACAAAGGTAAAGTTAGACAGGGCAGTTAACTGATTATATTTTGGGCCAGATATGATAAAGGTCAAGGGTCAAATATGTGAATACTCAAGTGTTTGTGCGGGAGAGCGGATGCATACCCGTCGACTGCGCGCAATTGAATTACTCTCGTTCATTTTGGAAGTTGAGTTAACTAACCTGATTTTATATTCTCCAACTTAAAAAAAAAAAATATATATATATATATATATATATACGGATAAAACTTGGTATTGCTGGAAGGATGACTTGGAGGTTTGTGTACTCGCCTCCAAGCTGTCTCGCCTGGGTTCGAATCCAGAGCCAGCTATAAACTGCCATCCTTGCAGGGTGAATAATCGATGTGTGTGCCGTCTCTGCGATGGACGTTAAACTGGGCGACCCGTCTGCCAGCATTCGCTGGTGGACGTTAAACATCCCACAGTGTTCGTGAACAGTAGGCGAGCTATCACCGGCACCATGAACACATTCGATATTACTGCCCCACCAACTCAGTCGAACGATAGGCCTGTCCGGTCGGTTCGTGAAAGACTGGCCTTAAACTTCCCCCCGCCCAACCAACAAGAGGCGGTAAAGAAGGCATTAATGATAAATCATGTATCTCCTGTATTGTCATCACTAGAGTGAGGTTGCCATCTTTGTGTGCCAATTTGGTGTGACGTTTAATGATCGTCTTCATTGTGCCAAATTTCATTAAACCTTGATGTGAGGATTTATGGCTGTGTTGATTTCACATACAATGACCCTTGAGAAGCGAAATATACAACATCACTCTTCATGAGACTATTGGTTAAAAAAGACAATAGTGGTGACAATACATGTTTGAAACTAGAACAGCACTTGGTAGAGCGCACACCTCCTCCAGGCTGAACAGTTTACCTGTTGTATCCCACTGATGGGACGGAGCGGAATATGGACCTTAATCAAAAGCCAATTGGCTTGTTCTTGTCACCCACCCAAGTCATCCACCAAGTTTCGTCCAAATCCGTCCACAACTCTTTGAGATATTATGCTAGATATGGTTTTTGGCCCTATCTCTTAATGGTGAAGAATCACTTAAAACAATTCTAATGTGCAGATCTAATCGGGATTCTCACCAAAATCTAACCAATTAGTCCTTGTCGTATCACCGACCTGTTCACCAAGTTTTTGTTTTTTCACTGTATATTGTTTTTGACTCCAAGTCTCACTGGTGGCAAATCACTTAAAAATCAAATAATTCTCATATCTGTAGCTTCACTGAAATCAAATCAATTCGTCCTTGTTGTACACCCAACCTGCCTTACAAGTTTCGTCAAGATCCGTCCGCAACTTTTTGTGATATCCTGCTCACAACCAAACGGACACATAAACCAGGGGTGAAAACACAACCTCCTCGCACCTCCGCTGACGGCGGTAATATGAATAAACAAACCACTGTATTTACAAACATAAAGTTACATAGTTTGAAATTCCATGGATACTTTCCCGATACTATTTAAATTATACTGTACTCTGTATAATAAAAACATGGAATGCACGATGAATAGCAGCGCTCTTGTTCTTCTTAATTGTAGCACAAGGCTGTGGGTAACACCATTTCCTGAAGGCCCGGATGTGCCCCTGATGCAGTGCCCTCTTTATGTTAGAGCAAGAATTTGTAATTGTTCAGTGCCGGCGATAGCTCGCCTACTCTTTGCGAAGGAAACGGTGGGATCTTTAACGTCCACCAACTAATGCCGGTAGACGGGACGTCTAGTTTAACGTCCATCTGATGGGCAGCACATACGTTGATGGATCACCCTACTATTAAAGCACCGGGATGACAGTTTATAGCTGGGCCGAGATTCGAACCCAGGCAAGACAGCTTAGAGGTGATTGCTTTCCTCGAGGCCATCCTGCCAGCCTAAATGCATGTATCTTTAACAATTTATAAAAACAATTCACCCAAGGCACAATTTGATTGGCCCCAACAGAGAACGGACACAAATACATCTGCTTAACGATTCAATAAAAAACTATATCCCCCGCCAACTTCGTTGGTTGGCGGGGGATAAAAAGCAAGTATCCTTAATTTTGGCCACGTATCCCAACAACACAATAGGATTGGGATGGCAATGCTGGGATGCAAAGGAACAAATCAAAATTCCTGGTGTAAGAAAAAGGGGAGTAAAACCAAGTTGGAGATCTCCACCTCATGATCTCCACCTGATGACAAAATGACTGCTCCTGGCACCCAAACGGTCAGGTATGATGAGCTCTTCGGTCCCGCTGGTCCCTAATCCCGCTGCTAAATTCAACACCCTGCAGCTATCTAGTTTGCTTTCTGGACCACTGCTCCAAGTCCCACATTCGCTGCAAATATTGATTGATTTGTCAATCTGACTCTATCAGAAGACTGGGGCAAACCTTACTACAACTGGCCTGGGTGGGTTCTGTGGTCAACTCCACCTGTACTCTTTGTCTGTCCTCCATAACTGAGAACCCCCTCTACCACTTCAGCGTGGTGTTGTATAACTGTCGGAAGTATGAATAAAGCAATTATAAAAGCGTGATTTTTCCTGATAACGGGGGTGTTTGGGTGAAGGGCACACAGGGTCTGTGGGACAAACTGGCTGCTATTTATTCGAGCTTGCTTCTCCATTAACATGTGGACATGTGCTTGAAACATAAAATAATATTATGTAGTGTGATATTTACAAGCACAACTACACAAGGGAGATTGCACTCCTTCCCACATTTTGTACATTATATAATAATAATAATCGTAAAAACATTTTATGAAGAATGTAAAAACATTTTATGAAGAATGTAAAAACATAGAGGGATGAAATCTCAAAAAAAAAAAACCAAACAAGGTAGGAATGTCACATTATGATGCTACAATAAGACACTACAATCCTCTTATGGATTACCATCACAATATCTTTTGACATTTTACTTTTGTTGTGATATTGTGACAGAACAATGTCCAAAGATGCCATGATGCTAAACCAGAAGAGGATTGTTGTGTCATTTTGTGTCATTGTAATGTGGTATCATTCTTCTTATTATTATTCCTATTCTTCTTCCTCATCCATCACAATCCCACAACAAAAGTAAAATGTCAAAAGATATTGTGATGGTAATCCATAAGAGGATTGTGGTGTCTTATTGGGGTCGTGATGTGGTGGCACTCCTACCTTGTTTGGTTGTTTTTTTTTTTGAGATTTTATCCCTCCAACGTTTTTGGCTAAGCGCATGTAAGTGGTTACCATCCCTATTTTAGGGCATACCCTGATGAGTGGCATTTTTGAAAGTCACAAAGACTACTACTGGTCATGAAATTTGGTTCATTGCACAGACAGTGTTCCATAGGACCTTAAAATATATAGGTTCATGGGTCTATGATGTATATTACTGAATCTACAGGATTTTTATTGAATATACATGCCTAATATTGGCCTTTTTTCTTGTTTCACCTTAAAATATGACATATATTAGACCATGCAAAAATACAACATATAAAACATTCCACATGAAATTTCTCATCTAATCAAAAGGTTGTCACCCACCGTCTGAGAAAATCAGTATTTGTGTCGGTCAGTGGTGGATTCGCATGAAATTGCACATTCTGGCATATTTTTATTTTTTCTTGTTTTATTGCCCTTTTAGAGCCTGGGACTATGAAATCCCCTAACAAAATGACTAGTTTATCAATAACTCATATTTACGTGTCTTAAATTATTCAACTTATTACCAATAATAATCAATGTAAAAAAAATTGAGATGATCTGGGTGGATACTTAATTACAGCGGCTTGACCGAACTTTCCAAGCCAAATGTCCCACTGCACGTCACGTTTTAAAAAAAAATGCTTTTATTCTTCTGTGCATCAGATTATTTTCACTAAAATTTATGTACAAATGGGGCACAGTGATATAGATATAATAGTATAAAAAAATATTGAAAACATGCATGGCTTTGGTTTAGAGTAATTTTGCATTTTTGTCCGACTGCACGTCACACTTTTTTGAATTTGATTAAAAAATTAATTTTCTTAAAAATATTTTTCCAGGTATTAAAAAAATATTTTATTAATTTAGAAGGCAGTTAAAACAGTTTTGGAGAATTTAGAGAGCTTTTTGTTACTCCCACAATTGATTGAATTGAAAATTTACGTCCAAGAATTTGTTTGATAAATCTCTCTTTTAGTGCTTTTCAGCATCTGACAGTCACTGAATAGAGCAGTAATAAAAAAATAGGTATATATTATTTCTTAATAATCCCAGAAATGGGTGTTTTGATTATTAGATTAGTTGCTAGAATAAGTTACATACTATGACCTTCATTTATTTTGCCAAAAAAGAAAAATTAGGTAATTTCTTTGAAAACTCGCAAAACCATCGGAATAGGTACCCCTTCTTCAAAGTATCATATTTCGGTATATAAATGTAATTAAGCTATACGGTTTTTTGTTCTGAACTCAGTTAGACTTACACTTTCAGGAAAATGTAGTGAGAAGGCAATGGAACAAACTTCATTTTTTGACATTTTTGAAACAGTGGTAACCACTTACCTGCGCTTAGCCTTTTACATTTTTCATGAAATGTTTTTTTTCTTCTTTCTGCAATGTTTTTTTGTAAGTAATAACATGCTTAATGTTTCAGATATTTTGTTATTTTGGCATGGATTAAATCCATCGACGTCATTAAATTTGGCTTATGGTACATTCTACCCCTCCCCTCTAAATCCTGGTTTTTGTCTCAGTCCACCATGTGGATTATCACCACTGAACTGAAAATAAATAGAATGCTCATTGCCATTCACAACACACAGAGCCTAGTGTAGCTACTGGACGCCATCTTGGTTAGCACTTGATGCTGGGCGAAGGTGATTTCCGTCATGCATTTGTGTGTAATTTAGAATGAAAAACGATCGAGTTTTTCACCTTTTATGCGATAGTTTTTGATGGTAAACTTTATCATAGTAACTATAACGCTTTCCTTTTCACAATAAAGTTTGGGAACGTGAAGAATTTTGGGTGTTTCAAAGGAAACTTACGAAGATCAAGTCTGCCCGTTTATTTCACAATTATTTTTTTGGTCAAAAATGAAAACATGAATTCACCTGTCATTTTTTAAATTACGTACCAAAATGATGCAAATCAAAGTGTTGAACTATAACCTACTTTATGTGCAGTATTACCCAAATGGTTGGCAGAGTGAGCAGCTGAGAGAATGTGTATGTCTGCTGCATCAATGTTTGTGCTGTCCCTCGGATGGACGTTCAACTGGACGTCCCATCACACACTTATCTCTAAGCTGTCTACTAGCCTGGGTTCAAATCCTGACCCAGCTATAAACTGTCATCCTGATGTTTCACAGGCAGGGTGATTAATCGATGTGTGTGCCATCCCTCAGGATGACGTTAAACTGGACGTCCCATCGCACAATCACTTCAAAGCTTTCTAGTTATCGCCGGCATCAGCCGGTTAGTGAAAGACTTGGGTCAAACTTCCCTCGGCCGAACCCTGCTGAACTGACGAGAAGGTGGGATTAATGGTGGCCGTTAACATAAATACACTCGTTAATCCTCACTACATATAAAAAAATTGTTATAAACCAATTGACAACCAGCAAACAAATCGATTTACCAACAGGGTTCATCTGATGAACTCCAAATGAGAAGCTGCGATACTGCAGTGATATTTCAGAGTAAAACTATACCATTCCCGTTCATCAACATATAAAAATACATGTGAAACGTCTTTCCACAACCCTCCCATACCAGATTGGAGCAGCTTATTGCTGCACAAAATGTTGTTTTAACATTTATTTGGCTTTTTTTAATTTGGGACGCATTCAAAACCACCTTGATCTGCGACGTGAGTCAGCCACGTGATGCCAACGAAAATGGTGCCAGTCACATGACGGCGGAAAAACTTTTCACGGGTTATGAGCTCGTTCTATTTATTTTCAATGTTTTATATATTATGTTATTTTGGTATGGATTAAATCCATCTATGTCATTAAATTGTTTTTATACTTGTTTCAGTTGATTTAGGTGATGGTTTGGATGTATATTGCTTTTGGAATGGTTCTGTCCAGTGTCCATTTTACCCCCTCACGATCCTAGGTTGGTTTGGTTGAGTCCACATTTACGTTTAATTTATTTTTTGTAATCGAACGATTAATGTTTTATGAATTTTTAAATTTTGGGTTGCGTGCACTCGCCCAGAGACAAAGTAACTTCCTCGCGTTGGAATCACCATCATGGCTTCAGTAGTTGTTGAGGTAGGTCAGGCTACAGTTTTACATTGTTTTTAGAGGCGACCGAGAAGAAGTACAAATTGGCGTTTTCGTGATCTCTTGTTGTGGTACGTTTGCAATGCATTCTGGCGTCTTTTTAAGTCTTGGTAGTTCAAAAAACGCTTGACAATACAAATTATGGCTTTTAAATGCTTATGTCTTCATTCTACTGTAGTTTATAAGCCTATCATTGTGTACACATTTGAATGGGCAGCCAGCCATTTTTTCCCATAACATCCCTGTATATGAAGTACTACCATACTCCATGAAATATAAATTTTCAGTGCAGCTGCAATATTGTGTTAGCCTTGAATAGCTCTGAACTTGTACACAAGAAATCTAAGCCAAGTGTACATGGCAGGAATGATGAAGGCTTGTTTTTAGGTACAGTGAGAGGTGAGCAATGTATGGACCATGGGTTGGATGGCTCACCCTCACGTTGCTTATCCATTACGGAGCTGAAATTGTGGTTGGCCTCTCTGCGAAGCGTAGTCTGGTGTGGGGGCCTGGACTGCAGAGTGAAGTTGTGCTTCCTGTTCGCTACTTCTTTATTCAGGCTGCAGACAAGAGTGGCAGAAAGTAGGGCTATTAAAATTTTCCACTGGATACCTACCTTTCTCTTGTATTCCTGACTTTTTCCAATATTTTGCCTATCTATTTATCACTCTTCTCTTTATGAAATGTGCTCCCTTCTTGTTTCTTTTTCTCACAGTCTGAGCACTTCCCCCGGAGAAAATGTGTTTTCTGTCAGCATCTCGCCAATAGATGGAAGTCGTTCCAGAATCTGGGTGCAGGTGCTTGATCGTCATGATGGCTCCTTTTTGGTACGTTATAAGATGTATGGTTCTTATGAGGATCTTCGCATCTCCATCACCTACAAAGAAAAACATGTTTCCAAGTCACCTTTCATCTTGAAAGGTCAGTACATCAGGTCTATATGATTTCCCAAAAAACAAATTTTGCAGAATGCTTGCACATCGACTGTGATGTTGATGTTAGGATTCAACTTATTTGTCTCGTGCTTATTGTCTTTTTTTTGTTGGAAGAAGCCATCTATTTATTAAGTGTGCAAAACGGGGAGAAAAGGGGATAGGGGTGTAGGTTGGGGGGGAATTGTGTACGCAAGATGTATGATCAATGAGACAGTGCCCTCCAAAAATAAAATATTAAATAATAGCGAGGACCTTCGTAACCTCCATGGTAAAAGCGCTGCTTGAGAGAATGTCACATAATAATTTGAGCGGTGTTTAAACAACAGAACACTGTCTTGATCGCTCAGGTCTCCCGTGACGCCTATCGGCCGTTTTACACTGAAGGGGAAAGCACCAACATGGTAGCTGCAACATGGAAATTGTGGTCCAACCAATTGTCCAACCAGTGGGTGGCACCAGACGCAGGGAAGGACGCACGGCTTCTTTTATAGCATAGATTAAATTGAAAAAATACGTACGACAAGCACAATCAAATGGACTTGCATACTCAGTAGTACCTATTGGCATGTCTTTATTGTTGCATACAAAGTTGAAGCCTGGGGGAAGGGTGACAACACAGAACAGAACAGAAAGAACACAGTGGGAAGTGGAGAAACACACCAATGGCAGGTTAAAGGGATACAACAGAGAGATATTTGGAGGAAGAGTGGACAACGGGGAGAATGAGAGAAAAAGGGGGGGGTGGGGGGACACAGGGCAGGAGCAAGTTGCATGGAGGGTCAAACACAGCAAGAAGGGGGCTGGAAGAAGAGGAAGGTTGGCATCCATGGGGAGGAGGAAATTACAACTTAGGAAATGCCTCACTGAATGTGGTGAGAAAAGTGGCACCATGATTGTGATATTGCTGGTACCCAGAATTCCCTGGGAAGTGACGACATTTCCTCCAAGCTCAGTGGCTCTCTTTGTCTTGTCGAACAGTCGAGTGTGTGTGTGTGTGTGTGTGCGTGCGTGCGTGCGTGCGTGCGTGCGTGCGTGCGTGCGTGCGTGCGTGCGTGCGCGTGCGCGTGCGTCCACTTCGAGCCTTAGATCATGTAAAAATGGAAAAAAGGGAAAACTAGAGAAAAATCAGCATTGGAACTATTAGCAAGAATAACATTAGAGGGGAAGATTGTGCAAGACCAGAAAGGAGGTGGTAGAAGTTGAATTGGTCACTGAAACATCTTGGGTGCATCAGTAACAGGCCAAGAGTCCTTGTGTTGTAATGGGAGATGCCAATGATTTTGAGGGCCTTTGTTCTCCACTGCATCAAATTGTGAAAGGTATGAGCACCAGCTCAATGGGGAAGTATTCCATTGAGCTGTGGATGAAGCCTTGTAAGTTGTTTGAAGTTTGTATTAGCCAAGGAAACTCTTTGCATGATGGAGGATGAACAGTCAGTGGCTGGTTTTGCAGGGCAACTTCGATATGTGGTTTTCCCAAAATATATCATAGCTAATGGTTAGGCCAAACCATTTGAGGGACTCAACTTCTTCAAGAAAAATTGATAAAGATTAGAAATGGAACTGGGCCCAAGACACTGCTTTGGGTACTCAAGCCTTGATAGGGAGAGGCGATGAGAGGATCCCATTGAGAGCGACGTTCTGATGGTAATAGAGGAGTTGGTCTGGGATGGTGTCAGTTGAGCGTTTTGAGAGCAAGGCGGGTGCCATACTGTGTCAAATGCTTGATGGCAAATCCAGAAAGACTGCCCTGATGTCACTTGTCTGAGATTAAGGAAGGGCCTTCTTCCTATCCATTGTTTGTGGAGCCAGAAGCATTACGTCGAGTGTGGATTGACTGGATCAGAAATCAAACTGATGGTCTGAGATCAGGCCATTGGATAAAACATCTTTAGCATAATACATTGCTTATCAAAACAATGATATTCTGTACGACAGCGAGAGTGTCCCTCTGCTTTTGCTGTCTGGTGCATCCATTCACCTTTCACGGCCGGTCTGCCTCTTTGCCTTTGTCGGCCAGTCCGCTATTACAGTCTGTCCCACACTGCTTCAACATACCTGACCTGACTGCACTGCTGGCCTTGTCCACCTCATGTTGTCAGCCCACCTGTCCGCCCATGCTGCCGGCCCACCTGTCCGCAACATGGTGCCTGTCCACCCCGCGGTGCAGACCCCGGAAGTCACTGCTACCCCACACTGCCATCTTGCACTGCCACTGACCGCTTGTCCTCCCTTTGCTGCCGGCTTGCCTGTACGTGCCATGCTGCCAGCTTGTCAGACCACACTACGCTCTGGGCCACCATGTTTTATTCACAAACTCCAACTTTGACAAATGTGGAAAACTACGTCTTCATCTGCCTGAAGATAAATTTTTTTCAAGTGAACTCTTTCCGACTTAATCCTGTTTTTTTTTGCTATTTTTTTTCAGGAAACATTTATCATGAGCTGTGCCCGTGTGCCCAACACGATACTGTATCATGGCGCACTTACATGCAGTGCCAGCCACGGTATGAACAAATTGAACGAGACCTACTTCCATTTCCTACGGTCGATCCTGAAAAGATAGCGCAGGAGATTCCAAAGCGCTTCAGTCAATTTCATAGCCTCTGTCATTACACAATAAAGGACAACAAGGTTTTCATGCTTCTTTTTGAAAGTTTGCACATAAATACTTTTTGTTTTATTTTAATACATACAGCATTAAGTAAAATGGACATGAGCAAGAGTACTCATCTGTCAGTGTCAGAAATATTCAGAACTTAAATGTGTTTTGTCATTGTTTAATAAATAATTGACAGGATCTATCAGGTCATTGAAAGAGACTATTACCAAATAATGTGAAAATGCTCATTGTTTTGGGTGGACAGAAGTTATTGTCACATTTTTGTGATTGTAATGTTTTTCTGGTTAAAAAAAAAAAAATTCCAGGTATATCGTCGCACATTTGGACAGCATGTGGACTTCAAGATGTTCATGGATGCGATACTGCTTTCTCTTACTCGTAAAGTAAGCCTCATCAAACTTTTTTTAAATGCCCCCTCTGCCACGCACCCTGACATCTGCACCTCCACCCACTCCGCCGTGCTCCCTGTTGCTCCACTGACCTTCTCCGTAACATTATGGTCAACTGATGTTTGAGCTCTCTGTTCTAATATTAACCACATTTCCTTGCAGGTTACAGTTGCCGTTCCGGGCATTTTATTCCAAACAGAAATTATTCTCTTGAATGTCTCTGTTTCCGCTGTGTCTCGTATCCATATTCTTGCCGTCATCAATATCTTTGTCTTTTATGAGGAAACATCTATGACATTGAAGAATATGCCTGTTTGTCCAGGCCAACAGGCACGGAGTGCAATCGGCCTGTTCACAAAAGGACTGGGCTACCTGTCCACAGCATTTGATATTGCTTCCCCCTGGCAATACTTTCACAAAATAATTTCAGAGCATGCTTTCATAAAAGCAGGAAGATTGTAGTGGATTAACCATGAATGTAGAAATACACCATAAAAGGGGGATGCCTTGCCAGACCCTGTGTCCCAAGCTGTTTAAATCTGTTTAAATGTATGATTTTTTATTTTTGTTTTTAAACTTTTTTTTTTTAATTTCAAAAGGTGCCTTAAAAAGAGTCATGCTGACCTACTCATATTGAGGAGTGGTCCATTTGTATGACCATGCATTCTGACTATTCAGGGTTAGGATGTGTGTGTTTTGATCATGTACTTCAGCCTTCGGGCTGAGGTACATGTGCAGTTTAAGATTTTTTTTTCACCTATTTTTATATGAAAAAGGCACAGCCGTAAGGAATGGGGTCCTTCTCATATTGATGTTGAGTTGACTCAACAACTCATTTTTGAGGGACTCAACAACTCCTTTTGTTGCTCCTTTTGAGTAGTTGTCCAAATATGGCCATGTATTCTAGCCCTTTGGGGGTTGTAGTGGGTGGGAGTGGAGGGTTTTTATTTTATTTTATTTTATGTTATTTGAATACCAAGTTGAGGCTCGTGTAAGAGCTAATACACAGAAACATAACAAGGCAGAAGACAAGACAAGACGGGTGGGTGAGGGAAGCACAAAATATTGGGAGAACAGAGACTATTGGAGATTTGTGGAAGGGAGAGGGGGTACAATGGGTTAACAAGATGGTACTACAGTGACTTTCAGGAAGGAAAACATGGAATTTGAAGGAGGTGGGTTTGGAGTTGATTAACGGGGGTAGTAAAGATCAATATTTTGGATGGGGGTAGATATGAGATGGTGGTGAACAGCTGT
Source organism: Eptatretus burgeri (assembly GCF_056783735.1). Classification (NCBI taxonomy): domain Eukaryota; kingdom Metazoa; phylum Chordata; class Myxini; order Myxiniformes; family Myxinidae; genus Eptatretus; species Eptatretus burgeri. Next base: position 7,413,320 of record NC_140970.1, on the reverse strand, counting down.
TTTGAAGACCTGGAGGGAGGAGTGGGTTTGAAGAGAGTGTGGGAGTTTGTTCCAGAGGTGGGAAATAAGAGGAATGAAAGGGTGAAGGTGAGCAATGATTCTTGATTTTGGTCGTTTCACCAGAAGGGGGGTTTTGACAGACCTTGAGTGCCCTGAGGAGATATAAGGGGGACAGATCACAGACAGAGCAGGGGGCAACAAGGCCGGAGAGTTGACAGAAGAAGATACGAAGACTACTGACCTGCCTGTGGTGAGAGAGCGAGAGAACCAAAACTCAGCGTCATCGCGGGAGATACCAATGATCCGAAAAGCTTTGGTTTCCACAGCATGCTTCCGAGCTAGGTGTGAGGCAGGAGCACCACCCCAGAGAGGGCGAGCAGTACTCCATCTGACTGTGGATGAAAGCTTTGTAATTGGTTAGAAGCTCAGGTGTGCCAAGGAAATAATTTGCACGACGTAGGATGCACAGTCGGCGAATGGCTTTGGAGGCCAGCTTGGAGATGTAAAGGCCAGCTTGGAGATGTGTTTGTTTTGACCATATGTTTCAACCTTCGGGCTGAGGTGCATGTGTATGCTCATGCGAAAGTCTTGCTGAACTGTATTCTTTTGGTGTGACGTTAAGGTGCATATCCCAAGCTTTTCAAATATTTTGTTTTTAAAAAAAAACCTTTGAAATGAATGCGAGGGAAAAACCTTCGGAGTGTAGGCTTTATTTCACTTGATTGAAGCCGCTTCTACAGACACATCAGGGAATACATGTGCAGCAAGGAATACATGTGTAGCAAGGAGTACATGTGCAGCAAGGGATACACGTGCAGTCGATCACTGCAAAATAAATCAGCAATTAGCACGGAGTCCGGTATACTCTCAATTCTTACCATTCAACGAGCACCAAGTGAACCACCGCCGTAAATGACAATGCCCAAGGGACAATCCCACCGACCGCACGGAATCTCGGTTTTATCTGTCCCGTGTGCGAGCCGCGCGACATGTGATCACGCGTCACATCCTTCAATTCATCACATTCTCCCCGTCTTTAAAATGTAACCAGAGGCTCAACTAACGCACCATGATTACTTCAACGCTATAGGAGTATACATTTCAAGCAGCGCGAACTATTTAAACTACAGAAGCATACATTCCAAGCAGTGAGGATTATTTTGAGTTGTAGGAGCATGGTAAGGTGCTATCGAGGGATGCCGATAATCCCCTTTGCAGATCGAGTCGGCGAGGGGGTTTTATCCGTCGACCTTTCCGGGAGTAAATGGTGGTTTCACTTTAAGGAGGCTTCCGATCCTCTTGGGGAGCCTCGACTCGTGCCGGGGATGACTCCTCGATCGCTCTCGGGTGGAACGCGGCAGCTCAGTCGCCACCATTCCGGGTGGAGTTCCTGGGGGGGAAACACCTGGGGAGGGAATGTCAGAGGGAGGAGTACCAGAGGGAGGAGTACCAGAGGGAGGAGTACCAGAGGGAGGAGTACCAGATGGAGGAGTACCAGATGGAGGAGTACCAGATGGAGGAGTACCAGATGGAGGAGTACCAGATGGAGGAGGACCAGATGGAGGAGTACCTGCAGGAGGAGTACCTGCGGGAGCCAGATGGCGAACCGACACAGTGGTCTCCCTGCCATCAGGAAGTATAACATGAGCATACTCAGGATTAGCATCGATGAGTTCGACCTCCTCCACCATTGGTTCATACTTGCTTTGTTGTACCAGGCGCTTCATGAGCACTGTTCCGGGATAGGTTATCCAGTTGGGCACCGATTGGCCGTCAACATAACGTCGTTGGTGAGTAAACATTCGTTCGTGAGGAGTAGCATTGGTGGACGTACAGAGCAAAGAGCGTATGGAATTCAGAGCGTCGAGTAGGGTAACCTCCCACCGCTCGGGGCCCAGTCCTCTCGATTTCAGCGCCAGGGTTACGGCTTTCCAAATGACTCCATTATACCGTTCCACCTGCCCATTACCCTGTGGGTTGTAACCCGTCGTTCGACTAGTTGCTATGCCGTGCTCAAATAGGAGCCGTTTTAGCCCGGCCGACATGAAACACAGCCCTCTGTCTGAATGTATGTGCGGAAGTTTCCCAAACATGGCGAAGAGGTCAGACAGACATTTCACGACAGTGCCCGAGGTCATATCCGAGCAGGGGAATGCGAATGGGAACCTTGAGTATTCATCAACAACAGTGAATATGTATCTGTTGTCTGTCTCGGTCGGCAGGGGTCCTTTGAAGTCGATATTTAGTCTCTCGAAGGGAGAAGTGGCCTTGATCAATCTGCCAGGAGCGGCGCCATAGAATCTGGGTTTTAGTTCAGCACAAGCAGGGCAAGAAGCATTCATTTTTTTTAATATCTTCGATAGAATAGGGAAGGTTTTGTCTCCGCATGAAATGTGCCATTCTGGTTACCCCCGGGTGGCACAGAGACCCATGAAGGTCTTGCAAAGCCCGACTGATTGTCGCCGAACAGTAGACCCGAGAGAAGGTGTCTGCAGCAGGGTTTTCCCTCCCGGGCCGATAAACAATGTCATAACTATAACAAGATAGATCTATCCGCCATCTCATTATTTTCTCGTTCTTAATTTTCCCGTTATTTTTGCCATCAAACATGAAGGCAACGGATCGCTGGTCCGTGACAAGTGTGAAGTGATTGCCCAGTAGGTGGAGCCTATGCAACTGTTTAGCCAGAAGAGCCTTTTAAAATTTATGCATACTGTCATGTCCAGGGGGTTTAGCCTCTACCTGGTTGGATGGCCGAACAATTTCCCTTGGAGGCTTACAGCTGGGGACAGAATAAAATAAAAGCCAGCTGTAATGCCCTTCTCTTCCAACCGCTATCTCACTCGCTTTTGTCCTGTCCTTCGTGTTCCGCCCCGAACCTAGCTCTCTTCTTTCCCCACTCTGATGTCCGCCTATCAATCATCCACTCCGGGGGTGTTGTTTGCGAGTTGTCATTTCTGGAGGTGGGATTTCTTGCCTGCTTCGACGTGCAGCTCGGTTATTGCTTTAAAGACGTTATCCCTTTTTATTGCCGGTCTTGAAATGCAAAAACATAGGAAAAGGTTACAGTGGGCATTCACATACTGGGCGAAATTATCCTTAAGCCCTATCTAATTTAACACAGCACCACCCCCCGTGTGGTGACACGAAACACTTAAGCTCACAGTTTCCCTCGTTTATTTACATTGAGATATCTCCTGCACGTCCATGGACTAAGCTACTCTATACAATCCTATCTTTCCTGTGAAATTCCTCCATCCTACCGCACAAACATAACAATACATACATACATACATACATACATACATATATCTCTCACACCTCTTAATGAGAATGGTGACCATGAACCCCTGATCTTGCCAAAAAAGGCTTCTAAAGCCTTGAGGGCTGACTGAGGTTGTGGTTAGCAATGTAGCAGCAGACACTGCATTAGGCAGATGGCAGTTCAGTGTTTGTTTATTTCACACAATACAAATGAGCCGGTTTGCCCGTTTCATGTTGACATATATGTATATATGTTTTTCTATATATCAGAAATAATGTAGTGGATTTGTCAGTAACTGAAAAGGCAGTTTAATTGGGTGATGCATCACCCAAATCAACCATCAAATACAGAGAGATCTGAAGATGTCCTTCAGCTTACTTTTCAATATAAAGTTGTTACTATCATATTTTCCTTTACAGACCTTTTCTTTTTTTTTTAACATGCATCTTGGCAATATTTTTTAGTCAATGCTCTTCATGAGTTATCTCTTGCTGTTACCAGGTCTACTTGTCTGATGTGGAGTTCTTTGTCAACCTGGGTGACTGGCCCCTTGAGAAGAGAGGAATTAAAGACCCTGCATTGCTTCCTGTTTTCTCATGGTGTGGTTCAGACGAGACTCGGGACCTGGTTATGCCAACTTATGACATCACTGAGTCTACGCTGGAGACAATGGGCAGGTGTGCTTATGATCTTCATTACAATGAGTGCCTCCAAAAAAATTGCTAACTTGTTCTAATTTCTTTTCCTTTTGAATTTCTTTTCTGTTCTCCTTGAAAGTTGTTGATAAATGTCTCTTCAAACTGTTCTCACACATGCAGTCAAAACTTGTAAACACAGTTTTCGTATAACACAATATCAGGGTGTGCCAAAAAAATACAAACCATAATACTGTTACGGCTGTGGAAATTCGCAGACCACCATAAAGGACCTTAGATCAGTTATGACGATAAGTATATGTGTAGTTAGATTTCCCCACCGTTGTTTAGAGGGAATTTCCGTGTTCACAGGGCTGTGATCCTTTGAGTTAGCCGTTTTTCTTTTCTCTATCATTATTTTGGACCAATCATCCCCCAACAACCAAATCGCCACCACCAACAACACCCCCAAACAACTACACCAAACCACCACCACCTTCGCCCCCTTTACCTCCACAACCACACCCCGCAAATATCGCCTCACCCCCATTCTCAAACGACGTCCGCCAACAACCAAATCGCCACCACCAACACCCTTCCCAAACCACCACAGCAAACTCCCACCACCTTCGCCTTTCTACCGAACGTCGTGCCATGGGTTGTGAATGGGATCCTTTGGAAGAAGAAATCGGATCAGGAATCATTCACGCCCACTTTTCATCCATCCAATGGCTGAGCATCAGGTGGTGTAGCCCCGCCTCCAAACCCGCTGTGATCCACAAATTTACATATGCACTCCTCCCCCGGCCTATATAAGTGCGAGCACAACACAGCTCGGGGCAGTGTTGGCAGTGGCAGGGTCGGCAGTGGCAGTGTCGGTGGGGCAGAGTCGGGAGACGGAGCACGAAGCAGACGGGGGCCAATCGACGGAGAGGAAGGAGCTCAGGTCGAAGTTGAGGGGCGAGGAGGGCGAGTTGCTGAGTGGAGCAGGGACGCGGAGGAGGGCTCAGAGGCGAACCAGAGGGCTGAGTGGGGACCGCCACCGGAGAAGGGGCGTAGTGGAGGCCACAGCCAGGAGGAGTTCGCCATAGCCAGAGCGGTCCAGAGCGTCAACTCGTTGGATGGAGCGTCAGCAATTCCCCTCTCCCTTACCGAGCTCCGCGCTAAGGAAGCGCCGGTAACCCCGTCCGTTCCCCTCCCCAACCGTGGTACCAACGGTGAAATGCGTGCCTGCGCGGAGAACGCTGGAGAGAGCTCACCGGCCACGCCAGGGGCACGAAGCCAGGCGCAGCTACGCTGACATCGCGGCTTGCCCGCCATCGCGCCACAAGGGCGTGGGTAAGACCCTTCTGTCTCGTGGATCTGGCCGCTCATCCAGGTTCCAGGTACATTTGGTCCACGGACCTGTCTGCCACCCTTGCCTTTGAGGGTGGCTTTTCTTTGCTTTTGTGTAAGTGCATGTGGTGGCGCCGTCTTGTAAGTAAAACTGTTTAAGTAAATGTGTGAATAAATATTCGGTTGTAACTCTGCCTTTGCTTGCTTTCACTGTGTATGTGCATGATTTACTGCATGGCTGTAAATACGTGCCTTGTCTGAGTGTGCAATAAATGTGCTTGTTGAACTGTTCCCCGTTTCGTTGCGTCCTTTCCCTTGTTTGAAAGTTCCATCTTGCATCACGGAAGGAATTGGTAGAAGGGTGTAAGCACCCAGTAAATAGAATCACATCCGTCGGGGTCGGCGATAACACCGCTCGGTTATCACTGAAGCACGGAACGGACCGCTTAAGCGGTTCGTGTCCTAGGCCGACCAGCGGCGAGGTACGATCGCCCGGTTAACTACTCGCGCAGGTACTTAGGTAGGTCGAGTTTGGCGAACAACCCTATCCTGCGCGGGTAGCCGATTGGCACGATTGTGGTGTGGTCGAAAGACCCACCCGTGACTTGCTCTTGGCGGTAGTTCAAGGAGGGTCACGACTGAATTGTCCGTTCCGGTGGGCGACTCGGTCGCGATTCGAGTTACGTGGCCGATCGCACGCCGGGCGGACCGAAATTCGTAACACTGGTGTACAGGAGTGTGGGATTCAAGTCCACCTCGGTCTCCAACTAAATTCACGGGAGTCGGACCAGTGGTGTGTGAAGCGACTCCCCCATTCCCCCAAATTACAAGCGAGTTAAAAAAAAAAAATTAATCCCTTCCGAGAAATAAGATGGAGTTTCGAGGCGAGCGGGTGCCGCGGGTAGAAATGAATATGTGTTGTAATGTAGAATCCATGGCCCGGGACGGTACTTGTAATTTTAATCCATGGGGGAGCTCCCCCTCATTTATTGAGTATGGACTTTGCCAGCAAACGGATTCGCACAATGGCGGCGCGATGGCACCTCAGCACAGAACGGAGTAGGTGGCTATTTGTAGCGCAACGAACGGCACGACATGAGGCGAGCACTCCCAACAACCGTTTCAAACCACGTGGGCAAGGCAGGAGAGGCAGGCGGACATTGTCGGGCTTCATAAACAATTAAAGGAAGAATGGACAACTGAGCTCGAGAAAGAAAAATGGAAGCACGATTTGCAGTTAAAACAACTGAAGGAAAAAATATTGGAAAAGTCAAGACAGGTCAAAGAACTCGAGGGAAAAATGGGGAAAATAGAATTGAGTATCCATAAGTGGGAACAAGAGACGCGCGAGCTGAGTGAGAGAATGGAGGAGGAGCGAATTGGTAGCTCCAGGGATAGAAGGCACATGGAAGAAGAATGGAAAAAAAAAGTTGGAAGAAAGAGAATGCGAACACAATTTGGAAGTAAAGCAACTAGAGCGTGAGGTAGAACAAGGCGTTCGGAACAGAAGAAGACTAGAAGAAGAGGTAAAGAGAGAACAGGAAGATAGGGAACAATTGAAAGAAAAAGCAAGCTTGGAGTATGATGAGATGAGGAGGAAAAGGGATGAGATGCGCAAGGAAAGGGATGAAGGGAGTGAGGAAAAATGGAAAAAAGTTTATGAGATACTGGAACACGAAACCAAAGAGAGAAAATTACAAGACAAGCTGAGGATCTTGGAAGAGGAAAGAACCAAAACAGAGAATGAAACGTTGAGGGACCACACTGAGCAGATCGAACAATTCGAAGCCAAAGCAAGGTCGGATTGTGCGGAGATGAGAAAGGAATTGGAAAAGAAAGCTTCTGAGTTCCGGAAACACCAAAACAAAGAGACGGAATTACAAAACGAGTTGAGGATGGTGAGGGAAGAAAGAACGACAGCAGAGAATAAAACGTTAAGGAACCACACTGCACAGATCGAACGGATGGAAGCCAAAGCGAGATTGAAGAATGAGGAACAAGAAAGACAGTGGAATTAAAAAACACAAAGAAGAACGAATGAGACGGAGAAGGAAATCAGCCAATTGAAGGAAATAATGAGATTGCAGAATGAGGAACAAGAGAGACAGTGGAATAGAAAACAAAAAGAACATGAAGCCGAGGTTGACCAATTGGAAGAAAAGGCAAGGCTGGAGTATGAGGAGAGAGTGAAGGAGCAAGGAATGAAGCAGGAAGGAGAAATCAGGCAATTGAAGGACACAACGAGATTGGAGAGGGAAGAACGAGAGGAACAATGGAATAGAAAACAAAAAGACCATGAAGCCGAGGTTGACCAATTGGAAGAATAGGCAAGGCTGGAGTACGAGGAGATAGAGAAAGAGCAGCAAATGAAACACAAAAAGGAGATTAACCAAATGAAGCAAACCACGAAACTGGAGAAGAAAGAACAGGAGAGGAAACAAGGAAGAGTAGTGAGAGAACAGCAAATGAAACACAAAAGGGAGATTAACCAAATGAAGCAAACCACGAAACTGGAGAAGAAAGAACAGGAGAGGAAACAAGGAAGAGTAGTGAGAGAACAGCAAATGAAACACAAAAGGGAGATTAACCAAATGAAGCAAACCACGAAACTGGAGAAGGAAGGACAGGAGAGGAAACAAGGAAGAGTAGTGAGAGAACAGCGATTGAAACACAGGAAGGAAATGAGCCAATTGAAAGAAACGATGAGATTGGAAAATGAACAGCAGGAGAAACTGTGGGGTAGAAAACAAGAACAATGTGAGTTTGAAATTGAACAACTAAAAGGGACAGCAAGATTGGAGTCAGCAGAGATTGCGAAGCTCAGGAGGGAGAACGAACAGCTAATAGGGCTCAGAGAGGAAGAACGACTCAAATGGGAAGGAAAATGGAGCCAGAAAGAAACAGAAAAATAGAGAGACTGCACGATAAGGACGGGGTTGGGGATGAGCACACACACATTGAGGTAGTGGAGGACCATGAGGGGGAGCTGGCGGACTGTTTAGGGACCTGGTGCGAGCAGCTGGATAGCCTCCTTCGGGAACGGAGGGAGACACTATTCTCCCTTGAAGCTGATCTCGACCAGCTGAGTTCGGTCGTGCCAAGCGGAGTAGAGTGGGCGAGTGCTTTGGACAGGTGCACACAGTGCTTGGGGGGTATGGAGGCCCCGGGAGCCCTAGAGGTGACGCGAATCCCCAGCGTGGTTGTTCCGGTGTGTGTGGTGAAAGGTGTGAGTGCACCCCTGTGTGTGAGTGGTGTGGTCACGAGTGTGCTGGGGTGCGTGCTTCCCAGCACTCCGGGTATGAGTGGAAGCCCGTGTATGAGTGAGACACCGCGCGCGAGTGTCGCCGTGTGTGTGAGTGGTATGGTGTGCGTGAGTGAAGCATGGTGTGTGAAAGGGACAGCGTGTGTGAGGTCGCTGTATGTTGGGGAGATGACGGTGGGCATGCGCGAACATGCAGCCGCGTCTCCCGGTGTGAATGTCATGTCGTGGTGTGTGAGCGTCGTGACACGCAGGTGTGCGTGAGTAGAATGGAGATGATGACGGCGACATATGAGGAACGAAGGCCGAGTCGCGGCCGTCACTGTAATGGGAACCGCGCCGGGTTTGCACGGCGGTGAGCGCGAGGTTCGGGCCGTGCAGGGCATGAGACCCCCACTGCTCGCTTGCGGGAGTGAAACCCGGTCCGGAAACGCCAGCGGTGGATGCGAGGAAGGCGAGTTGCTGAGTGGAGCAGGGATGCGGAGGAGGGCTCAGAGGTGAACCAGAGGGCTGAGTGGGGACTGCCGCTGGAGAAGGGGTGTTGTGGAGGTTACAGCCAGGAGGAGTTCGCTGGAGCCAGAGCGGTCCAGAGCGTCAACTCGTTGGACGGAGCGTCAGCAATTCCCCTCTCCCTTACCGAGCTCCGCGCTAAGGAAGCGCCGGTAACCCCGTCCGTTCCCCTCCCCAACCGTGGTACCGACGGTGAAACACGTGCCTGCGCGGAGAACGCTGTAGAGAGCTCACCGGCCACGCCAGGGGCACGAAGCCAGGCGCAGCTACGCTGACATCGTGGCTTGCCTGCCATCGCGCCACGAGGGCGCGGGTAAGACCCTTCGGTCTCGTGGACCTGGCCGCTCATCCAGATTCCACGTACATTTGGTCCACGGACCTGTCTGCCACCCTTGCCTTTGAGGGTGGCTTTTCTTTGCTTTTTTGTAAGTGCATGTGGTGGCGCCATCTTGTAAGTAAAACTGTTTAAGTAAATGTGTGAATAAATATTCGGTTGTAACTCTGCCTTTGCTTGCTTTCACTGTGTATGTGCATGATTTACTGTATGGCTGTAAATACTGCCTTGTCTGAGTGTGCAATAAATGTGCTTGTTGAACTGTTCCCCGTTTCGTTGTGTCCTTTCCCTTGTTTGAAAGTTCCATCTTGCATCACGGAAGGAATTGGTAGAAGGGTGTAAGCATCCAGTAAATAGAATCACATCCATCGGGGTCGGCGATAACACCGCTCGGTTATCACTGAAGCACGGAACGGACCGCTTAAGCGGTTTGTGTCCTCGGCCGACCAGCGGCGAGGTACGATCGCCCAGTTAACTACTCGCGCAGGTACTTAGGTAGGTCGAGTTTGGCGAACAACCCTATCCTGCGCGGTGGCCGATTGGCACGATTATGGTGTGGTCGAAAGACCCACCCGTGACTATCTCCTGGCGGTAGTTCCAAGGAGGTTCACGACTGAATTGTCCGTTCCGGTGGGCGAGACGGTCGCAATTCGAGTTACGTGGCTGATCGCACACGGGCGGACCGAAATTCGTAACAATACTTTCATTAGCTCACCGAGAACATAGTTCAGGTGAGCTTTTGGGATGGCGTGTCGTCTGTCCGTCCGAAAACACCTGCAACTTCTTCTCCAAAACTGCTAATGGGATTGTAACCAAACTTGGCTCAAATAATCTTTGGTGTGGTAGAACTCAAGTTTGTTCAAGGAATCCCTCCCCCTTTACCTATAAGTAGGTCATCGTAGGGTTTAAAGGTCCCAAAAGTACTTGAATTTTGATCTAGTTTGGCTGCCATTTTGGATTACAGGAAAACCTTGAACAGTCTTCATCTCTCAAACTTTTTAACCGACAAATGCAAACCTTTTAATTTATGAACAAATATCCAAGGGGAATATAGTTTATTAACCATGACATCATCAACGATGTGGAATGACAGCCATATTGGATCATAAGCTAACCATTCAAAACCTCCTCCTCCTGAAACCGCTTAACTCATCGATGCGAAACTTCAGATATGTGATCGACTCGACGTCGGAAATATAATTTGATAATGACGTTATTGCTCACGTGATCTGGCAGCCATATTTGATCAAAGGAAAACCTTTAAAACTCAACTTCTCTGAAACTGCTTAACCGATCAATGCAAAACTTAAAATATATGATTGACTACCGATGAGTAAGTTTGATTAAAAGTAGCTGATCCGAAAAACAATATGGCTGCCATTGACCTCGTAAAACAGAAAGTGGGCAATATCTCAGAAAAAAAAGAATTATTGACTCCTTGGAGTTGTACCTTATCAAATAGGGATAATTTTGACACCAGGAAGTGACATCATCATTCAGGAACTGGGTCAGGTCAGGTATGGGAGCATGCGCCAGAGCAGCGCGTCGCTGCGTCAACTTTCCGCCGGTACTCCAGGGGCCTCCGTCTGGCCGGGGTGCGGTAATTTGGTCACAGGAAATTTGGTCACCGGAAACTTGGTCATAGTAAAATGGTCACAAGGTAATTTGGTCACAGTAATTTGGTCACAGTAATTTGGTCACGGTAATTAGGTCACGAGGTAATTAAATTGGTCACAGTATTATTATTATTATTTATTATTATTCACTGCATTTAAGGCCAGTAAGGCCCAAGAGCAGTAATAAACATTTTCATTTCATGGCTGGCGAATCTTGTTGGCATAATGACGTATTGACCAAGTTTACTGACTACTATAATGGAATCGGAATTTAAAAGTTGAGAGAGACAGAATCTCTCGGATGTTGTTTGGAATATATATTCTACGAAGATTATCGTAATTCGGACATTCAAGCATGAAATGAAATTCATCTTCGACTATATACGACAAGTCTCAACGATGCTGTTATAAAACGATTTTGTTAATTTTCCTGGAAGATCGTCGATTTTAGACGAATCAGCGCGCGTTCCAGACATCTCTTTACCAGGGCCCGGTACGGTCCCGGGTTCGAGGTTGCCTCATCAGCGCCTCGATTGGTCACAGCTCAGCCAGCTCCGCGAACACCAGCCATGCCATCCATATATGGTGATGTTCATGCCAATCGACCACCTTATATGGTCATATTATATTGTAATGGGACATCATGTGACTTTCCTGGAAATTTGGGTAATGACTGTGAACAACATTGACAGCATATAAATCACAGTTCATTCTTGATTCTCATTGATAAAACAATTAATAAAAGTGTGTCTTTGCGATTCAAATAACGATGGCTACAGCTACGCAGTCTCCACAGAATGGATTGAAGTTGTGTCATGAAGGGTACATGTATACCAAGAAAGTTACCCGACCTGACAAAATTTGGTGGAAATGTGTGAAGAATACTTCTGATCAGTGTCGCGGAGCCATTTCTACCGACTTGAACCATGGTAACATTCAGCCAGGAGGTATCCCGCATAATCATCTGCCATGTGTGGAAAAAGTGGAAGTGGTTAAAGTCAGAGTCGCCGTGCAACGAGGGAGAATCCAGGGCAAATTTATCAGGACGAGCTGATTGACTTGCCTGCCGGTGCCCGTCCCTGCATGCCACAGCCAGATGTCGTAAAAAGAACGCTCCGTAACCAGCGACCGGCGCTGCGGGATCCCTCGGGATTGGACCAACTTGGACCATTGCCAGATAATTTGAGAACTACGGTTGGGGGAGAACCTTTCCTGATTTACGACAACGGTGCCAACAATCGCAACAGGGTGCTCGTCTTTGCAAGTCCTCAATGCTTGGAAAAACTTGGTAACGTGGACACTGTTTATATGGACAGTAACTTCGCAATGGCACCAGCCATATTTTCGCAAGTATATTGTGTACGTATCCCATTCGGCCAAGATAACTTTATTACCGCAGCCTACGCACTTCTACCTAACAAGAGGAGGGTCACCTACGAGGAATTTCTTACCTCGATTGTTGATGCATGCCAAGGCGTCAACGAAGTCTTCTCTCCTTTACGCACCATGACAGATTTTGAAGATGGCATGATGCGAGCAGTATGAGCTATCCTGGGTGCAAACACCATAGACCAAGGATGCTTCTACCACCTGACACAGAGCACGTGGCGGAAAATACAAGAATTCGGTTTGGCCGCTCAATATCGTCAGGACGACGATCTACAACTTTTTTGTTCGCAAATGGACGGCCTGGCTTTTTTGCCAATTATCGATGTGCCTGCCGGTATGGTACATCTGCGGGCTATCTGTCCTCCAGCAGACCAACCCCTGATAGACTACATCGACAGAACCTACGTGTCTGGTGGAAATGGAGTCCAGCCGATCTTTCCTCCACACACATGGAACGTTCATCAACAAACACTGGATTATAATCCTCGGACCAACAACGTTGTGGAGGGCTGGAACAATAAAATGCGTGTGGCGATGAATTACCACCACCCAACCACGTCCAAAGTTGTAGAATGGTTCAGAAAGGAAGCCGTAGAAGTGGATAGTGTCTTCGCCCAGGATGCCATCGGGAATGTCAGGAGGAAGCGGGTGAAGCAGGAGTACGTGGAAATGCAGAGACGGCTGGTATCACTTAGTGGTGACCTCCAGGCTGGTAGAAAAGACATTCCCCAGTTACTTCGTGGAGTTGGCTTCAACATCAAACTGACCTGGAGGCTGGACAATTAGTTGACACTGTCTCATAGAATTACAAAGTTACTTTGAGTAAATTACTGATTGACAAATTAATATTAGTGTAATTCTATGAGACAGTGTAACTCTGTAGTATTAATTTGTAAATCACTGTAATATTGATTTGTAAATCTGTAATTGAGACAACCAGAGACAATAAATGTTAATTTGAAACAATTTAATCTGTTAATAGTGGCACAAATCCAATTTTAATAACAGCATCGTTGAGACTTGTCGTGTATAGTCGAAGACGAATTTCATTTCATGCTTGAATGTCCGAATTACGATAATCTTCGTAGAATATATATTCCAAACAACATCCGAGAGATTCTGTCTCTCTCAACTTTTAAATTCCGATTCCATTATAGTAGTCAGTAAACTTGGTTAATACGTCATTATGCCAACAAGATTCGCCAGCCATGAAATGAAAATGTTTATTACTGCTCTTGGGCCTTACTGGCCTTAAATGCAGTGAATAATAAATAATAATAATAATACTGTGACCAAATTACCGTGACCGAATTACTGTGACCAAATTACCTTGTGACCGTTTTACCGTGACCAAGTTTCCGGTGACCAAATTTCCTGTGACCAAATTACCTACATTCTTCTGGCCATCCCCCAGGCAGATGCCTGGCCCATCCCCATCTCCTTGAGATACCGATCAACCTGGTGCAACCACGAGGCACCTGGTCGGCCCATTGGCCTCCTCCACTCACGAGACTCCCTCGCTGAGAGAATCTGGTGAGCAGGATCAGCGTCAGGAAAAGAGCCACATGTCCATACAACCGCAGCTGACGCTCACAGACTATGCAGGTAATAAATCTCATTTGAGTCTCTGTCAACAATCGCTCATTGGACACAAAGTCCGACCAGCGATAGCCAAGGATTCTCCGAAGAGACCTGGTGCCAAAGGAATTAAGTCTCCGTCTCAGATTCTTGGTGAGAGTCCAAGTCTCACATCCATAGAGCAAGACTGGAAGCACCAAGGACCTGAAGACTCAGATTTTCGTCCTCCCACAGGTACCGGCAGCGCCACACCCATTATCCAGTCAATCAACGACTTCCCAGTCCCGACCCAGACGTCTATTGACCTCTGACTCACAGCCAGCAGAGACATGAATATCACTGCCAAGGTAAGTGAATCTCTGCATGACCTCAACATCCTCACCACAAACAGGCACAGACAGGACAGCAGCATCCAAGATGTCACCGAAAGCCTGGATCTTAGTTTTGACCCAGGAAACCCGTAATTCCAGCGGCTCCGACTCTTCATTCAGCACCGCGAGGGCCCCCAAAAGGATATCGAAAGTCTCTGCAAAGATGACTGCATCACCTGTGAAATCAAGGTCAGGGATCTTGACATTCCCAAACGATGCACCGCAGCTTGATCTCTCCAACATCCTCCCTAGAATCCAGCCCATACAAGTGCTGAAAAGTGTGGGGGCCAGTACACACACCCTGACGAACTCCAGTAACAACTGGAAATAAGTTAGAGATGGTACCACCACATCTCACAGCACTCAGTACCAGAGTAGAGTTCAGACATCAAATCGATCAGTTTTGGTGCACCCCACGAAGACCAATAATCATCCAGAGGGCATTCCGATTCACTGAATCAAATGCTTTACAGAGATCAACATAGGCTGCAAGCAGCCCCTGCTGAAACTCTCGTCTGCGTTCGGTGAGGACCCGAAGAGCAAGGATACGGTCAATCGTTGACCTCTTTGGTGTAAAGCCTGACTGCTCTGGATGCTGGTGCTGAAGCAGATGGTGGCGAACCCTATCAAGAATTATCCGAGCAAAAACCTTGCCCGGCACTGAGAGCAGCGCCACCCTTCAGTAGTTGTTGCAGTCTTGGTGATCACCCTTCCCTTTCCAGAGAGGGACAACAAGGCTCCTCTTCCGGTCAGTTGTCGTCAGATTTCTAAAATCCTCAATTTTCATCCGATTGACTTGTAATTTGAAGGGGATTTGCATACCAGGTCACTGAATTCAACCACCAGTTATGTTTGAGGTCTACAGGTCAACATAGGCCCAATTTCTAAAATTGTCAGTTTTCATCCGATTGACTGGAAATTTGAAGAGGATTTGCATATTTGGTCAATTATTTTTGAGGTCAACATCGGCCAAAGGTCAACAACTTAGGAAAGATTTCTAAAATCCTTTAATTTCATGCGATTGACATGAAATTCAAACGGGATTTGCACATCGGGTCACAGAATTGAACCTCCATTTGTTTTTGAAGTCTAAGAGTCAAAAGGTCAACATCTTGGCCAAGTTTCTAAAATTGTCAATCTTCATTAAATTGACATGAAATTTGAACAGGATTTGCATATTTTATCATTGAATTTAACCACCAATTATTTTCAAGGTGAAATCTATTTTATGGATTTCAAAGTATCGTGTTCTGTACGACGTCTTTCTTGTTTGATTGTCTGTCTGTGAGCAGGATATTTCAAGTTATGGACATATTCAGACAAAACTTGGTGGACAAGTTGGGTGTGTGATGACGAATCGATCAGATTTTGGTGAAGATCTGGATACCGATCCGGATAAGAGTAATTTTTTGAAAGAAAGATAGGGCCAAAAACGATATATAGCACGACATCTCAAAAATTTGGGGACGGATTCGGACGAAACTTGGTGGACATGTTGGGTGTGTGACAAGGACAAATTGATGAGACATTGGTGAAGATCCGAATCCGAATACAAGAATTTTTGAAAAGTAATTCTTCACCATTGAGTGATATGGCTACAGACAATATAAAGCATGATATCTCAAAGTTGTGAATGGATTCGGATGGAATTTGGTGGACAGTTTGGGTGTTTGACAAGGAAGAATTGATTAGATTTTGGTGAATATCCAGTGCCAGATTCCAGAATTTTTTTGACCTGATTCTTCTCCATAGAGATATAGAGCTAAAAACGGTATATAGCACAATATATCAAAACTCTGGACAGATTCAAACAAAACTTGGTGGATAAGTTGGGTAGGTAGCAAGAACTATCCGATGAGATTTTAGTTAAGGTCCGGATGCAGATTAGGCCTATTAGTGGGATACAAAACGTGAACTGCTGTCTGGCGGAGGTTTGCCCTTCCCGAGTGCTGTTCTAGTTATGTATTTTAATCAAACGAACTCTGTAATATGAGATCACGGTCACTCTGTTAAAAAATTTCGAAAAAAATACATTGAGCATGCACAATATTTATGGAAAGCAATGCAATTAATAACTAATCTCAGGAACGATGACAATATTTCTGTAAGATTCATTCATGTCACAGTGAATTTTTTTTCACTTTTGTGTCACCATGACCACATCAAAATATATAAAAACATGTCCTAAAATGGTCACTTGACACAATTTAATGTCGTCTCAAAGAGTTGATGACTTGTTTTGGCTGGTGAGTTAATATTTCAATTTTTAATGCAATGATGAATGCCGCCTCCCCCTTTTCCCATATAAGCTTCCAAAACCCCAGACTCTTACTAAAACCGAAGAACAGCCTGTCATTGTTTTCTCAACCTTTTATTCATTGGAATTGATTGATTGTGACTGAAATTTTGAAATGCTTTGACACTGTTAAGGATTGTGTTTGTTAAGTGCGTGCATGCTTGCGTGTTTCAACGTCTGTCTCTGACCCTGTCTGTAACTGACCAGCCTTTCTCTGTCTCTCTATCTCTCTCTTTTTTTTCTCTCTCCTTCTCTCCTTCCTCCAATCCATTAGGGTTTCTCTGGATCTCATGTATATCCAAGCTAATACTGGACCAGTGTGGCAGAACAAGACAAATCTGGCCTTTTGGCGTGGCCGGGACAGTCGGCAGGAGAGGCTGGATCTTGTTCAAATGTCAAGGAAACATCCTCACATCATTGATGCAGCAATCACAAATTTCTTCTTCTTCAAACATGATGAAGCCTTGTATGGTCCAACTGTAACCCCCATCTCCTTTTTTGACTTCTTCAATGTGATTATTACCCCTTCTTCTGTTTTTTTTTTGTTTAATTAAATCTTAAGAAAAATGCTATTTATTGATATTATGACGACCATTGTGTTATTTTGAAGCACGCTTGCATTTGTCTATCGACGTGATTACGGCAGCTGGATTGTGGTGCATCTGTCTCCTCATGCTGGCACAGCCATGATGATAAATGTGTAAGAGCCTTTTGTACTTTTTCAGCCAATAAGAAGCTGGTGTTTAATCATCCAGTGATAGTTAGACTGTGCTGGCATGAGTGTCCAGTAGGTTTGGTTGATCTGGCGTTTGCTCCTCATGTTCTCGATAAAGGTAATGTTATGCAACAGAATTTAGTTAACTTTGCCCTTCCCCTCCCCTCTCCCACACCCCCATTCCACACTTTAGACAAGTGAAAAGTGCAAAAACGAAACATATTATGAGTTCTCAAAAGCAATCAAATTCCATGTTCTTGACAGCCTTGAGAATTTTTCATATATATAACAGATCTCCTCATCTCTTCCCTTTTCAAGGGGTTAGCTCCAATGGTACCAATCTTCTGTCCTGCCTTGACCACGATACTCGTCCACTTCCGTCTGCCCCCAGTCAACTCTCTCCACTTTCCAACCACCCCCACCTTATTGATATCCCTTCTCACGCAATATTTCCATCTCAACCGCGGTCTATCTCTTTTCCTCCTCGCTCGCCCCTTCAACTCATCCACTTTCTTTGCCATTCTCTCTTCCCCCATCCGCACCACATGACCAGCCCACTTCAGCTGGCTTTTTACCAATCTCCCCATCAAACTTATTTGCATTTCATTTTCCTCCCTCAGTTAATCCACCTTCCTCCTATCCACCCTGTTCCCTCTTGCAATTCTCTTGACCCAGTTGTTCTCGCCGACCTGCAGCCTCTGTTGTTGATTCTCTCTCTGTCAGTGCCACTGTTTGCAAACCGTAAAGGTAGGCTGGCTTGATACAAGACACCTGAACTTTCCCTTTCAAAATTCTTGATATTTTTCTGTATGCCATCATTCCCTCCACCCTCCCATACCATCCTCCACACCTCTGCCTCTGACCTACCATCCCTGATCACTGTCCCCCCCCCCCTCTAGATACTTAAATCTATTTCCCTCTCTGATCTTTCCCCTCTAACCTGATATTCATTTATTTTCTCTGCTACCTGACTCACATCACCTCAGTCTTCAACATACTCATCTTCAGTCCATGCTTACCGAATGCCTCCTTTCAGTACTTCCGGAATCTCCCACTTACTCTCCGCCACAACAGCCAGGTAATCAGCATACAAAATCCTCCCCAGAATACCTTTCCTTTTTACCCTTCTGCTTACCAGCTCAATCACTGTGATAAACATGAGTGGACTGATAGTGCTTCCCGGCCTGAAACCGATGTTCACACTGATCTGACATCCCAGCACAAACCAAAACTCTTCCCTTCATTTCCTTGTACATCCGCTCCATAAACTCAACTTCTGCTTCTGGAACTCCCATCCATATCAGTGTCGCCATCACCATCTCTCTCGGTACAGTGTCGTAGGCCTTCTCCAGATCCACAAACCCCGGTGCCATTTCACCTTGTTCCTCAAGTCTCTTCACCACCAGCTATCTCAGCGTGAACATCCCATCTGTTGTCCCCCTACCCATTCTAAACCCAGGTGTTACTCTTCGCCGATCCACATCTCCATCCTCTTCTTTATCCTCTTGTCCAGAATCCTCTCCAGTACTTTGGTGACATTATTAATGTCATGAAGGTACTGACATAACTAATGTAAAGACATCTATGGTTTTTGAATTTCAGTCATTTATGAGATTTATAAGAATGCAATGTGAATTATGATGCGACCTTTGCATATAACATGAATGTTCCATTTAATTTGAGAAACTTGTGTTAAGCTACCTGAAACATAAGTGTATTCTCTTTGCTCGGCTGTACAACACTTGTATGTGATGGAGTAATTAGCACATTTGGAACAGCATTTGTGTGGGTGATGACAGAAAAGCATGGTGTCCGAACATATTTTAATCATGCAGTAACATAGCATAGCCACATGGGATAATCCAGGCATAGTGTGGGCTGGTGAGCCATTTGGATAGGAAGTCACCAGGTTGGTGAATCGCAGCGGATGATTGTCGAAGGTAAAAAGGTGTATAGCAGAGACCCTCTGGCTAGTGAGAATATATAAGGGGCCTGATTCATTAGAGATGTGGATTGGTCTTGATAAGAGTCCTTTTGGGGGAGAGAACAGATTGTTAGAGAGAGGTACAAGGCTACAATCTAAGTGCTGTTGATTGAGTACCTCTTATGAGTACAAGTACTTCACATGGCAGCACTTTTTGAGAGCAAGGCACCCATGCACTGCTCTGAAAGACCATTCAACTGAGTCAGAACATCCACCAGGTGGCAGTGCAGTGCAGGGCACTTGGGTAGCACATAGTTACCTCGCGGCAGTGTTGCACGTGCGAAATAGGTTTTGCAGTGTGTGCAAGATGGCCACATGGTTTGAGAGTGAAGCACTGTTGTGCTGCTCTGAAGGAGAATGTTCAGATGAGTCAGAGCACAGGCCGGGTGGCTGTGCGGTACAGCGGACTTGATTTAGCTCTCACTTGCCAGGCGAGAGCTCAACAAAAGTCTGCTAGTGCACACTCATTTATTGGACGGAAACTGCTTCGAAGTAGTCCCAGGCTCCCCACCTCTGAAATCTGAGCTGAGGGTCGGGATCACGAGCCATAGTAGCCGCATCAGCATCACATTTTGCAGGCTGGTGTTTGGAGCATGATGAATGTGGATCCAGAGGAGTCCATGCAACAGACCAGCGGCCATCCAATCAGGCATCGAGAATTGTGCAAGGAGACTTTTTTTTTAATGTACATCCTACTTTTCCACCTTTCCTTTGGCCCTGGTGTCTTCCCTGAGCTCCTTATACCATGTCCTCATGAGAGTTTTGGGTGCGAGTGTATATTTTGTCTTTCCACTGATCCAATTACTTTCCATCCATACTCTCGTGTTCCTCCGATGCCCCTATTTACTCATCTGACCATTTTGTCTCCAAGTGTTGTTAAAGAGTGACCACAATGATAAAGTATCTGCCTGTTCACACAGGTAACCTGGCCGAGACTACAATCTGCCCTCTCACAGTGGGCTACCTTGTCTGCCAAATCTGATATTGATTCCAATATGGGAATGCTTTCACAAAGTTTTCAAATGCACCAGTTTATCCTTTGTGTCCTGGTACACTGAATCCTTTCGTGAGGCACTTGCGGTCACTCAACTTACTTTCTCAGCATGGAAGGATAATGAGACTGCGAACAACCTCAGTTGAGTGAGGCTCACACAAGTGTGTCCATCATTGGGCAAGCCAGTAAACATAATCTTGCCACTCTGTCAAACCAGTCCTTATTTGAGAGTCCTGGTGGCATAATGTCAAGTACTTTTCTGTTGTATGCTCTCCTCCATGCCCTTTCTCTCTGTAAAGGCCTCAGACTGCAATGGTTGAAATCGGTATTTGCCTCCAAATTTTGTCGACCCAACCCACTGCTTCAGTCATCATCTTACCCGCTCGTACCCAATGCCCACTGAGTGTCTTTCTCACTAGTGTCGTACCCAGTGCCAGTGTCTTTCTCACTCAAAAACGAAGAGAGTGTTGAGTCTTGCATCGACTCTGCATTGGCAATGGGGTCAGATGACAACAGTGTCTATGTTCTCAAATGCTATTCTGCTGCTCTTGCTTCTCCACTTTATACTCTCTTCACCCTGTCCTCCTTTTGTCGCCTCTCATCTACCTGGAAGTTTGCTAACATCACTACCATTAACACCCCCAATCATTTATCAGACTTTATTTTGCTTCTTTTCTTTATACAAAGTCCAGGCTCGTGGAAGAGCGAGAAAGGATCAGGATGCAACAGAACAAAAGGAACAGTAGAAAGAGAGGGGGGAAACACCAACAACAGGGTTGAAGGACAAAATAGAGGGAGACTTGGACAAATAATGGATATGGGAAGGAATGAGGGTTGTGGGACGATGCTTGAGGCAGACAAGATGGATACAGAAGCAATCTCTCAGGAAGAAAAAACTGGAAATTTAGGAGGTGGGCTGGGAGGTGAGGGTCGTGTGGCTGGGAGGAGGAGATGATTAATATGGGTAGAAAAGATCTTGGTTTTGGTTTGGGTATGATCTGACATGGTGGTGAACAGCTGTCTTGAAGACCTGGAGAGTAAAATGAGATTGAAGAGAATGTGGAAGTTGTTTCCACAGTTGGGGAAAAAAGAGGAAGGAGCAAATGAGTGGATGTGAGCAGTAATTCTGGATTTTGTGAGTTTCACCAGAAGGGGGTTAATGGTGGACCATGTGTGCCCTGCAGAAACCTGGGGGGACAAAGCAGGAATGAGGCAGTAGGAAGGAAGGGGTAGAAGACAGAGAGACCACCGACCTGTCTGCGATGGGACAGTGATAGTCTCAGCTTCATCGTGGGAGAGTACAATGATCTAGAAGGCCTTGGATTCCACAGCATCAAGCTGAGCAAGGTGTGAGGCAGGGGTGCCAGCCGAGAGGGGAGAGCATTACTCCATCAAGCTGTGGATGGAGGCTTTGTAAATGGATACACCAAGTGTAGGTGAGCATACCAAAAATGTTGAAAACCTAAAATGAAAATGACATGATTGAAAAAGACAAAAGCTATGCTTATGTAATATTCATTAAAGAATAAAACTTTATTAAAGTGGTAGCTTTCTTCCATTTCTAATTTCCTTGTCTGCTCGACTTGGTGTAGCCAGACCATTCAGTGTCGGGATTTCGGCAGGAAAAGCTGCCAAACGAAAGGAAGGCCAAACAAGCAATAGGAAATGCAAAGATTCATGCTGTGGCTTCTTCTTTTGTGTGCAGCACATGGCTGTGAGAAGCATCATTGGCTAAGAAGGCACAGCTGTGCTGCTGACACAACACCACTTGTAGGTTAGGGCAGAAATTTAGAATTTGGCTTGTGTGTTAGCAATAACTCACCTACTATTCATGAAGAACACCGAGGGATCTTTAACATCCAGAAATTAATGGTGGCAGAGGGACGATGTTTAAAGTCCACCCGAGGGACAACACACACATTGATGTCTTGTCCAGCCTGCGATACACCAGGATGACAGTTTAGTCTGGGTCGGGATTCAACAGAGCTCTGTCCTTGGAGTGTTACCATCTTTTTCCTTTGGTCCATGTTTTTTTTTTTTGTATAGCTTCTTTTTTTAATCCAGTATACAAGACTGATTCTCATGAAAGAGCGAGACTCACAGTTAAGTTTAATGAGTCACCAGAAATGTATTATGTAGAAAAAATATAAACAAGATCCTTTTCAGACATTAATGAAACTGATTGTTTTTACTTTTTTTGATATCTCAAAATCACGACCATGGTGAACAGTCAAATCCTTAATATTCATCATGCCAATCTGAGTTATGTGTGTTACACTTTAGTTTTGTGATGAACTTTGAAGACTTACTGTGTTGTATCACAAATTTTCTCAACTGTTTATTAATGAGCACATAGTGTCCGTTTCTCTCATGTTTGACAAAAACTCATAAACTGGAAATTTAATTTTGGAAGCATTGCAAGAAATTGTTATTTTGACCATATTTCCATCAGTCTTGAAGTTTGCATTGCTGTTCAGTGTGAAAAATGAGGCTTTCTTCACTTAATTTATGATCTTTCTTGAGTGCATTTTTTATTGATTTGCATGAAGTATTTGACATTTAATTATTGGAGGAAAGTTTTTATATGTTGTATTTCTTTAATACATGTCACCGTGATAGAAGTGTTGGCAAATATTTCCCCAGATTATCCACTAACTTATTTTATTCCTACATTTTCATGATTAAATATAAAGATGTTAGCTCTGTTTGTTTTTACCATCCTTATGGAATTTTCTGTCCTTATTGTTTAGCTCTCTTTTTTTCAAGATGGGAAATAACATTTAAAAAAATATTTTCGTGAAATAAAAAAAAAACATTTTATGAATCTTTTTTGAAATCCTGACTGGCAAGCTTTATGTTTAAATTTTTTAATTTTCTTTTCTGCAGCACAAGTATCAGATCAACTTGGATGGTACAGTTGCTGCATACCGCCTGTCTTACCTGCTAGCTGGTGGGAGTCTGGTACTCAAGCAAGACTCATCATACTATGAGTTTTTTTATAAGGATCTTGTTCCATGGAAGCACTATGTCCCATTTCGTCGTGACCTTGGAGACCTTATGGACAAGTTACAATGGGCCAAGGATCATGATGAAGAGGTCAATTTTGAAGATTGTTTTATTTTTTTTTAATTTATTGATTTTATATTTCTATCCAATTTCTATGTTGTTGCCCTGAGCAAAAGTAATACTGTACTAATTTTTACTCATTATGTATTAATTTCTTTATTTTTACAAAAACTACGATCTCGTGAATATGTGGTAACATCTATTACATTCACAAGTCGCTTAGCCCTCCTAAATATTAATTCTTATTTCCACCATATTCTAATGTTTAAAAGTAACCAAATAATTTGGAATACTTGTGACCCAAAATGTTAAACCCACAACAGACTGATGTGATTTCCCAACTCATTGTTCTGGGTATTTATAAATACTAGAAACACCCACTCCCTTCAGGAGTATTGGCAAGTTGTCTCCTCTCCCCTCCCCCACTCTCATGGGGGCAGGGGTGGCGGGGGGGGGAAGGGTTACCCTGGGTACTACCAACATGTATGCAAAATTTGGTGGCGATCAGGTGAAAAATACTCCATTCAGCGAGAGCAGTACTCCACAAAGGCCTTGTAGGATGTAAATACTTCTGCCTTTTCACAGAATAACTTAGAACAATAGCTTCACTATATCGTCGAAGTCTGGTGTTGGCTTAGTGGTTAGGGTGGCAGCTTGGGATCCCAGGGTCCTGAGTTCAAGCCCTGTTGGCTGCTGAATTAACACCAGGGGGTTGACTCAGCCTGTCATCCTTCCGAGGTCGGCGAAATGAGTACCAGTGCACTGGTCCCGGTGTATTCCCCGGTTAGAATAGGTGTACCATATCCCTGTGTGTCCTAAGAGGCGACCAGGGTTGGCGTCAGGAAGGGCATCCGGCCATAAAACATTGCCTCAAGAAAAAGTTAACCCCTGCTCAGCAGGGAAAAATGGCTGTAAAAATGGTCATTTTATTTTTTTTAATCGCTTCACTATATCGTCAACTCAGCAATTTATACCTCATGATGAGGTCCTGAAGTTCAAGGGACTGAAAATATTTCAGTGACTGATCCTGTAAATCAGGAGTTCTTAACCTTTTGATGATTCCAGACCCCCAATGGATTGCCCAACATGGTCCCATACCCCTTTCGCTTGACTGTCAAAATCATCATCATCACCAGTCCTATTAGTTGACTATGAATTCCAAAGATGTCAATAGCTTGAATTTATTTTAGATATGGATAGCTAGGAATAGAATATGAAAGGCAATCATAAGCATTTATCATATATATTTACAAAAAAAAAAAATAATAACCGAAAAATTACAAATATACAAACATTGAATAACAGTGAATATTGAATAACAGTGCTCGTTTAATATAATCTAACATTCTAACCAACTATAAATTAGTAAATCAAATATGTACAAATATTCAGAGATCGAGTCCCATACCCCCAGCATTTAGTTCCCATACACCCAAGGGGTATGGATACCCCCGGTTAAGAAACCCTGCTGTAAATAGATAGCTGGGTTTGTTGGATTACGCTTCCTGAGTGATGGGGTGAGCTGTGGTCACTTGTAGAACTTCTAGATTAGTATTTTTGATCGTGGAAATCACAAGGTTATTGAAATTTTTCATCCTAATTCTAGTCATGGTTCTTTTCATTATTTATTTTGTTGTTCTGGTGTAATTTAAATTGTATTTGTCACAGGCGCAGAAGATTGCGAAAGAGGGCCAGGAGTTCATTCGAAACAATCTGATGTCTGAAAAGATATTCTGCTACTATCAGAGTCTTTTAGAGGTGAGAATACACATGATGCACATGATAAAAACAAAGCTAAATCTTCAGTGCAATCATATATATATATATATATATATATATATATATATATACATATATATATATATATATATATATATATATATATATATATATTGTCCCAAAAAAATGTACTCGCTCTTTAAATGATAATAAATGCGTTGTTTATTGACTTAGAAACAAGATCAATGGTTAAACATATAAATGCATGTTTACAAATGTTCAAACTGACGACCATCACGTTCCAAACACAGCCGATAATGCGGACCAATGGATTCAACAGCTTTACGAATCATTTCATTTGGAACTGCAAGACATTGTCTTTCAATTTCCTCTTTCAGGTCATCGACTGTTGCTGGTTTTGAGCCGTAAACCTTCTCTTTTTGATATCCCCATAAAAAGAAGTCCATTGGAGTGAGGTCTGGGTAACGTGCAGGGAATTCAACACTACCTCTTCACCCAATCCATCTGTTCGGAAAAGTTGCTTTGAGATAGGCCCTTACATCACGGTGGTAGTGGGGAAGTGCTCCATCTTGCTGAAAGTAAATCTCTTCATCACCAAATATCTCTTCGACAGGTGGACCGACGGATTCCTGCAGCAACTTTAAGTAAACATCCCCAGTGACAGTTTGGTCAAAAAAGAATGGCCCTAGGATGCCCAATGCTGATATCCCACACCACACAGTAACCCCTGGTAAGTTTAAATGGTGTTCCGTAGTAACACGCGGATTTTCAGGAGCCCAGTACGTGCAATTGTGTCGGTTAATTGAGCCATTTAACTTGAAGCTGGCCTCGTCACTCCAAACAATTTTGGATGGAAATGCTGCATCTTCTTCGCATTTGCCCAGGTACCACTCACAAAATTCAGCTCTCCGGTCAGGATCGTCTTCATTTAGAGCGAGGATTAATTTTGGAATGTAACTTTTCCAATTAATTCGCTTCAAAATGCGATGGGCGCTTGATTTTGGGATTCCTGTCTCACAAACCATTTGTCGTACAGATTTCTGTGGGGATCGGTGGAGGGTTTCCAGCAATTGATTTTCCTTTGCGGGGGGTGGTTGATGACCGTGGTCTTCCTGAACGCTCCTCATGGACGTCATGCACAGTTCCATCTGTTTCAAACTTATCTCGGAAGCGAGCAATGGTGCGTCGTGTTGGTGGATCTTTGTGAAAATGTCTTCTAAATTGTCTTTGCACTTCCATGATGTTTTCCTGCTTCCAGTAGCACTTTGTGATAAATTTTCTTTCTTCAAAACCTAGTCATACTTCTGCCATTATTAGGGTCAATTTGATCTTAAAAGAAATGAAAAATTCAATGAGTTATGAGGAGCCAAAATGTGAGTACATTTTTTTGGGACACCCTGTATGTATGTGTGTGTGTGTATGTATATGTATATGTATATGTATATGTATATGTATATGTATATGTATATCAATTTCAATAAACCAAACTACGGTGGATTCGGGTACTCCCGGGAAGGTTTGTGATGAAATTTTATTTTTTTATTTATGATTATACAGATCTATATCTGTATTATAAAAGGAGCCGTGTCTGTTTGTCGTGTTATAACTTGAGAACATATTAGCAATTTCAATAAATCGAACTGCGGTGAATTCAGGGAACTCCTGGGAAGGTTTGTGATGAAAAAAAGTTTTTTTTTTGTTTTTTTTAATGGACACATGGGTACATGTGCGAAACTGCAAACACCAACTTGTGACGCAGGTTATCCCTGCACTCAGAATCCTTTTTCTTCTTGATGAGCCATCACAGCAAAGATTGGTATTTCCGTCAGCGAAGCGACGGGTCTTATATTCTCTTAATGTTATACAGCAGATTCCCAATTCGACAGAAATGAATTCTGTGGACTGTTCTTCAAAGTTAATGTTTGTCTTAATTTGAGTTTATTGTGCCATATCTTTTTCTTTCCAAAAAAAATAACATTCCATGTAACCTGACCTCTGCAGCACATGATCTTGGCTAGCGCTGTTTCTACTATTATTGAAGTCGACTTGACTGGCAACATTCTCAGCATGATTGCAAAATTCAGCCATTTCTCGAGAAATGCTGTTTGTGCCTCAGCTGTTGGCTGTGTTTGTTTGATTATCCTTCGAACTTGGTGATCTTTTCGGGAAGCGTTGTTTCATTCCACTGCGATTGCTGCAAACTTGTGTTCATGCCATCTTTATGCAAGTGGCCTGAGGAATGGATGCAAAGGTGTTTTGGGCGTTTTTTGCATACATAGTCGAGGCTTGTGGAAAGCTGGTGCATTGAAAAGATCAGGACTTAACAGGACAAAAGGAACAGCACAGAGAGAGAGGGGAACACCAAGAGCAGAGTTGAAGGCCAAGATAGAGGGAGACTGGGACAAACAATGGGTGTGGGGAGGAATGGGGGGCAGGAAAGGACAAGATGGATACAGAAGGAAACTTGCAGGGCAGAAAACTGGCTATTTGGACAGAGAATGGCTTGGGGTGGGTTATTGAGGGTATAAAAGATCATGGTTTTGGATTGGGGATGATCTGAGATGGTGGTGAACAGCTGTATCGAAGACCTGGAGGGAAGAATGAGATTGGAGAGAATGTGGATCTGCGATGATTGTGAACAGCTGTTTTGAAGACCTTGAGGGAAGAATGACGTTGAAAATAATGTGTAAGTTTGTGCTCTAGTTATAATCTGTGTTTACAGTTAAGGGGAAAAGGTAGCACCAACATTATCAGAGAGTTGTTATGTTCAGGTGTCGAAAGTTGGTGGCAGCAAACAGATGTGCATAATCATAGGAATTGTAATTGTTTGCTCACCTTAATTTGCTGGACCCTTTCACCAGGCATAAACACAGTGATGTTGGCAGTGCTTTGGCGAGTTGGCATAGATTATTAAAACTGAGCGAGAGAATTATAGGTCAGGTCAGGTATGGAAGCATGCGCTAGAGCAGCGCGTTGCTGCGTCCAATTTCTGCCAGTACTCCAGGGGCCTCTGTCTGGCCATCCCCCAGGCAGATGCCTGGCCCATCCCGATCTCCATGATCAACCTGCTGCTGATCTGATGTTGATCAACCTGCTGCAACCATGAGGCATGTGGTCAGCCCATTGGCATCCTCAACTCAAAAGACTCCCTTGCTGAAAGAATCTGGTTTGCAGGATCAGCATCAGGAAAATGAGCCACATGTCCATGCAGCCACAGCTGACAATAGCAGACTATGCAGGTAACAAATCTCATTTGAGTCTCAGCAACCGCTCGTTGCGCACACAGTCCGACCAGCGATAGCCAAGGATTCTCAGAAGAGACCTGGTACCAAAGGAATTGAATCACCATCTCAGATCCCTGGTTAGAGTCCAAGTCTCACATACGGAGAGCAAGACTGGAAGCACCAAGGACCTGAAGACTCGGACTTTCATCCTCCTGCACAGGTCCTGACAGCACCACACCCCATGATCCAGTGAATCCATGACTCCCCAGACGTCGATTGACCTCTGGCTCAGCTAGCAGAGACATGAATATCACTGTCAGGGTAAGTAAATCTCTGCATGACCTCAACATGCTCACCACAAATGGGTGCAGATAAGACAGCAGCATCCAATATGTCATTGAAAGCCTGGATATTCGCTTTTACCCAGGAAATCCGTATTCGCAGCGGATCCGACTCCTCAATCAGCACCTCGAGGGCCCCCAAAAAGATATCTAGAGTCTCTGCAAAGATGATTGAATCATCTGTGAAATCAGGGTCAGAGATCTTGACATTCCCAAATGATGCATCGCAGCTTGGTCTCTGACATCCTCCCCAGAATCCAGTCCACACAAGCGCTGAAAAGTGTGGGGGCCAGTGCATACCCCTGACGAACTCCAGTATCAACTGGAAATAAGTCAGAGATGGTATCACCACATCTTACAGCACTCTCAGTACCAGAGTATAGTTCAGACATCAGATTGATCAGTTTTGGTGGCACCCCACGAACACCATGAATCCTCCAGAGGGCATCCCGATTGACTGAATGGAACACTTTGCAGAGATCAACATTGGCTGCATGCACCCCCCTGCCAAAACTCTCATCTGCATTCGGTGAGGACATGAAGAGCAAGGATACAGTCAATTGTTGACCCTTTTGGTTGAAAGCCTGACTGCTCTGGGTGCTGCTGCTCAAGCAGATGGTGGTGAACCCAATCAAAAATTATCTGAGTAAAGACCTTGCCCGGTACTGAGAGCAATATCACCCCTCGGTAGTTGTTGCAGTCTTTGCGATCACCCTTCCCTTTCCAGAGAGGGACAACAAGGCCCCTCTTCCAGTCTGTTGGGATGATGCCTATGTTCCAGGCAGAACACAGAATTGCATACAACGACACGATTGCAGCATTTCCACTAGCTTTGAGAAGTCCAGCATGGATGCCACAAATATCAGGAGCTTCACCCCATTTCAACTGGTTCACCGCAGCTGTGTTTCCACAAACAAAGGTGGATCACAGTTGATTGGAGGGTCAGCAATAGGGATCGTAACCACCCTGACATCCAACTCATCTGCTGGTGGATCAGTCTGATACAGCAGCTCAAAGTAACCAGCCCAGCGGGCCTTCACTGTGGATTCCTCTCTCAAGAGCCGTCCACCCTCTGCTCTAACTGCAGTACACCGAGGGATGGGCTTGGAGGAATGCAATGCGTGAATTCCCCTGCAAGCAGGACGTGAATCGCATGTCCACAGGTGATGCTCTACCCCCTCACAGATTCCTTGCACACAGGCCTCCTTGTCCACCCTCAGTGCATGTACAGTTTTATGCCTCAGCTCCCTGAACAGCTCAGTTCTGCCATTAAGCTTGGCCCTGCGACTCTGGTCAATGGTATCAAGTGTCCCTTTGGAGACAAAAATTTTTATCGCCCTACAGTGAGTTCAAAGATATCCTTCGGCAACATCAAGGCGGGTGGTCTTGAAGACACTCCACAACTCTTCAGGATTCCCCAAAGCACCCAGACCCCTCAAATCCCCACTCAGCCTGTTCGAAAACTCCTCAGAGCTACCCTCTCATCCTTGAGCTTGCCAACATCCAGCCAAGGCTGGGATGGTATAAATTCTCCCGGATTTAAGCTTCAACTTCAGAGTTGCTGCCACACGCCTGTGGTCGATATTGAGGAAGTGAGCATTCTGGTGGACCCCGCAGTTTTGGGTCATCCCCCGGCGATCATCTACAATCACATGGTCAATCTTCTTTGCCACACTGCCAGTGTTGGAATACCAAGTCTCATAACCATCCCACATGTCTCATAACCATCCCAAACAGCTCCAGTTGATGCAGTGAAATCCCCTAAGACTAGAAGTGTTCCACAAAAAAAATTTGATGACATGATGGTCACGTGATTTGGCAGCCATATTGTTAATTTGTTTTTTTTTTACAAATAAACCTTCAAAAATCTTCTTCTCCGAAATGGTTGAACAGTTTGAGGTGAAACTTTACACAATTGACTGCCTATCCATGAGGAACAAAAGGTTCACACATATTGGCAGTGCCTGGATGGGTTTGAGGGTCGAGGAGTAGCAGCTGAAATTGCGAATCCTATCCAGGTTCCTCCTGATGACTTCATCTTTTTTTTTCTTTTTTTTTTCTTGTTTGAGTTCCTTCTGATGACTCCAATGCAGGACTGTTCCTATTTGGTCTTCCATTTGCTTTGAATCGAATTTATTTTGTCCCATTCTGAATTCAATTGAATAGTAATATTAAAAAAAAACCATCGTGTGTCAGGGTCAGGTGTCCGATCAAAGTGGGGTTGCATTAAAGCGGGACGTCTTGGTACCCGGTCATCACTGCCAGCAGTTATGAAGTGGCAGTTCTAATTATGTCTCTTATTAATTACATAACACACCAGGACCCAAACGCCATTCAAAATGAACGACACAAAACTACGCAAACACCACACAACACGTCACACAAAACAAGTCCTGACGAAGGTCTGCAATCTCTGATTGCTCTTTTTTTCATGTTTGTTTTACTGCCCCTTCCTCTCCATCCGAGGTGTCCTTTTTTCTTGGCTACAATTCATAAACCTCTTTAACTGTATAATGGATGGACTTAAACCGGTTGGATGTGTTGCAGGCGCTCCCCCTGTTGGGCAGGACCTTTGCAACAAGTGCAGGTGTGGCACATTGGTTTGGTCTACAGGACAGATGTGATGTGATATTTGGATGTAATTCTACATGGGATAGTTTGCCAACCCGTATTTTGTAGGGAATCCACTCCACGCTGATAACACCCATTGAGGCAGAAAAGCATCCTTGAATTGATTACTTTAACATGGTGTCGGGGAAACGGGTTGGAGAGGTGGCGGTCTGCCGTTATCCCTGCCTGAAAAACTTCTAAAGCCTTCGGACTGATTAATACCATGGGTATCAGAAGCAGTGACACTACATTTAGCGGTGAAGCAGTTGTGTGTCTTTCACAGATTGCAACTAAGCTACATGTCCACTTTAAATTTGATATGTCCTTTCCAAACCACTCAGGAATCTCGTTCACTCTATAATGGAGGCCTAAACTGGGTGTATGCATGGTAAGCTCTATTAGTCAGGACCTTAACAGCGAGTACTTGTGTGGCACAGGGGTCCAGGTTCCATAATCGTTTTCTTACCTTTGGAGGCAAGTCGCTCAAAGCAGAGACAAAAAGCTGCTACCATCAGAAACCATAGTTGATGAAAATGCTAAAGATGCAATTCCCATATATACATGCACGAGTAGTAATGCCCGGCATTGCTCGGGCTAGCAATAAAGCCTGGCGTTGCCTGGGCTTTCTTGCAAATTTCCTGAATAGCTGTTAGGGGTTAGCGGTTAGGGTTAGCGGTTAGGGTTAGGGTTAGTGGTTAGGGTTCGCTGTTAGGGTTAAGGTTAGGGTTAGCTGTTAGGGTTAGGGTTAGCTGTTAGGGTTAGGGTTAGCTGTTAGGGTTAGCATTAGGGTAGCTAACCCTAACCCTAACACTAACCCAAACCCTAACCCTAACCCTAACAGCTTGGCGTAGTGGAGGTAAACAGTGCCCGGGGCAAAGCGGAAATTTGCGTCCCCCGTAGGCCTTAAACTTGAGTGGATTTGAATGGAAAATCCCATAAGGGATATCGATTTATCGATTTTTTTCGAATATCGGAAGTGTTATGGAAAAAATTTATAGCCAATGACCTAAGTTGGACCAAAAGCCATAATCGTACCGAATTTGAATGGAATCCGTTGGAGTTTGTGAAAATGCATCAAAACGAATTTTGAGGGGCCTCTTAAGGAAGACAATAATATCATTAGTATATTTGCCAAATCTTGTTTCATTTCATGCAGTAACAAAAATCTGATGGTGGAACAAAGAAAGGGGCGTGCCGAAATATTAATATAGATGTAGGAAGAGAAAGCTCGTATGACACCAGTCTCCATATGCATGAATTGTTTGTTTTTTTTGGATACCTTGTCGAGGCTCGTGTGAGAGCTAACACACAACGCACAGCAAGGGGGGCATGAGAAGAGGGGAGGGAGTGGGAAGGACAAAACAGTGGGGAACAGAGACATTAGGAGATCTGTGGAGGGGAGAGGGATGGGGGCGGGGAACATGGGGAATACAAGATGGACATTACAGGGACTTTCAGGAAGGAAAGCAGGGAATTTAAAGGAGGTGGGCTTGGCTGGATTATCGGGGGTAGAAAAGATCGAGGATTTGGATGGGGGATGATAAGAGGTGGTGGTGAGCAGCTGTTTTGAAGGCCTGGAGGGAATAATGAGATTGAATACAGTGAGGGAGTTTATTCCAAAGGCGGGGAAAAAGAGGAATGAAAGAGTGAAGGTGAGCAGCGATTCGTGATTTTGGTAGTTTTACCAGAAGGGGGTTGTTGGCGGACCTTGAGCGCCCTGCGGAAATGTGGTGGGGACATATCGCAGAGAGAGTAGTGGGGGGGGAGGGTGAGGCTGGAGAGAAAACAGAAAGACCACCGACCAACCTGCGGTGAGACAGTGAGAGGCCCAAAGACTCAGCCTCATTGCGGGAGATGCCAATGATCCGAATGATCCAAAAATGTCTGCATATAATCTGTTTTTTCGTGTTTTAGCAAATTAGTTAAAAATATATGTTTAATATCATAAGCCCTGTAGTGCGGAGAGTTTTTCTCTCTTCCTAAATAAGGACGGTTGTTACGAAAAGCTGTGGTCATGGGAAGGCATTTCTGTTGACGGAACACAAAAATGGACATCTGACAATTTTCGGCATCCAATTTTGTGAGTTAATTGTCACAGTTCAAACATTTATTTCATTAACCCTAATCACATTACCAAGATTTTCTCCAATAAACATCGCTTTCATGACCTTCACCAATTATACTGTACAATGTCACAAGTGTAATTTTGGTCTTGCGATTTTCTATGATTGTATTTGAAATCGTTCTTGACTTTTCTTCAGGCTTATGCAAAACGGCACACGTCTGTGCCAAAAATTCGACAGGGAATGGAACTGGTGGAACAACCCAAAGATGACCTTTTTCCTTGTACCTGCCACCGGAAACTGCAGGTGTGCAATATTATGCTGCATGCAAGCTCTTTGCAGACTGCCCTTCCACCTCAACACCATCAACATTCAGTTGATGGATATTCGGAAGGGCATGTTCAAATGTTATTGAAAATTACATAACTGCAGCGATGGTTGAATCGTGGCACAATTATTTATTGTATGTTCATCTTGGAAGGAAATGAAACTAGACTCTTTGTTCCTGCCCATGATTACCTCGTTATGAATCATCCATGTGTCCTCCTCCCACTCTGTTATTCTCATTGGTGTTTGTGGTCCTGCTTTCCCATGTCCACTGATATGTGAATTCTGCCTACTTCCTGCTTAAGGTCCTTCCCCTCCACATCTTCCATTTTAGACTTCCCATGTTCCCATCTTCCCCTCCCATTTTTGGACTTCACCACCCCAACTTTTCACTGCTAAGGCTCGTACGAGAGCTATCCCCCACATAACGTACAACAAGGGGAGTAGGAGACAAGAGAGAAGGGGTGGGGGAGGGAAAGAAAAAAGCAGTGTTGAACAGAGACGTGAGGAGATCTGTGGAAGGGAGAAGGATGGGGCGGGGTACACAGGGTAAACAAGATGGACACTACAGGCACTTTCCGGTCCTTACACTACAGGGACTCTCAGGAAGGAAAGTAGGTAATTTGAAGGAGGTGGGTTTGGGGTGGATTAGCAGGGGAAGAAAAGATCGTGGTTTTGGTTGGGGGAAAATAAGAGATTGTGGTGAACAGCTCTTTTGAATATCTGGAGGGAAGAGTGGGATTGAAGAGAGTGTGGGAGTTTGTTCCAAAGGCAGTAAAAAAAAGAGGAATGAAAGAGTGAAGGTGAACAGTGATTCATGATTTTGGTAGTTTTACCAGAAGGGGGTTGCTGGCGGGCATTGAGCGCCTTGCGGAAATATGGGGGGGGGGGGGACATATCTCAGACAGAGCAGGGGTCGAGGCCAGAGAGGAGAGGGTAGAAGAGTAGAAGACAGACAGACCACCGACTTGTCTGTGGTGAGAGTGAGAGACTCATCCCAAAGACGCATCCTCATCACGGGAAATACCAATGATCCTAAATTCCTTGGTTTCCACAGCATGAAGCTGAGAAAGGGGAGAGCAGTACTCCATCAGGCTGTGGACGGAAGCTTTGTAAGTGGTCAGGATCTCAGGTGTACCAAGGAAGGACTTGGCACGACGGAGGATTCCCAGTCGGTGAATGGCTTTGGAGGCCAGCTTGGAAATGTGGCTTTCCCAGGAAAGGTCATGGTAGATAGTGAGACCCAGAAACTTGAATGAAAAGACTTCTTCGAGAGGATTATTGAGAAAGTAGATGGGGGAGGGGTTTTCAGGCGGTCCTTTCGGAGAGGCATCGTGAGACTGTGAGATTTGTCAGGGTTTAAGGATATCTTCCACGTGTTGGACCAGCTTGTGATTTTATCCAGATCTGCAGAGAGTGAAGACGCTGCTGCTTGCCGGTCTGAGGGATGACAGATGGAACGGCAGAGGGTGGAGTCATCAGCAAAGAGATAAAGAGGATTTTCCAGAGAGTCGGAGAGATCATTGATGAAAACCAGAAAAAGAACAGGGCCCAGAACGCTCCCTTGAGGAACTCCAGCCTGGACAGGAAGAGGGGATGAGAACTTTCAGAGCCACACGGCTGCAACAGGAGAGGAAGTCTGCGAGCCATGAGATGGCCTTAGATACCATAGGAAGAGAGTTTGGTGAGCAGGGCAGGGTGCCAGACTGTATTACCTCACCTCACGTGTTACCTCACTTTTCCTCACCTCTTCAAGATTTGACCTCCTCATCAGCCATTCCATTGAAACTTCCACTCCTCTGCTGCCT
The DNA here is from genome assembly GCF_056783735.1 of Eptatretus burgeri. NCBI lineage: Eukaryota > Metazoa > Chordata > Myxini > Myxiniformes > Myxinidae > Eptatretus > Eptatretus burgeri. The sequence goes on along the minus strand of NC_140970.1, from coordinate 7,377,860 downwards.
ACCCCCTGTCAGGATTCCATTACCCCCTCCCTACCCCTTCCAGGTTATCATTGCATCCCTACCTCACAAACTCTCTCTCCTCTGACACTGCTTGGTCAGCTGATGCTTAATCTCTCCTCCAGCCATTAAATCCAGTTTGCATGCACCAACCTGCATTTAAAGGCATGCTTTGAGTCGAGTGCACGCATTGTGATGTGTCCAAATCTCCTGGAACCTCTGACTCTGCTGCTCCCCTCAAATCCCTCAAACTTTCCTGCAAACTTATCATTGTGCCCCTTCAAATGTCTGTCCCCATGTCCATGTGCAGTCAAAAACAATTTTTTTTGTTTGCAAAGACCTTGGTGAAAAGGCTGGTTTTGTATGTTTGCTGTTTTTTTTTTCTACAACTGGACAGTTATTCTTCGAAGATGTTTGCACTCTGTTTTTCTTGTTTGTCCACGTGTGGTGCATTTGCTAATTCGCCAACAGGCAAAGCTGACACAACTGCAAAGATACCCTTATTGTCACACTCCATTTTCAGCCACGTCTCGCGTAGCGAACGTGGCTCCAAGAGAGCTCCGCGTTGTTCTTGTTCTTCTTCTTGTTCTTCTTCTTGTTCTTCTGGTGAAGACAAAACCTTTAGGATGCGGCTCTTTTATATACAGGATCCGGATCTCCTTAAATACTAAACACCTGTACACATCCTCACATTGAGGGTGCCTTTTGAGAGCGTCTATCATTAACTTTTAAATATATTCGGACATTTACTTTAAAGGTTCGAAAAGTTCACGTTACTATTTAAAGATTATTCCATTTAATGTGTAGTTATTTCATAAATACACTTTTTTCTCGTCATGAACGAGGCACCTCCATGATGGGTCTCGTTATTGGCTCCATCAAGGCACGTGACGAAATATCGGAAGTTGTTGTTGTTATTGTTGTTGTGATAAAAATGCGGATGTTTCGATTTTCTGTAATGAATCTTTCATCCAAAACAAGATCCTTCAAAATAGTCTTTCGGACAACTTATATTCTTCTTCTGGTGAAGACAAAACCTTTAGGACGCGGCTCTTGGACACATTTGTCCTTGTTCTTTTTCTCTTTCTGTCTGTCTTTCTCTGCCTTATGTCTTGTAAATCTTGAGAACAAAACATTATATGGCTACCACATTTGGCAGACATAATCAGCACCCCAAGGGGATTGTCATGGTGGTGTAGGGGGTGTTGGGGGATGGTTGGTGGGGAGGGTTAGATCTTTGTACCAGTTTACATGGTCACAACCAAATTTATGGAGTAAAATATGGGGGTGGGTGGGTGGGGGGATGTAGTAATTCTCGCTGTGGGGAGGCAGAAGGTGGATTCTCAATACCGGAGTCTGGCTATTCATGTCAGCCCTACGGGCTGCAGTGCTACCAAATGTGGCTTGCGTAATGGGGGCCCCATGAGGGATTTATGATGAAAAAACTGAAATGATTAGCTTTTGTAGATTTTGAGATTTCAGTTGATATTTAACTTCTTCAATTGATCTTGACCAAACCTTTCAAGGATAGTGTAAGTCCCATGGGGAGTAGAATTGTGGTTGGGGGGCAGGGGGGTTGTGAAGGAGGGAGGAGTTACTTGCTAAATAAACTCGTTTTGTCAATCATTGCTGCTGCTGCTGCTGTCGTCATGTCCGTGGTTGTTGTTCATATCCTCCTTCTATGTGTTTTTATATATTTTTGATTACTTCAAGAAGTATTATTATATAATTTTGTGCGCTCCTTCTGTGTCCATCAAGCTTTATTTTAAAGGGTTCCTGCTGTCGTACTGTTGGAACTGCTGCACTAAAGGTCCAAATCTGGATTATTATTCATCCCTCATGGAAAGACAAGCAATTCTATGATTAAACGGACACCAATTTTTGTTCCAATTATGTCGATTATTAGCTTTCCAACCATATTGTCGTGTCCAGGGGGTTTAACCCCGACCTGGATGGATGGCCAAACCTCTCCCTTGGAGGCCTACAGCCGAGACTCGGAGATTAATGCACGCACGCGGTATAACGGTTAAGCACAGCACCAGGACGGCACAAATGCACGGACACAAGCAAATTAAATAAATAATAATTTAATGAAACGGAAAACCAACAATTATAAAGAAAATGAATCAAGGCATGAGGTAACCAAAATTTAATTCTAATTGTGGTGCCTCCACACAGACTTAAATACTACACAAAAGGGGGCAGATAAAATAGAGAGAAATAATACCTCCTTTATTTCAGCACTTAGCTTGGTCCAGATGGTCTTTATGGAACGTGGAATTGAGGCACTTTGGAGACGCGACCAAAAAAATGGCGTCAAGTCGTTCTCTCACAGCGGGAAGAATGCACGTCAGGCAATTTGTGAGCGGTAATCAACACCAAGGCTCAGACACTCCGTGCAGTACTTTTCACGAGCGAATATTCCGACCGTTCCTCTCTTTCACCCGGTTTGTTCACACTGATGGCCCACATGATGAGACGATTTCTTAGTCCCTGTGATCAGGTCCCGAGGCACGCTATTCTTCCCTCCTCAGAAACGTACACGCTTCACGGCTCAGCTTAACCGTCAACAGCCAACATCTTGCTCAGCACATGAGCCAATTCACACAGCACAAACGTGACAATCGTGCAGCGTTCGTCATGCCGAGAGCAAAAGTGAGATCCTCCGTGTCCTCTGACTAACATCCTCTCTCGGCCGCATGCGTGCCTTGGTTATTACTCCACCACCCCACCTTACTCTGGGGTGTGGCTTGCTCATCCAAGCCCGGGAAGGCAGGGCTTCTGCCCGCTTGTAGTTGTTTTAGGGACGTGTTCCCCACCTTTATTGCCAGTCTTGGAATACAAAATGTTGGGAAAGTTCACACGGGGCTGATTACATACTGGGGTGATTAGTCATAAACCCTACCTTATTAAGTGACACTTCAGCTCAAAGTTTCCCTACTCCATTACATCGAGATGTCTCCTGCACGTCCACGAGCCAAGAAACTTCATACGATTATATCTCTCCTCTTAAATTCCTTCATCTACCCCACAAACATAACAATATATTATTTTCAGATTTCATTATTTTATTTGACGTATTATTTTATTTTATTTTATTTTATTTATTATTTCATGACAGCAGCAACCCTTTAGAATAAAGCATGACGGACGCACAGATGCTTCTCCTTTTAGAAATAGATGACCGCACCACAATGACATTAACATTGTTGATTATATGTAAAACTAGAAGGGCATTGGTAGAGCACATACCTCCGCCACGTAATGCCTGATCCACAAAAACATATCGGGTCCAATACATGTTTGACATATCATGCTATACTAGTGCTGTGGCATGGCTGGAAAAAAAATAGGTAAACCCCTCCCCAGGGTAGAACAAAGCACAACCATATTTTTTTGGATTATTAGGATGTCTGAAGTAGGAAATGGATGGTTGTGAAAAAATATATTGGAGATAGCATGTATTTTTGGTGGAATTTGTAATTATAGTGCATGAAATTTTTGTCCGTTTCGGAAAATCATAAAAATGACTGTTAAATCTTAAATTATCAACCAATTTTCATAATTAAAATGTCATTTTGTACATAATCAAGAGTATGTTGCTTTCAGATCATCTCAGTAGCTAAATCTGAATCATTAAGTTTTCAAAACTGAAAAAATGTGATTTTACTAACTAATTTTATTCTGAAATGCTATCTTACATTTTGTTGTATACTAATATTTTTTGCTTTAACACTGAAACTAGCAAATATATTTAACAAAACATTCTGCATGAAATTCACAAAGAGATTTAATCAAAATCATCACTGTCCAAGTCACTCTCATCTGCAGCAACAGGGGCTTCACGTTTGTTGTCACATTCCATACCGAGACATGAACAGAAGTCAGTGCAAGGCAATCCTAATGCCAAACAGTGGCACTTCAGTGAGGTCTTGCATTCAGCATCCATACAGTACATGTGAGTTAGGTCTCGGAATTCAATGGGTGCAGCCTCTTTCACATAGTAAACAGGTTGCATGGAAGATGTGTCCTCATCCCATCTCCAGCCATTACCAATTGGGCTCAAATGTTGTGGGTTCGAAACTTCACATTGCATCCATATAGTTAACTGGTACTTGGCATGCAACACATGTTGAAGGAAAGCATCCTCAGTTGGAGGAAATGCTGATGCGGTTTGTCACTCTTGCAAGAAAATTCATACCGTAACTCATCTAAGGTTGTACACAAGTTGCGATTGGATTTCTTTTTTGTTTCCATACAATGCTAATGTGTACCGACGAGCATCCTGCAGGTTTTCTGTCAAATCAGGAGTTGTGCCCAGGGTGCTCAGAGCAGGAAGATCCTCTGCATATTGAACTAGCTTACTGAAGACTGTTTACTTGTCAATCTTGTCGAGACTACTGGTGCTATCACACCCAGTAAGGGCGTGTGCAGATGGTAAGGCACGTGCTACATTTTCTCCTACATTTTGACAGATACTATGAACCGGTATAAATCTTTCCCTATTTGTTCTTTTTCCAGTGTGTCCAGAATGCATGTATGTTAACTTTGGCAGTTTGTCTTCATTTAGATAGTAAACCAGCAAGACTAGGACATCTGTATTATCTGACTTCACTATCAGCCTTTCATGAGATGATGCGAGGTCAATGGCATGAAGAAGCATCAGAGTGTCTGCTTCTTCTTGTGTGCTGAAGAGCCGGAGAAGATTTCTTTTTCCATTTGAGTCAATGGTTACAACTCTCTCAGCTTCTGGAAATCCACCTGCAAGAGTTATACTCTGGCCATTGATCAGTCCAGGTGGGTCATCAATAATGACTGTGATATGAATGCTGCAAGGTTTGCCTTGTTAGCAGAATTCTTTAGGAAATTTCTGTAATGTGGCACAACTCTGTCTGGAGCAATTACATGACTTACAACTGCAGAAGTGCCACCTCTGCATTGTCTTTCTTGATATTTGACAGAATGGGGGACATCATAACGATCAAGCACAAGGACTACAGACTTGATGTTCCATGAATTATTGAACAGGATTGCTTCTCAGGATTGCTGCTGCCATATGCAAGATCTGATATTCATCAAGCTGATCTTTTGCTGAATGTAAATCAGAAAACTCAATGTCTTCATCAGTTTCCATGTGTGATGCTTGTTGGAATGCATCACCAATTGTCATGTTGCCTGAACAGACCAAGTCTGATTGTCCACGGCATTGCACGAAGATTAGTCTGTTTCCATAATAATTTTTTAGCTTTGTCTTTAACTTCCAGGACGAATATTGTTGTGCATCAGTCACCCCTATGTCAACCAATGCTTGGACATACTGTTCTTTCAGGAGAGAGAGGCTTGTCACAGTCAATTTTTGGGGTAGCACTGATTTCTCAAGCTCATTCTGAACAACGTTGAATGCTTTCTCGTGACAAGTCTGTTCTTTATCAGATGTGGCTGCCTTCGAACATGCTGCTTCAATGTTGCGATCACTGATATAATGTCCATAACGACTCCGATGATACTTTGCATCAAAGGCAAAGAGGTCTGAATGTGTAAGCATTCGAGTATGAATCTCTTCATCATTTCGTTTGGCGGCTGCTTCCAGAATTCTCTGTCTGGTGGATTTACCACTTCCAGTTGTAATTGGAGTCAATTTTTCTGATTTCTTGTCTCCTTTGCCACAGACAAAACATTGAGTATGGATATTGAAATTGGAGGAATGTGATCTACTGCTTTGTCGCAATGAGGGACTACTTGCAGATGGACCTTCGGTATCATCATACATGTAATTGTTTGAGGAACTTGTATATTTTGCGCGGCAAAGTTTGTGGAAGCTCACATGAATCTCGCTGGAGAGAATTTCGTCTTCCAAGGGTGAAAATAATTCATAGACATCATCTTTGCATTTCTTACATACATTCATGACAGTCCTAAGGCCATCTTGGGTTGGATTCTTGACAACAGCACCTCCTTTTGTAAGGGATTTGAAGCACAATATACATTGTTTAGTGTTCAAACGAGGTTTCTTATCAAGAGGTTCACCATCCATTATGCTTTTCTTGTACTGCATTCAATGATGAATGTTTATCTGCCCGACAAAGACAAAGAAGGACTGGTAAAATAACAGGGACTAAAAACATGTTCCTCGGAATTGGATTTGACACATACACACTCTTATATTTTTTAGGCAAAACAATACTGTCACGACCTAATTATGTACTGCCCTTTCAGATTTCCTACAAAATTACACCTTATTTGTGCAAATCAGTTGAAATTTTCAGGTTTAACAGTCATTTTCGTGATTTCGCAACATTCGCCAAATTATTGGACATCTATCAAAATACATGCTATCCCCAAGATATTTTTTTCACAACCATCCATTTCCTACTTCAGACATCCCAACTTCAGACTAATCAGTTCGTCCTTGTCACACACCCAACCTGTCCACCAAATTTCATCTGGATTCGTCCACAACCTTTTCATATATCCTGCACAAAAACAAACAAACAAACCGACAGAGAGGGGTGAAACCATAACCTCCTTCACCTTCGGTGGTGGAGGAAATAAGTTTCCACTGTTTGTCATGCTGTGTTTTGAAAGTACAGCATTTATTATTAGGTACTGAAAAAAACTGTATTGATTGTTCAAAATGTTTTCTTTGACCATCCAAATTGTCATTAAGCTATTCAATACCAACTAGACATTGCTGGCTCCCATTGATTTTATAAATGTTAAACGCATCGTTATGTTTACCGATTATTTTACTGATTCCAGATGAAGGATGAACTTTGACGGTGCTCCTTCACTTGATGACCATCTTCTGAGGGGACCTGAAGGATTCTCTGCCAATCCTGAAAGTTGTTCGTCCTGCATCTCACAATTTTCTGCAGCACTTCTGCTGAATTTTAATGAAGTACCATCTACCCTGTATTATTCATTTCATTTTATGCACACGTGAATGTGGAAATGAGTCATCTGCAGTTAATGAGGTGATAAAATGTTGACAGGATCTGCTTGCAATCAGGCCTATAAAATGTATTTGCCAAATATTGCTTTTTTGAGGTTTGTGGGTTGCTATTGTATTGTTTTCTTTTGAAGATTGTTTCTGAATTTTTTTTTTTTTGGGGGGGGGGGTGTGGTGTGGTGTGGTGTGTGGTGTGTGGTGTGTGTGTGTGTGTGTGTGTGTGTGTGTGTGTGTGTGTGTGTGTGTGGTGGGGGGGGGGCGGTTGAGCCTTGGACATGCAGAAGTAGCCATTGGAGTAAGTTGCCAATCAGAGTTTCAAATCCAGCGGGCTAACCCTATGCCAGCACCTTTCCAAAAGAAAACAGTTTTGGTTAGCCAATCTTTAAATACAAATATGTAAATTGATGACAAATCGTTTGTACAAATGCCTGGTGTTGGCTTAATGGTTAGGGTGGCGGGCTTGGGATCCTAGGGTCCTGAGTTCAAATCCCGCTTGGTTGTTGAATTAATACCAGGTGGGGTTGACTCAGCCTGTCATCCTTCCGAGGTGGGCAAAATGAGTGCCAGCTTGCTGGGATGATTGAGCCATTCGAGTATCTTGTGTCGGAGTGGTGACCTGTCCAGGATTGTGCCCAATATCCCAGGAGACTGCTTCGGCAGCACCGACGCTCTGTACAGGGTGCTGCAGATGATTGGTCCACAGTAAAATAAAAGAGGCAGTGATGGGCTTCAGGAAACTTTTCAGACAAACAAGGAGCTTTTCCGATGGCACCAACACAAACAAGTGGACTTAGTTTCACATGCATTTTGTGGAGAGGTGGCATTTTACTGAAGCACTTGGGTGGGGGAGGGGTTTTATTATTTCCTTTTTTATTACTTCAATCCCCACAATGACATGTCTATCAAACTTGATGCTTCAAAACCTGTTACAAAAGTCTTTTAAACATGGAGACACTAATTGTTTGGAGCTTGCTGTTAACCTGATGTTTTCTGCAAACTGATGACACAAGCAAGCAAAATTTTCCCAACTGGGTGCTTTTGTTTCATCACAGACTAGTGTGGTTCAGCGCGCTATGTTCTCCTCTCCACACGTCGTTGCAGAGATTGACGTCACAGATTTGCTGTGTTGGCATGATTTCCACCAATCGTAATACAAACATTTATTTTCTCCAAATTTATTTGTAATATTGCTGATATTGTATCGATTTGAAATTTGATTTGTGAAAAAGAAGGCCCAAGTGGTCTAAGTGGTCAATGGTCCAAGCTGTCTAATCTGTATGAAGGGTATAAGGGGTCAAAATGGTGTTAAGATTGAAGGGGTCTAAAGGGTCTTGGGTATCTTTTAGGACTTCTTTGTCTATTGGGACCTTTGGGTCTACGTGATCTTTTGTGTCTTTTCGGACTTTTGGGTCTTTGGGGTCTTTTTGGGTCTTCAAGGTATATTTGGGTATTCAGGGTCTAGGGGGTCTTATAGGTCTATGGGGTCTTTGGGATCTTTTGGGTCTTGGGGGTCTTGTCTTGGGGGTATTAGGCTTTTTGTTTTAGAGGGGCCTTGGGCGGGGTCTTGGTGGTCTTCAGGGTCTTTGTAGGTCTATGGGGTCTTATCTTGGGGGTCTTGGGCATCTTCAGGGTATTGTGGGTCTATGGGGTCTTGTCTTGGGGGTCTTCAAGGTATTTTGCTTCTTAAGATTCCTCAGGGTCTTCAAAGGTCTAAACTCTAAGGGCTCTCAGCAGCCTAAATCGTTGAAAGGTCCATTCCAATAGTACACAAATAATGGAGATATAGTCACGTGGCTGGACGGACGGACGGACGGAAGGAAGGACAGACAGACGCACGCTGAGATTCAGCTCTTTTTATATATAGATCACTATATGAGGGAACTTTGTAATATTTCTGGAAAACAAAAATCCATATCCTTCTAAATTTGCTGTAACAATAAAACTGAGATATAGGGGCCAAATAGATACTGTACTTGCCTTATGTTATATCATGGCTTATGGTCCACTAAGATCACCATCTGCTTTACTGTAAGGGGTGATAATTATCAAATGCTGTGCACAAGCATTTGATACCCAATCCAGAAACGTCATTTCCACGTGTTCGCTACATCCCCTCCACCCCCCCCCCCCAACACAATCTATCTCCTTCCAATATTCTTTGTTCTTTTTTTATTATTATTTATCTTAAACCTTTGTCCAACTTAAATCTCACTGTATCTTCTTGTTCTCTTGTATATTCCTTTTATTCACAGTGCATTAATGGTGAGTACTTCCATGCTGCATACGTAATATGTACGTGAATGACCCCGAAACTTTGGCTTGGGGGGAACTAATCACAGGCGAGATAGATAATGTGAAACGATTACACCAAGTACAGTTTTGTCACTATATATTTGACTACCCAGTATGCTCCAATCTAAGAGCAGAACACATAAATAAATTAACAAAATGGTGAAAATAGGAAATAAGAATGCAGCTGATTATGGCAAAAGACCAAGACGTGTAATCTGTGATATTTAGCAATAACATTGTCATTTGATACACTTTTTTGACAACGGTGGTTTTATTCCATGGTGTCCGTGGTTATGGCAACAAGGCAGTTTAAACATGATGCATTGGAAATACGTCCAATCATTTTGCTGTATTTTGTTATTTTTCCAATAAAAATACATTTTGGGTAACAATTGGAAAAAAAAAAAAGAAGAAAACGACTAGTTATTCTTTAATGGTCTTTGTTAACTTGTGGTAAAATATGCTGTGATAGTATTGACTTCAAATATATGTTACACTTTAAACTTTAAAGGATGAATGCCATTATCTTGTGTACAATTAATATCATGACATCCTCTTTATTATCCTCGCCAGAGGAGTGGGGACTGCATATGGGTCCATTTGTCTGTCTGTCTGTCTGTCTGCATATCATTCCAAATGTAGGCCATGCTATTACATGTTATCTTTTCTTTTTTTTCAATCAAGTAACTATAAAGTACAGTATGTACAATTACAATGCGGGCACGTCGATAAAGGAGGTACTATTAAGAATGTGAGTACGTGTATAAAAATGTGAATGCATCGATAAAGTACGTACAATACAAATACATATCAATAAAATACGGACATACAGTTGTGGCGAAAAATATTGGCACCCTTGCAATTTTTCAAATAATGCACCATTTCTTCCAGATAATTGTTGAAACTAAAAAAATATTTTGGTATCCACATACGTATTTCTTTGGTTTGCAGTGGAACAAAACAAAAAAAGCTGAAAAATATTACTAAATCTCAGCTTATTTGACACAGAAATCCTAAAATGGCTCGGATAATATTATTGGCACCTTTCAGAAGTTGTTACAAATAATTACATTTCAAGCAGGTGATTCTCCTTTACTTTGGAATTGAACTCACCTTCGGTGAGTTGCAGGTGCGTGCAATATAAAAATCACTCATTCAACCAGTTTGAATAGAGAAAAGGAGTCATTCTGCTGTTTTGTGTCACTGAGTGTCCACAATGAGCATGGAGAAAAGAAAGAAAACCAGAGAATTGTCCGAAGAGGTCAGACACAAGATTGTAGCCAAGCATGGACAATCTCAAGGCTACAAGTCCATCTCGAGAGACCTTGATGTTCCTGTGTCCACCGCACGCAATGCTATCAGGAAGTTTAAGTCCCAAGGCACTGTAGCCAACCTCCCTGGATGTGGCCGCAATTGAAAACTTGATCGAAGATTGCAGCGAAGGATTGTTCGAATGATGGAAAAACCACCTCGATCAACTGCCATACAGATTCAAGCTGACCTTCAGACACAAGGTACGAGAGTTTCAACTCGCATGATCCGTTGTGAACTTACTGAAAAGGGGGTTCTATGTTAGGAGACCCAGAAAGACCCCACTGCTGAGAGAGACACGTAAGAAAGCCTGACTGGAGTTCACCAAAACACACCTGAACCAGCAAAAATCCTTCTGGGAGAATGTCGTATGAACAGATGAGACCAAATTAGAGCTTTTTGGTAAAGCATATCATCTCTGTTTACAGAAAACAAAATGAAGCCTTCAAAGAAAAGAATACCTTCTCTCCAGTCACACATGGAGGAGGTTCAGTGATGTTTTGGGGTTGCTGTGCTGCCTCTGGCACTGGGTGCCTTGAATGTGTGCATGGCATCATGAAATCAGATTACCAAGGCATTTTGGAGCACAATGTTCAGCCCAGTGTCAGAAAGCTGGGTCTCCGTCAAAGGTCATGGGTCTTGCAAGCTGTTGTCATGGGTCTAAATGTTGATGGTCAACGTCATATGGTGGTCCGAAAAAAATATGGCCATCATTGGATCATGTGCCAAGGGTTAGCCTCCCCTGGGATGGAGGCTTTCCCTTGGCGATCGCTTTGTGATCGCAAATATGTAGTTCGTGCTTGCTAATAGAAATGTGAAACGATACTTGTCTGTCATAAATAAGTTCTTCAATATATTTTGATGTTTTAAATAAGTTATATATGATGCTGCATTTATTAAAATTATGTTGTCAAGGCTCATGTGAGAGCAGATAACTACATCCTGCAAAGTATCAACAGACACAGTGGGGTTAAGGGCAATAAGGTGGACCGAAACATGTACCACAGCGTGAGTAAAGTTGGATGTGAATGGGAGACAAGGTCTTAGCAAGGTGTAGAACAACTCAGAGGTAGAAATCAGTGAGACCACTGCTTAAAGGCCAACATGAAAACATGAGAAAGACTTGGAAGACCTTTCCACATTCAAGAAAAGAGAACAAATTAACGTGGAGCATCAAACATACTTGGTGAGGGTAATAAGGTAAGAGTTTCAGGTATAACAAATGTGACATGGGAGTGGTGGTAGAGACGAGCACAGATTTGATGACCTGCCCACAATGATTGTGAAATTACTGCAAACTTTACCATTGGTCTGCAGTGATTGTGGAACAGAGTTGGTGGTGTAATGGTTAGTGTTTGCTGGGCATCTGGAAGTTGGCGATTCAAACCCTGGCAAAGTCACACCAAAGACTTCTTGGAAAGGTAAGTGCTGCTTCCTTGTTCGCTATTCAGCATTTAAAGCACAAGAGTACAGACAATCCCCATGGGGAGGAGGAAAATAGTTGTAACATCGCTGGTACCCAGATTGCCCTGGGAAGTGATTGCACTATGGGTACCAGCAATGTGGCTGTGTTTTTCTCATCTAACAGTCCTGCATTGTGTGTGTGTGTGTGTGTGTGTGTGTGTGTGTGTGTGTGTGTGTGTGTGTGTGTGTGTGTGTGTGTGTGTGTGTGTGTGTGTGTGTGTGTGTGTGTGTCAGCCAGCTCCACTCCGTGCCTTAGTGATCGCAGATACTATTGCCATTGGTTGGACAAATAAATGGAACAAAGTTCATTATGTAAAAGTACTAACAAGTTGGCACCGATGAAAAGTACACGACAGATGTGGTACACCATTACATGCTCAAATTGACAAAGGAATGTCTTGGTCCTGCAAAGGATTCCAGGGAAGTGACTAGCTTTTGCTTTGCAAGAAACATGATCACATTAGGCAGTAAGAGGATGAAAATAAAGTGACATGCATGATCATACTAATACGGTGAGTGGTCAGATTTAGCTGAAATATTTTACTACCGATTCTGCTCATAAGGAGGTCAAATGCCTCAATTCTGTGTTTACTTCCAAATCTTGTGTACCCAACTCCCCACACCTTCCCTAACTGCTTCTGAATATTGTCTTTCTCATTTGAGAATGTGGAGAGGTTTCTGGCAAATCTCGACTCCGATTCTGCAACAGGCCCAGACGGCTTCAATGCATGTGTCTTGAAAACCTGCTCTGCTGCTCTTGCTCATCTTCTTTCTGCTCTGTTCACCTAATCATTCTCTCTGGGTCAGTTTTCCTTTGCCTGGAAGTTAGTCAACATCACTGCAATATGCAAACGTGGTGCAAAAACGGATCCCCTTATATGCAGGCCTATTAGCTTGCTTCCAATTGTAAGCAAGGTCATGGAATCTTATCATTGCAGTGATATCAAATCCTTCCTTTTCTCCAGAGCATTGGATTTAGACCTGGTCATTCTTCCCTGAACATTTTGCTTCTACTCTCCCATCAATGGATGGAGGATCTCAATGTCAGACATGAAATCAGGGCCATCTCTCGAGACATATCTCAAACTTTCAATACATTCTGGCGCCTGGCCTCGCTGTCCAAACTCTCTGCCTATGGCATCCAAGGCCACCTCCTCTCATGGATCACTGACTTCCTCCACTCCCATAGTTAAGGTGAAAAACTCTAAACACGATCCACTCATCTCTCCCTGTTAAAGCTGGAGTGCCCCAGGGCAGTGTCTTGGGCCCATTCTTGTTCCTCACATTCATCAATGATCTTTCTGATTTTCTCGAAAATCCTGCTTACCTCTTTGCTGATGATTCCACCTGCACACGCTGATGCATCCCCCTGCATGTCAACCACCAGAGTGACCTTATAAAGCTGAGTCAAGATTCGAACCCAGGGTATAAATGTCAGAGTTGATTGCATTAGTGGTATATTTCTAAGCTATCCAGGCAGCCCTGAAAGTGCATATACAGTAATGGATACTCTGAAACAGTGGATAATCAAGACTAATTGAATGATGTCATCCATAATGACTAAATTGGAATGCAATACAGTCTGCGTACGTTACCAGAGCGACTAGCTCATTGCAATCACGAATGATAAAATCAACCTCATTAAAAGCAACATTCCACACATGATGTGCAGGAAGAACAAGGTAAAGTACTTGTGCTTGCAATGCTTGGCACAAGAAAGAACAGATTGAAATGAAAGATTGTTATGAGTCATTGAATATTCTGCTCAATGTTGATCTATACCCTCCTTTCCATCGCAGGAATTCTGACTTTTCTGGTGTGATTTTTATCTTGCTTGGTTTGCTGGTATATTGGTCGCTCTTGCCAGTAAAACTCACCTGTGTCGATTTCTGTTCCTCTCGGACTTCGCTCAGACGTGAATTGCACGACGTTCGGTGAGCATTGACTTCTTGGCTGGTAAATTATTTTGGCCATGTTTTACCCTTGACACTTTAGTGAGAAATGGGAGACCCCTTATGAAGAAAACATCTGTGCAGCCCTTAATATCAAACATTGATAATGTTTTTTGAAATATTCATCTTTGTCACTGCATGCCGTAGTGGGAAAACTCATTTATTTAAAGGACATCAGCTACATTTTACTCATGTCTCAAGAAGACTTTATTGCAAAAGGTGATATTGCTGTGGGCCGGGGGTCGGTGGCGATAAACGACCACTAGGGGGAGCAGTAGAGCCGTCTCCCACCGAACACCCGGAATTTAGGTCGTGACTCTCGGACAACTCTGAAGTTCACGAGTCACTTAAGGACCTTGCTCGGCAATTCTCTGACGGCGTGGGGGAGGGTTAATAGCCAATTTTCAATATACTTAAGTACCCACGTCGTCAAATTACCGGGGAAGTCACACCCTCGACGGACTCTGTCGAACCGGGTCGCTCTAGTGACCTCGGTCCGGTGTAACCGAACAGAATTACCAAAGTCCGTCGGTCCCAATGACAACTTAAGCCTGTATCTCACTGGGCTGCGACAGCTCGCGACAAGTTGGAGACACCAAATTGCGATAAAACCGATAATTTTCACTTGGAATCACACTGAATTTATACTAAAACACATTTGCGTATGTCTCACAAATATTGCACGAATGTCCCACGAACTCCCGGCGAAATTTGGGATGAACTTCGCCTGGAGTTCGCATACATGTCGCGCGACGTTCAGGTGACAAAACAGATTTTTTTGGCACATGCAACTGTTGCGCGACGGTCGCGCGACGGTCACACGACGGTCATGCGACCATCGCGCAAATGTCGTGCAACAGGCGCACGACAACTGTGCGTGACAATTGAGAAATCTTTTCTACATCGTGGTGAGCATCTTGTTTCAGTGGTCGCTCGTCATGAAATTCTGTTGAGCATCGATTACCAAATGTTGCTCCAGTATATTGATAATCTCCTACAAGTTCCTGACATAGTTTCTCTACGTACCCATTTTCACGATCACAAAATAGACAAGTCTAAAGACGACGATGGTTCACGAGCGGTATTTGACGATGTAGATTGTTTCAGAAGTCAAGGATGAGACAATGTGATAATGTTTGATCAAGTTATAAAAATGATCAACATGATGTGGTACGAGTGACAGGTTATTAGCTGTAAAATGTCGAAAACCCGGTTTCGTTCAACAACTTAAAAAATTTGACCTTTGCATCACCTTTAAAGGTTGCAAAACAATGTTGAGGACATTAAAATAAGGAAACAGGATACGTGCTATAGCTTATTGGAGTTAGTTCGTCGAAGAAGGTCGAAAACCCGGTTCGATTCGCACAACTTTGAAAATTTGACCTTTGTGAACTTTAAAGGTCAAAGGTCAAGGATTATGACCTTTGGTGCAAAACTTCCTCTGGAACATTCCAGGAACAATATTATGTCATATATGCTATATGGCATTTCGCACTCCTCGGATTAATTATCAATACTTTGATGAAATCAGCATAAAAACAAACTTGAAGGGGGTGCCACGGGCAAGGTGTTCGAGATAGAGCAAAATGGTTTCAAGACTTTAGGTGGGGAATGACCTCAAAATTATGCATAAAAAATATTGTCATCCTTGCTCTCAAAGTTTGGGCAGTCGTATGATTTTTTATGTCAAAATTCACAATTTTCTAAGTTTGTGACCTTGTGACCTTGACCTTGGGACGAAAATGAAAAATCGAGTTCCGTGGGGCTATGCAGGTGCCATTGGGCTAACTAAATACCGAAACCCCTTCCAGATTCGAGAAACCCCTCGGAGAAGATGTAAATTGAAATCGGCTACCCCCTAAAAACACGCGTTTTTTGGGCGTGGCTCCGCCCATAATGGGCACACCACGCCCATTCTCAGGAAAACACAACGAGATCATGATATAAACCTCGCACCAAAATTTTATCAGGATCGGATCAAAACCCACGGAGCTAAGCTTGGGACAGACAGACAGACAGACAGACAGACAGACAGACAGACAGACAGACAGACACACACCAATAACGAATATAGTGGTCACTTACTTTTTCGTGAACCAAAAAGTCTCGATTCCCCAAGGGATCGGCTTGTCCTTTATGTGCTGTTTGAACAACAGTTTTTTTTTAGTGAGGATCATTCCCTCATCAAGTGAAAGTTCACAATCTGGAACAAAGTAATGCTTGAACTTCTCAATAAAATAATTGAACACTGGGTGGGTCTTTTCCAGCTGGGGATCATCCTCAATTACACAATGTAGGAGAGAACAGATTGCAAGGAACCGGCCTCTTGTCATGACCTTTGGAAAACCAGGCGTGTTAGTAGGCGTAGCATCCGTGGACCGCCAGTACTGCTCGTACCTATCTTACTGTATCAATATTTCCATGGTGACTCAGAGCCCCAAAAATGCTTTCAACTCTGCCAAAGTAAGAACATTTTGTTCCAAAGATATTGCTGCATATTTGTTTTGGCTGCAATCACACACGTGTGTGTGTGTGTGTGTGTGTGTGTGTGTGTGTCTGTCTGTCTGTCTGTCTGTCTGTCTGTCTGTCTGTCTGTCTGTCTGTCTGTCTGTCTGTGTGTGCATGTATACATATATATATATATATATATATATATATATATATATATATATATATATATATATATATATATATGTGTGTACCACCCACATCTCTCACCTGTGAATGGAGGGAAGAGCCAAGCAGCTCTCACTGAATCAACTAAACTGTGAGAGATGTGTGTGGGTCTTTCTTTATTATTTAGATATTGACTGCTTTTGACGTTTGCATGTGGTACATGCTTGGGAGCCTCATTGGTATGCATTGCTGTCTGCACTGTCGCTGATGATTCCCCAATAAGCGATGAAACCGGTCCGGCAGCTGAGGAGGTTTGTAGCATTGGGATTCTCATGTGTGTACCGTGTGTGAACGTCTTTATAGTTGTTGAGGAACTCGGAGAGGGGTTTGAAACGGCAAAGCGCTCACCTTGCGTCGCCCTTCTTGGTTGCTTTATGCCGCTTCTTCGGCTTCAGGAGTGTGAGAGGTGTCAATTACGCACGCACGCACGGACACACACATGCAGTTATATGGATGATTCATACTTTTTATATCTTACCATAGTTGTTTTGTTCCTTCTTTTGCAATAGGGATGGAGGACAATCTACATGACTGCTTGCGCAGTGCTACTGATGGTTGTTCTGGAGTGACCACAACTACCTGTAATGATTCTTTCTTGAGTCTTAATGTTACGGAGGAATGTCCAGACAATGCTGCCATGAAAGTCTTATCGTCAGTGTTGAGAACTGTATTGAGTGTGCTGCTTGCCTTAATCATGCTTTCAATGGGGTGCAGTGTGAGGTGGATGAAGCTGCTCTACTACCTCAAGGTTGGTACTGCACTTTCTTTATACAACCAACGGTTCACATAGCCTCATAAAAAGTTGTTTCATGAAATGTAGTGTTAATTATGATCTTTTAAGCATGTCTCACGTTTAATGGGCTTAAATTTATATCACCGTAACTTAAATTTAATTACCCTTGCTGTTTTAATCCTAAAAACAAATCTTTATAACCAGTTTCTTCATGACAATTTTATACTCTATGCATGTATGATTGCTCTTGAGATTCAGAGTAATTGATTTCACCACTGCTTCACGTGACTTTCGCTCATGCTCAATCGTAAGTCTTTCAACAGGGACACCTTTCCTTGCGACCTCGGATTCAAATTATTTTCCAAGTTCATGTGTGTTGTACTGTTGGAGTTGTTTGGTTACATTCGGTACAATTTAAAGTCCATCCAAACCACCTGGCGGTCTTGGTAGTAAGTTTTAGTGAACTTTGAAGTTCAATATGTTTAGAAAACTCCCCCATCCACTTTCTCAACAACCCTCTGGAAGAAGTCCTTTCTTTCAAGCTTCTGGGTCTTACTATCTGCCATGACCTTTCCTGGGAAAGCCACATTTCAAACTTCGCCTCCAAAGCCAGTCACCGACTGGAAATCCTCCGTCGTGCAAAGTCCTTCCTTGGCCCACCTGAGCTCCTGACCACTTACAAAGTTTTCGTCTGTAGCCTGATGGAGTACTGCTCTCCCTTCTGCGCTGGTGCTCCTGCCTCCCACCTTTCTCGGCTTCACGTTGTGGAAACCAAGGCATTTTGGATCATTGGCATCTCCCGCAATGAGGCTGAGTCTTTGGGCCTCTCACCCTCCCACCGCAGGCAGGTCGGTGGTCTTTCTGTCTTCTGCCGTCTCCTCTCGAGCCTTGCCCCCCCCTGCTCTCTCTGCAATTTGTCCCCACCACATTTCCGCAGGGTGCTTATGGTCCGCCAACAACCCCTTTCTGGTAAAACTACCAAAATCACGAATCACTGCTCACCTCCACTCTTTCATTCCTCTTTTTCCCTGCCTTTGGAATAAACTCCCTCACTCTATTCAATCCCATTCTTCCCTCCAGGCCTTCAAAACAGCTGTTCACCACCACCTCTTATCATCCCCCATCCAAATCCTTGATCTTTTCTACCCCTGATAATCCACCCAAACACACCTCCTTCAAATTCCCTGCTTTCCTTCCTGAATGTCCCTGTAATGTCCATCTTGTATACCCCGTGTTCCCCGCCCCATCCCTTTCCCTTTCACAGATCTCCTATTGTCTCTGTTCCCCACTGTTTTGTCCTTCCCACTCCCGCCCCTCTTGTCTCATGCCCCCCTTGCTGTGCGTTGTGTGTTAGCTCTCACACGAGCCTCGACAAGGTATACAAAAAAAAATCGCTCCTGGTTAAATGAGAAAACGGTCAAGGAGGTAGCACACAGTATCGCAGCACTCAGCAGACCAAAAGCGTCCACTTGTTTTTCCCCATTCCACCCCTTCAACGTAAGAAACCTCTTTTTGCCCAAATTATAAACATGACGACTACTTATTTAATGGCTTCAAACATTCTTGCCTTATCGTGGGATCGCTTGGGGAAGGATTTTGGTCCAAACCCTTCACGAACTGGCTTACAAGGCCTGATGTTCAGCTGATGAAGGTGGCAGGAATTAAGAATTTGGCCAGGGTGCCGGTGATAACTCGCCTATTCTTCCTGAAAGACACTGTGAGATCTCGAACATCTACGAATGAGTGCGAGCACCTTGGGCGCCCAGCTGAAAGTCCCTCTAAGGGATCCGATGGCATACTTTTTGATGTCACACCCTACCTGCGATGCATCAATTCGACAGTTTATAGTAAGGTCAAGAATCAAACCCAGGCTGGACAGTCCAAACACAAGTGTGCTAGCTCTATTCAATCCTGTCGAACAGCTTATCATAAACTATTCAAATAATGTTTATCATCATAACCATTCATATGCCTCCAATCCAGAAACCCAAGAAAAACCATTTTAAGCACAAACACAATTGACTCTGAAAAAGCTCTCGCTAAAACCTGATAAAAAAAATATTTTTTAGCAATTTGTCGTTGCAGGTTACTGAACATTGGTTGCTCTGCACATCTGACAGATTTCTCCAAAAAGATGAGGGAATTGCACCAAATTGTTCTCTTCCAACTATTGTTTTGGGCTCTATACTCTGTTAAATATTGTTATGTGTATAGGGAATGGTGAGAGCCATCTGGGTTGTGCACATGTTATGGATCAGTAATATATACCACATAATTAGAAATGTTGTCAATGTATATACTGTGGTAAAAGGCAACTGAAATTAAACAAGTATTGTGGTCACTGTGGTAAGGCACTTGTGCACCTGCAGGCTGCCAGGCTGGGCACTGAGGAGTGTGGAATATTCAACGAGATGGCTTTACAGTGCACCGGTTGGACAGGACAATGGCATCCGCAGGAAAAGGAAGAGGTGTTTTGTGTTTCATTGTCAACAACTCTCAGTGCACTGATGTGGACATTATCTCAAGAACCTGCACAACCGATCTTGAATGTCTGATGAGAAAAATGCCCACCCTTCTATCTACCGAGAGAGTTTAGCTCTGTTATCATGGCTGCAGTCTATATACAACTCCAGGCCAACGCCTCGACCGTACTTACTTACTGAGCTGCATGGCATTATCTATATGCAAGAGGATGCACATCCAGAAGCAACTTTTGTTGTTGCAGGGGACTTTAACCATTGCAACCTCCAAAAAGTGCTTCCCGAATACTTCCAGCACATCTCCTGTCCAACAACAGGTGACAAAACACTGGATCACTTCTATACCACAATCAAAGGAGCTTACCGTTCACTGTGCAGACCTCACTTTGGCAAAGCAGATCACGCAGCGGTGATTTTGTTCCCTGCATACAAACAAAAACTTAAAAGCACACAGACTACAGTGAGGATGATACAGCGCTGGTCGGAGGAAAATGGAGCCGGACTTCAAGGATGCTTCGAGTCCACTAATTAGAATATTTTCGATGACCCTGCCTCCAATCTGAACGAGCTTGCTGAATCGGTGACGAGACACATCAATTTTTATGTCGACTCCTGCATCCCCTCAATGACTGTGCAGTCATATCCAAATCAAAAACCTTGGCTCAATCGCGACATCCGTTATAAGCTGAACGCTCAAACTATTGGTTCACGAGTCAGTAAGTGACCACTATATTCGTTATGGGTGTGTCTGTCTGTCTGTCTGTCTGTTTGTTTGTCTGTCTGTCCCGAGCCTAGCTCCGTGGGTTTTGATCCGATCCTGCTAAAATTTGGGTGGGAGGTTTATATCATGATCTCGTTGTGTTTTCCTGAGAATGGGCGTGGTGCGCCCATTATGGGCGGAGCCACGCCCCAAAAACGTGTTTTTAGGGGGTAGCCGATTTCAAGTTACATCTTCTCCAAGGGGGTTTGTTGAATCTGGCAGGGGTTTCGGTATTTGGTTAGCCCAATGGCAACTTCATAGCCCCACGGAGCTGGATTTTTCATTTTCGTCCCAAGGTCAAGGTCACAAGGTCATGAACTTAGAAAATGTCAAAAAAAATCAATAAATTGGGCATCGAGCTCCTAGGGTTTTCAACTGTTTCGAATGAAAGTTGGTATGCAAGTAGTGCTCTTCGAGTACTGCAACTTTCATCATATACGTTTTTCCCGATTTCCACCAGTTTTCCCGTGGCGTCCCCTCGAAGGTCAAAAAATAAAAAAGGCGAACCATGTACATTGCTCGTGAACCATCGCCATCTCCAGACTTATGGCGTTTAAATTGGGCGACAAAGACTTGTACATGAAATCAAGGTACGACCTGGTAAAAGCCATTGAGGCCGCAAAGAGAGATTATAGCGAGCGAATGGAAATACAGTACAAGGAACCCGACGTGCGATGCTTGTGGCAGGGACTGCGATCCATCACGGACTACAAAGTCAAAACCCAGGGTATCACCAGCGCAGCCGCCGATCTTCCAGATCAGTTGAACACCTTTTATGCACGTTTTGAGGTGAATAACATCGATCTACCCTTCAGGGCCCCTGGCTCCCCCGAGGACCTTGTGCTAAAATTATCTGAGGCCGACATGAGTCGAACCTTTAAACGAGTTCAGGCTCTTAAAGCCACCGGGGCCGGACGGTGTCCCATCTCGTGTCCGAAAATTTTGCTCTGATCAGCTGGTGACGGTGTTTACTGACATTTTTAACATTTCACTTTCCATGGCAATTTGTACCTCTGTTTTAATAAATCCATGATCATTCCCGTGCCCAAAATACCAAAGGTGTTGTTAAGGTCTCAATGATTACCACCAAGTGGTGCTCACCTCGAGTTATGAAGTGTCTAGAAAGACTGGTTATGTCTTTTATAAACTATAACATCCCCACATCCCACCAATCCACAACAGTTTGCTTATAAACCACGAGATCTGTTGATGATGCGATATCTCTGGCTTTGCGTACTGCCTGACAACATCTTGACAAACGGAACACATGTGTCAGAATGCTATTTGTTGATTATAGCTCTGCATTTAATACCATTGTTCCTTCCAAACTTGTCATGAAACTACAGGCCTTCGGTCTCTGCAACTCTGTATGAAACTGGAACCTTGATTTTCTAACGGGTAGGCCACAGGTTGTGAAAGTTGGGAATGCAATTTCATCTACACTCATACTTAACACTGGTTCCCCACAAGGCTGTGTATCGAGTCCACTACTCCACTCTTTGTATACCTATGATTGCAAAGCAAAGTAGAACACTAACTGTATACTTAGATTTGCTGATGATACCACTGCAATTGCTTTGATAACTTACAATGATGAGAGTGCTTACAGGTGGGAGGTGCAGGATTTGACGGTGTGGTGCCAAAACAATAACTTGGTCATAAATGTTGGCAAGACGAAAGAACTTATTGTTGACTTCAGGAGGAATAACACAGGCCATGTTCCTATCACCGTCGGTGAGGCAGCTGTGGAGGTTGTGAACAGCTTCAGATTTCTAGGCATTCAAATCTCCAATGATATGACTTGGTCCTACAACACCAGATCCGTCATAACAAAAGCACAAAAGTGCCTGTACTTTCTCAGATGGTTGAGGAAATTTGGATTGCACACTTCCACACTTGTGAATTTTAATCACTGCACACTGCACCCACATGACTGGTTGAAGAGTGTAATGGTTAATATTTATAAAAGGAAAGGTGATGCCTTAGTTCAGAGCAGCTATAGGGGTCTGAAGTTGCTGGACCATGGAATGAAAGTGGTAGAGAGAGTCATGGATAAATTGATAAGACAGAGTGTTGATATACATGAAATGCAATTTGGTTTTATGCCAGGAAGAGGCATGATAGAGGCAATTTTTATAGTTTGGCAATTGCAGGAAAAATATCTGGGGAAGAATAAACAACTGTACTTTATATTTGTGGATTTGGAGAAGGCGTTTGATAGGGTGTCTCAGGAAGTGGTGGTATGGTTCATGAGAAAGTTACGTGTGGAGGATTGGTTAGTTCGGGTCGTCATAGCAATCAATGTATGATGGTCCAAAAACCTCTTTAAGGGTAAATGGAGTGCAGAGTGAGGATTTTGAAGTGAAAGTGGGTGTTCATCAGGGTTCATTCTTGAGTCCAATCCTGTTCATCATGGTTCTTGTGGCTATAGCATAGGAATTTAGAGGAGGCTTACCTTGGGAACCCCTGTATGTTGATGACCTGGTGCTGATAGACAACAGTGTGGAAGAGGTAATGGGTAAATATACAGTATGGAAGGAGGGTATGGAGGCCAGAGGATTGAAAGTGAATATAGGGAAAACAAAGTATTGATTCGTGGTGTGGGAGAAGGAAGTGTGAAAAAAAAGAGGGAGGTTGCCCTGTGCTGTCTGTAGCAATTCAATATTGTGTAAATCCTGCCTCTGCGGGGATCTCAAGAGGTGTAGTGGCATCAGGAGTAGACTGCAGGTGATTCATGACTTCAAATGTGCTGTGTGCGCAAGTAAACAAGTGACTCCAGCTAGAGTGGAAAGGTTAGTTTATGGGGATATATTGTTGTGATGCCGGGTTCGGTGGCGAGGATGACCGCTAGACGGAGCAGTTGGGCCGTCTCCCACCGAACGTACCGGAATTGGAAGGTCGTCACCCTGGATAACTCCGGAGTCGACGGGTCGCTTAAAGGACCGTGGTCACCAATATTTCGATGGCGTGAGGTAGGGTCCACTTGTCTATTCCAATTTACCTAAGTCCTCATGCCATCTAACTCCCGGGGAAGCCACACCCTCGGCCGGCTTTGTCCGAACCGAGTCGCTGTTACCGAATCGGATCTGGCGTAACCGAGCGGGAATTACCAAAGCCGCGCCGGTCCAAATAACAACTTACGGCACAAACGGCCTCACTATTTCTCAAGACCGCACCGTGCTGGGTCAATGATAGAAACGACAGGCAACAAACTGGAACATTTAACAGGGGTTTATTTACAATAATCGGGAAGGGAGACACAGAGCAGACTTAATCACGAATATGCAGGAAAATGTACAATGAGCAATCAACACTTATACAATTTCTACTTATGGGACGGCACCACCACAGACACACACACACCAAAATAAAATGGAGCCGGCCGGCCTTTATTCGGACTTCCAGCCCGGGAGGATGGGCGAACTGGAGGGTCAGAGCTCTGCTGGTACGTGGCCGCGTTCGCACGGCTTGCCGACCTGCCCTTGTGGAGCTCGGCATTCTTGTGGAAGGGCTTGGGAAGATCGGATGCTCTAACCACCATGGTGGGACTCGAACCCACACAGACAACCTCGCACCAAGCGCCAAGGAACCAAGACGAAGCGGCAGACGTCAGCCAGCACCAAGACGGAAGATGGCCAGCAGACCAGACGAGACAGATGAATCGCACCGACAATTTATTCAACCCCTCCTGCAAGGTGGGAGGGATCCGTCCTGAGGTAACTCAACCTCCCATTGGACGGGTGGCGTGTCGGTGGCCCGCCCCCTGAAGAGGCTCTGTAGTTGTTTCTGGCCTTCTGGCTTCCCATTGGCTGGAGCGCCTCGAATTTGCTCGCTCTTCGTCCATTGGCTGGGGGAAACGTCCCTGCCCTTCTTCGGAGCGGAGCCTTGATCTGAGGCGATGGAGGTTCCGCCCCCGCCTTCAGCCAAAAACACGTGGATAATGGAGTCGGGGCGCGAAGGTTTGGTTGGGTGGCGGAACGAAGCAGGATGTTGTTGGGGAATATAAAAAAAAACTAACTACAAAATAACTCGCAGCGTACACATGAAATTCCCATTAGACACAGGGGATGGAATCTAACTATACACACATATTTATAGAAATAACTGTACTGCGGGGACTCTGGCTGTTTGTGTGCAAATGGCTTCCAGATTCGTAACAATATCTCTAGAATGTGTAGATAAATTCTGTTACCTTGGAGATATGATTGGTGCAGGTGGTGATGTGGAGGCAGCAGTGAATGCAATAATTAGAAGTGGCTGGAGGAAGTTGAGGGAGTTACCCCGGTTGACATCGAAAGGGACCTCTCTCAGATTAAAGGGGAAACTTTATGCAGCTTGCGTTAGAAGCGGGATGTTGTATGGCAGTGAAACATGGATGATCAAAAAGGAGGATTGAACGGAGGTGTGTACGAAATGAAATGAGAATGGTGAGGTGGATGTGTGATGTGACACTGAAGGATAGGAAATCAAATGTGGAATTAAGAGATATGTTAGGTGGAGAAAGCATTCGTGAGGTTATGCATCGAGGTCGATTAAGATGGTTTGGACATGTGGAAAGGATGTGGTCAGGTCGTTTGTAAGGAGGTGTATAAATATAAATGTGCGCCCCGACAAATGGAAGGAGAGCTTGAGGCCGTCCAAGGAAAACATGGGATGTGTTGCTGAGAGATGATCTTAGAGTGAAAGGCCTAACAAGATGGCGAGCAAGGGAGAGTGCAGCCTGGAAAGCAGCCTTTCGGTGAACCACGGTTTACACAAGCAAGCATGGAAGCGGCCCTAAAATGATGATGATGATAATGATGATCACATTGAAAGCATACAGACAGGCTATATCACAGTCTGGGTAGGTCACTCCACTGCACAGGATCGCATTGCCATACAAAAGATTGTTAGAACTGCACAAAAAAATCACAGGTAAAGAGCTTTCATCCGTTGAGGATATCTACATTAACCGCTGCTACAGAAAGGCCCTTTGCATTATAAAAGACCTCACTCATCCTGCACACGGACTGATCCTACCTCTGCCGTCAGGCAGGCGGTATCGTAGTTTCCGGACTCATACCACCAGGTTTCGGGACAGTTTTTTTCCCCCATGGCTGTCCGCATCCTAAATAGCCACTAAATTGGATTATACTGATACTCTGTGTTATATATAAATTGTGTTACATGTAAATTGTTAAATGTTGGAAATTTGCTTCTCTGTTGTTATAAATATTGCTGTATAGAGCGAGAAGGCTGTTTCTTAACCTTGTTTTTTTAAACCCATGACGTTAAAGTGACTTGACTTGACTAGAAGTAACGGAATGTCGAGGTTACCAATAAGAAGCAATATGTGGGGACAAATGTTCAACAATGTTTATCATTTTTTAACCACATACAAAGCTTTCATTCATAGCCTGATTGAGTCCTGCTCTCCCCTCTGGGCTGGCGCCCCTGCCTCACACTTTGTTCAGCTTGACGCCGTAGAAGCCAACCCTTCAAGATCATTGGAATCTCCCGAGATTAAGCTGGGTCGATGGGTTTATTACTTTCCCATCGCAGAGACATCAGTGGTCTCTCTGTCTTCTTCTGCTTCCTTTCTGGTCTTGCACCATCTGCTGTTTCCGTGCTTTATACCCCCTCCCCAGGTTTCTGCAGGTTCACCATCAACTCCCTTCTGGTAAAGCTCCCAAAATGTAGGATCACTGCTCACCTCCACTATCTTTTTTCCTATCTGTGGGATCAACTTCCACATTCTCTTCAATCTCATTCTTCTCTCCAAGTCTTCAAGACAGCTGATCACCACCATCTCAGATCACCCCCCATCCAAAAGCAGACGCTGACTTGCCTGGGTTTGAATCTCGGCCCAGCTATAAACTGTCATCCTGGTGTTTCCCAGGCAGGGTAATTCATCAGTGTGTGTGTGTACCGTCCCTCAAATGGACGTTAAATTGCGCATCTCATCTGCCAACTTTAATTGGTAGACGTTAAAGATCCCATGGTGTCCTTTGCAAAGAGTAGGCGAGCTATCCCCGGCACCCTGGCCAAAATTCAAAATTTCAGCCCTCGCCTCACTTTCCTCCTGCCCCAAGGAAACAAAATGCAAAAGTGTCTTACCCCCCAAGGACACTCCTTAGCTGGACATGCGGATTAGTAGTTGTAGTAGTAGTAGTAGTAGTAGTAGTAGTAATAATATTCTTATGTCTTTCATTACTTCAATCTCCAAATTTTAATAATAAATAAATATTAGCCCATCCGTACAGCCGGAGACAGGGTTTTGCAATCACGTGTGTGTTTGTGTTTGTGTGTTTTTCTGTGCCTGGTCGGGCCGTACCTTTTTTGCCATTTGCACTTTTGTCATAAAATTTTCAACATTAGCTTTATTATGAGAATATGGAGAAGACAAATTAATAATTTGGTCAAAAGGTCAACGTCACATAAAATTATCAATTTTCATTCAATTGACCTGAAATTTTAAGAATTTTCAAATTGGGTCATTGAATTGGTTCAAAATTGGACCTTTTGTACATCAAAAGGTCAAAGATTAAGGTTGCATAAAATATGAATATGTCAGTGACCCAATGCATTGAGTGTCACCTGTGTTCTGTCAAGGTCAAAGGTCAAGGTGACAAAATTTTCAATTTCCTTCTGATTGACTTGAAATTTGAGCAGGGTTTGCATATTGGGTCACTGAAGCCGATTGCTTTTGAGGTCAAAAGGTCATGATCACCTAAAATCGTCAATCTTTTTGTATTGTCTTTCGCTGTTTTCATCATGTTTAGCATACGGAAGAAGAAGTTCGAATACAAACCAGACGCAGATGGGCTTTGCATTTTCAGATGCTTTTTATTTTTTATTATTATCGCTACTTATTTTATTGCTACATTTTAAAACATTAATCTGTAGAAGGATGTGAAAATTTTTGTTACAACTCAATATTCTGTTTGTGGCAGCCTTTATTTTTTAAAAAACAACAGTATCTGACTTTGATATTCTTCTCTATTTCCAATATTACCTCCAAAACAGCATCCTTGGAAAGCAGGACTGGCCATTGGCTGCTTCTGCCAATTTGGAATAATGCCACTGGCTGCTTTCACACTTGCCCTGGGTCTTCGGATGTCCACCATTGAAGCAGTTACAGTGCTTATTATGGGCTCAAGCCCTGGTGGAAACCTTTCCAATATCCTGTGTTTCTGGCTTGATGGAGACATGGACCTGAGGTTGGTGGTAATGTTCACATTAACATCCTAGAGGCAATATTTGCTTTTTACAACACCATAAAAGCTTTAAACGTGTAATTTTTCTAACATACTTTACCTGGCATAGGAACCTCATTGTATGGTGGTGATGGCAGCAACAGTGTGGGAAAAGGTGGGGGGGGGGGAGTACATGTGAATGTAAAAAAAATTATGTGTCTTACAGCCAAGTTAATGTAAATCAGTTAAATTTGAGAAAAATGGAGTTGGACTGAAGAAGTTGGAGAATTTTCAATATCCAGTCGAGGATAGATAACACTCATAAAGACCATTAATTTTCTCAAATACATGTTGAGAAAGGTATGCGAACCGCCGTGAGAAGGAAGGTGAAGCGACGTTTCTGGCATGAGCCCTTATTCAAACCGAGAGAGTGGAGGCTTAAAACGTTCTCTCTTACTTTGAGGAAGGGCTCATGCCAGAAACGTGCTTCACCTTCCTTCTCACAGAGGTTGGCATTGCTCTCGCGACATTTGTTTGAGAAAATTGATTGTCCTTATTTTTCCTGCTGATTCAGACCAAATCTATCTTTATAAAGATTAGTTTTTCATTGTGGAAACACTCGTAAGAATTTTGGCAATGAGAAGGGCTTAAAAATGGGTTGCTTGCAATAAAATACACACAATTGATAGTTAAATGCATTTGGAAAAATGAAAATGAATTTCTTCATTGATCAGAGTGGAAAGCGTATTCTTCATTGTGGTGCAAATGTTTGACATTCTTGAAAAAGCTGGAACAAAAATGACTGCGTGGATACTCCATTAGTCTTCTCCAGCTTGTACAATGAAAGATGGCAAGATCATTTTTAAAACAATGAGTGTACAGAGACTCATGACTGAATGTTTCATGACTGGGGAGTGGCAGGGGGTTGAGACCACCCATTCGGTAGGCCAAATACCAAGCCACGCACAAAAGGAAAGAGTGTGGCGAAGCCACACCTCGTGATGGAAACCACACACCATCTGCATTTTCAAATGATCTAAACAACTTTACATTTATGAGGGCAAATTCCCCATTTAAGTGTGAATGAAAACTTTCAACAATGGCCTTATTATCATAGTATCGAGAATAATTATTTCAATAGTAAATTAAAACACAGCTATCCATCTTAACCTTGCACATCATCTTATCTTACCACAGTTTATCACTTTGTCAGGGGTGTAGCAAAGGTTAGCAATGCCTGGGGTCAGGTTTGCACCTGTGCCACCTCTGCAGCTTTTCTGCTGTTGAAGCACATCAATCTATGAGATGTCAATCAAAGGAAAAGCTCACCAAGCAATACTGAATTAAAGATCCTGCATCTCAGAGAGGCATCGAAGAGAGATGTCCGCAGGGGTGAGAAATGATTGCTATTATTAACCAGTATTAGCTAATTTATCACCCTCGGTGCACCATTATCAGAAACACAACTCACTGGAGAAAATAGAGGACATGGACCTTTTAAAAAGGTTCTCTGAACTCGAATCACTTGGCAAGAAGATTAGCATAAACATCTTGACAAGGAACAACATTTATGGCTTATCAATAAATGCACACTGCATTGTGAAGTAGAATGCACTAAATACACACTATCAGTAAATATACTTACTGCACCTTATCAGCAAATCAACACACTGTCTTGATGGAACTGAAGACGATGAATATCCTGTGCACATTAATCTAATCTGCTTGTAGTATCAACATTCAATAATATTACACGTTGTAACCAGATTCTGTGAAGTTGGTTAGAATATTTTTTTTCTATTTGTGAGTCATAAATAACACGATTTGTGCCCTCCAAAAAACATCTTTCACCGAGGCTTGGGGCAAAGGGATTTTTTTTAATGGTACAATGAATCTATTCTTGGACCGAACACTGGGGCCTCTCCCCTCTCTGGGCGAGTTTCTCTCCCCTATTGGCTGGGGCCCCTGTCCCACACCTTGCTCAGCTTGACAACATGGAAACCAAGGCTTTCAAGATCTTTGGAATCTCTCGCGATGAAGCTTAGTCTGTGGGCTCATCACTTCGCCATCGCCGACGGGTTGTTGGTCTCTCTCTCTTCTTCCACAACCTTTCTGGTCTTGCACTCTCTGCCCTTTCTCTCTGCTTTGCAAAACTTAACCCCAATTTCCAGATGATCCTATTGGTCCCCAGGATAGTGTTTTATGGGTGTGTGTGTGAGTGTGTGTGAGTGTGTGTGAGTGTGTGTGAGTGTGTGTGAGTGTGTGTGAGTGTGTGTGAGTGTGTGTGAGTGTGAGTGAGAGAGTGAGTGTGAGTGAGAGAGTGAGAGAGTGAGAGAGTGAGAGAGTGAGAGAGTGAGAGAGTGAGACAGACAGACAGACAGACAGACAGACAGACAGACAGACAGACAGACAGACAGACAGACAGACAGACAGACAGACAGACAGACAGACAGACAGACAGACAGACAGACAGACAGACAGACACATAGATAGAGATGTCGTTTTATTATAGAAGTATAAAACATTTTGCAAGGCAAATTTAAACAAAGAAAAAAAAAATCTTGAGGCACCGTTGCCTGAGGTTCATAAAAGCATCAATACATGAGTATCAAGTGCCATTTCTTAAGTGCAGGTGCTCAAGTTGGCTCAGATAAACAATGAAAGTTCAAGGATCAATAATATCGTTACAACTTCACAAAGAAATGTGAACTTCATTCTCAATACATTTACACAAGACACCACCATTGCACCATTAGTCTTCAAACACAGGAAGACTCCCCATGTTTACATGATATGCATGTTCTAGTTTTATACGAGCAGACACCATGCCTTTGAAACAAAAAAGTGCATTTTCATCTTTCTTATTCACCAATCTGGCTTTTCTGGTCTTATAAATTGCAAGCTTAGCAATTCCAAGTGAAAAATTCAAAAGCAAAACTTCAGATATGTTTCTACTGTAGAAAGCGAGCCCATAAATAAAGATTGGAAAAGAAAAAACAATTTAAAATTTACAAAAAATACGATTCAGATACAGAAACAGAGGTGTCAACCTCTTGCACTCAATAAATGCATGATACAGATTCTTGATACTCATACAAAAGAGGCACGAGTTAGACACAGAGGGGTTAAACTTCTGTAGTAAAACCTGTGTGGCCTGGGCCTGATGGACCAGTCTCCAATTTAAGTTTCCCGTGCGACCAACAGTCGGAGATCCATACATCACCTTCCAATTGGGAGTAAGGAAAGCTCCTGCAATGAAAGTCTCTTTTCAATGGTTTATTAACGGTGCCGTACAGCCCGGTAAACACACTTCTCCACAAATTCCACATAATGTTTTTTTTCCCCATGACGTGGAATACACCAGACTCGTCACTGTTTGAAGAGAACACGTCATGGTGTTTTTGGGC
The DNA here is from genome assembly GCF_056783735.1 of Eptatretus burgeri. NCBI lineage: Eukaryota > Metazoa > Chordata > Myxini > Myxiniformes > Myxinidae > Eptatretus > Eptatretus burgeri. The sequence continues at coordinate 7,346,664 of NC_140970.1, read as the reverse complement.
AGTGATTGAAAGTTCAGGAAAGTTTAGGCGAAAATCAACTTCTTCACTTACTCCATTCCACCCAATATTTAAATGTAGGAAAGTCTGGGTTACTATCCTCATGACCTCACCTATGACTCTCATTGAATGCAACCCAATTTTTTTAGAAACTTCAAGGAAGGCTCCATAAGATCTCACACTTTATTTATTCCACTATTTGGAAAGTATTCAGTGAAGGATCGGCTGGTAGATATTCCAGCAAATAATAAGTTTTGGAATAGTGGCTCATGCACAAATTTCCTAGCATCATAGGAGATCTCTAGCCGCTGCACTACAAGAGCTTGCCAAGCATTCATAAGAGATTGATGAAACGCAGGGAGCTGGGCTCCATCAACCTGCTTCAGGTCCATGAGGAAGAGTTCCCAGTCATAGTCCATTCCACCTGTTTGCCGAAGCAAGGTATTGATGAGAGGACGCCGGAACACTACTTCACCATATAATAGACGTTTGATATATACGTATATAATATAATATTGTATATAATATAAATAAATTATATACAATAATTTATATAAAAACGTATATAATATAAAAACGTATATAATATAACACCATATAATATAATATTGTCATTAGTCGAAAGGCCATTATTCGATTAGAGATGTGCACCAAGTTTTGGCCACCCGAAATTCGTCGCCTGCACAATACATCTGGCTTGAGCCAGTGGTGGCCTCCCCAGAAAAAAAAAAATCAATGAGACTCTTCTGAATGCTTGTGATCACAGCTTAAGGAGGCTGGAGTGCGATGACCTTGTGCCATACGGTTGGAAGTATCAGGTCATTTATGATTGTTACCTGCACCTTAAGTGACAATAACTGGAGAATTCCTTTCCACCTTGATAGTTTCTGCTTAATGTAATCTAGGAACCCATCCCAATTCCTTTGGATATAGCTCGTAGTTCCCAAATGGATTCCTAACTATTTAAACCCATCCGTTTTTCATAACATTTCTCCTGGAAGAGTTGGGAGAAGTGCACATGTAGAGTGTGATGAGGAGAGTGTATTTGGGTATAACCAAAAAGCTACACTCTTGTTCCAATTAACTCCAGCTGATGACACAAGTTCAAATTTGGCAAGACAACGGGATAGCTCAATAACATCTTTTGGGTTTTTGACCACAACATACAGGTCATCTGCATAAGCTGAAGTGACAATGTTAGGAATGTTTGACAAGGATAATCCAGACAAGGAGGTGTGAAGGATAGCCAGTAGGGGTTCAATGGAAAGTGTGCACAACATGCCTGACAGTGGACAACCCTGATGGATACCACGCTGAAAAGTGAAAGGATGACACAAACTATTATTTACTTTTAGCAGGCAAGATACATTTCTGTACAAAAGTCTTATGCAAGATACGAATTTTTCCCCAAAACCTGCTCTCGTAAGAACTGAAAATAAGAAAGAATGATCCACACTGTCAAAAGCTTTTTCCTGATCCAGGAGTAAAAACCCAAAACCATGAGGCATGGCTTGACCGATGGCAATTAAATCTCTAACCAAAAAAATACTGTCATAGATGGATTGTTCAGGTATGCAATACGTTTGGTCGTTTCCAATCAGGAGAGATGACATTTTTAAGATGCATCGCAAACACTTTTGACACAATCTTATAATCAGTGTTTAGCAATGACACAGGCCGCCAGTTTGTAATCTGCTGCAAATCCATTTTCTTTGGGAGGAGACACAAACCGCTCTCCTGTAGCTCAGGGGCAATTCACCCTGATCTAAGCTTTCAAGCAGGGTCTCCATTAGAGTAGGACCCAGACTATTCCAAAAAGCTTTGTAAAATTCAGCAGGAAGTCCATCAAACCCGGGGGCTTTGCCGTCCTCGAGCAGTTTTGATGCCGCAGTGAGCTCCTCAAAAGAAATGTCACATTCGAGTTGCTCTTGCTGTTCTTGAGAAATGGATGGGAGAAGTTCAATCACCTCATTTATCATCGTTTTATCCACAGTTCTCGGTGTAAACAGATTTGAGTAGAAATCTTGCTTTGAGTGTTTAATGCCACTCTGGCAAGTCAGAACACCGTTAGAAGAGTGTAAACTGTGAATCTGCTGAGAGGTCTTGACGGCCTTCTCAAGGTTGAAGAATCCTTATTTGGAGTCTCCAGTTAAATTCTGCTCATCCGAAGATGAACCATTGCTCCAGCCACACGCTCCTTGACTGGTTCAGCCAGTAGGGTCATCTTTTTCCACCAACTGCTGATGGTGATCACTTCTACTGGATGTTCCAGCTTCTTGCTCATATTTAAGTACGTCTGCTTTGAGAGCACTTATCAACCCAGATGCATTACTGGTGGCATGTGAGCAATATTGTTGACGGAAAATCCGAATTTGGGATTTTGTACAGTCCCACCACTGTCGAGTATTAGGAAAGGAACACTTTTGTTTTTCTAACTTTTTCCGTACCAGTCTGACGGCATTTTCAAACTGTACATCTTGTAATAACTTAACACTGAAAGTCCAGTATGCACTATTACAACAATTAAAGGGTAACATACATTTCATTGCAATCATATGATGATCAGAAAAGCCAGATGGACTAATGCAAGTTCTCTGAACCAGATTCACCATTCCTTGGTTTACATACAATCTTTCCAGTCGGCCCATGGTTATCTGGTTCTTTGAACAGCACACCCATGTATGTTGATGGGAGTTTGGATTTTGCAGACGCCAAACATCCGGAAATTTAAATTTTTGTTCAAGTTTTGCCAAAAACCTTGCACTGGGTGGATGGGGCTCAGGAGTATTCCTGTCCAGTTGGGGGGTTGAGTGTGTAGTTATAATCTCCCCCCATACAAATTAGACGAGTCAAGTCAACGGTGTTTAGAAAGCCTGCTAACTTTGGAAGGAATAGAATCCTTTCAGCGCTGTCACTGGGGCAATACACATCAATAATACAAATTTTTTGATTACTGCTAATCAATTCCACAGCCATTAAGAAGCCCTTACAAACCACCCTCCAATAAATCTCCGAGGGTTGGATTCGAGGGTGCACAACAATTGCCACACCTGCCTGAGCATCCTCAAAGGCACTGGAGAAAAAAGGCAACCTTTAAAAACCCTGCGTCACTCGTCCTCACAAGGTTGGTTGGTGTGTGTCTCTTGCAACATTAGAATATCAATTTTTTCTTTCTCAAACATCTGCAACACTTCGAGGTGACGCACACAGCTGCGGCCTCCATTTATGTTGAGGGATGCTACCTTTTCTTAATTACTTAATTTCTTAATTACTTTTCTTAATTACTACTACCGTTACTACTCTTGGAGTTCTTTTCCGGCCTGAGTGGCACACTTCCTCAACCGCTGGAATTGAGGTTCTGAGATCCTGACTTGCCGAGGTTCATGAATCATATTTTTCGCAGCTTTTAGACAGGCATGTATATTCGGGAAAAAAAAATCCCAAATCCTAACATTCCTTTTCCTCAAGGTTTCATTTAATAATTTAATCTTCTGTAACCATGGTTTCTCGATCATCATCCTCTTGGGCACAATACCCACTAACTGACAGGGTAGAAGAAGTATCATCGAAGTCAACCTCATCATCTCTGTCATTCTCTTCCTGATCCAAACTTATTTCAAAGGCACGAATCTCCATAGAATTCGAACCATCGATCTTTTCATTCGCATTTAGCTGCTCACTATCACATGCAGCCTCCTTCTCACCATCCCTTCCATTTTGTTCTATTGTGGTAGGACTACAGATTTCCTCTGAGGGGCTTTCCGACTTATCTGCCTTGTCATCACAACCACACACCACTGCGCACACCTCAGTGACAAATTCCTTCTTATCATTGCAGTGACCATAAATATCAGAATCCCCACTTGTATCCTCCTGAGAGGCACGAGTATTCTCAATGTCTCCATCACACTCGTACAACTCAGGAAATTCAGCAAGTGGTGCAAATGAATTAGTCAGAGTTTTAATCAGTTCCGGTTCAATTTCCATTCCCAAAGAGGGATTCTCTATGTGAGATGTATCTTGCAAGCTCGGCACATCTGACACGAGTATCTTACTTTGTGTTGTCTTTGTCTCATTGACGACAGGACATGAACGTTTTTTTGTCCTTTTTTTTACGAGACACTGTCACGAAACCCTCCGTGTCATCATCCGTATAGTCCTGTACAGTGGAGGTCGAGGGACCAACCACTTCTGGGACATTAGACGGTAGAGAGGAGGGGCCTACTGTTTGCCGCTCACCAATATGTGGTGGTGAGGGTTCTACCATTTCACACCCTCCAGTAAGTTGGGGGGAGGGGAGGAGTCTGCTGCTTCCTGCACAGCAACAGGTAGTGTAGACTCTACACACTGTAGAGGATTCTTCCCTTTCACCCACCCCATTACATAGGGAGGGGGGATCTACAATCTCCTGTTCTTGATTTTCTGATGATCTCATCAAACCGGGATACGAGTTCTTCACATGACCGTACGCTCCACAATGATAACATGCCATGACATCCGTGGAGGCATACATTCCATACACATGGCCGTGAATTTATGCATGTAAAACTATGTTTAACTTTTGCTCATTTTCAGGCAATATCATGTACAGTAGTGCCCTTTTAAAAGTCATCACGTGTTTAAATTCTCCACTTCCTGAGTGTATCGGCACCATCGTGATGTTTGATACGATCGTACTGAACTTGCTCAATTGAGCACACAGATCATCATTCCGAATGAAAGGTTAGACACGTTCACCTTAACCGCAGGTGTGTGAAATGTGGAAACAAGGAGAAACAGGTCGGGATGTACAAGAACGCCTTGTTCCACAACGGAGGTTATCATGTGCACCTCGGAAACGAACACAACGACCTTCTTGTTGATTCGAGAGGCTGCACGGATGTTGTGGAAACCAACGATTTTAGCGATTGCCAGGAGCACATCCTCAATCTTTACCTCCCTCGGGGGATCGCACATGAGCCCATGCTTACGAGTAAGTGACTCGTACATGCCATGATTCAAACGAACGTTTGCCATTGCTAAAAGTAATTTTAACAGAAGTAAATAGTTTGAATCAACAAAAGAAATCTACCAGAAGCGGCACTAGCAGGTGGAGGAAAAATAAAAATAATATGGATGAGGTCCAAGAATCGTTTAAGGCAGCCAAAAAGCATTGGCTAAAACTAGCAAACATGTCAGATGGAACACAGGCCTCAAAACCGGGAGGTTCTGAGATAGACCCGAACACCACCTACCTTGTGCGCTCTCTTTCTCTCTCTCGCTCAATAGATAAGACAAACCAAGGAGAAAGGGGTAAAGAGAAACGAAAACCAAAACATTTAGACAATAAGAAGAGAGAAAGGAGAAGCAACACAGGCTCCACACGTACCACCAGAGACTGAGCAACAGCACTCTGTGATTGCACGTGCGTGCCAAGCGAGCAACAGCCGTGCAAAGTGGGAGGAGAGACTGAGAGAGACAGCAAGAGAGTGACAGAGGTGTGGGAGGAGAGTGCTATATTTTATGAGGGGGGGGAGGCGAGGATGGGACAGAGTGAGAGAAAAGGGTGGGGGAGAGGAAGGGGGAAAAATAGAAATGCAAGGGGTGGAGGTGGGGTTAGCAAAGAGAAAATTGTAATGCTTAATGACCGAACACACACACATACAAAAAAAAACCTGTCAGAACAGCTGCACACACAACGACACAACAGAGTTTGTAAAGTAATCCGCTGGCACATCTGAAAAAACTTTGATATTCCAATTCCAGAAGATTTGTGGGAAAATTAACCAAAAGCAATCACTGAAAACATTGAAGTACCGCTCACGTACGACTTTATGATCCCAACGGGCGTGAACATCAGAAACAAAGCATTGCGACCAGATATCGTACGTAGGTGCAAAAAAAGAGAAGAAGGCTTTGCTAATTGAGGTGCTGATACCGGTGATTTTGGAATAACGATGCAGAAATCAAGAAAATGACCAAATACCAAGACCTCATGCATGAAGTGAAAAGATCCTGGAAGCTGAAGAATGCCAAAGTTGTACCAGTGATGACGAAGAACCTCATGGGAATGATGACAAAGAGCCTCACAGAGATTTTAAAAACCATCCCTGGGAATATCACGACAAACAAACTACAGTTGGAAGCCGTCCTGGCCTCAGTAACGATCCTGAAGAGAGCCCTCGGCACAAAACTTTGAAAACAGAAACATTCACATCTTGGTCCGTGAATCGTAACCCCTTACTGAAATGAAGGTGGATACTTTGAGTCCACTCTTGGAGGACTCCATTCGACATTCTTAAACCCACATATGTACACACACACACACACACACACACACACACACACACACACACACACACACACACACACACACACACACACACACACACCCTTTGAGAACTGGCAGGTCTCTGTTTCACCTCCTGAAACCCCACATGTGGAGATAGCAGGCAACAGCAGCAACTTGCAGTTATACACACACACACACACACACACACACACACACACACACACACACACACACACACACACACACACACACACACACACACACACACACACACACACACACACACACACACACACACACACACACACACACACACACACACACACACCCTTTGAGAACTGGCAGGTCTCTGTTTCACCTCCTGAAACCCCACATGTGGAGATAGCAGGCAACAGCAGCAACTTGCAGGTATACACACACACACACACACACACACACACACACACACACACACACACACACACACACACACACACACACACACACACACACACACACACACACCCTTTTATTAGTACAGATTTAATTCTCTTGTTCACTGAGGCAGGTGATAATTTAACCGTCATATTTAATTTCGAATGTAATTAATTGTTATTATTAATTCACTCGTACTTGTGCACTTTGCCTTATACAGTGTCGGTTCTGCTGAAACAATTTCTTGGCAAGGGGTTCCTTTTCTTTCATATGCGTGGCTTTGCCGCTGATGCAGTGCCCCCTGCAGGTTCGAGCAGGAATTTGTAATTGATTCAGGGTGCTCGTGATAATGTACATATTTATAGGTATATTTCTATCCAGATGTTTTTGTTGTATATTTCAAAATTGGAAAGGATAATTTCAGCATCTATTGAGCCAATGATGTGCATGTTTTTTTCATTTCATCACTAGCTCTTTAATATCATGATTCTGCATCACCTTTGTGTCAACGAGAGTTTACTTTGATCTCCTACCATATTGTGCTCCGTACTACCCAACAGCATCAGCATGACGACGGCATCCTCACTGCTGGCCTTGGGCTTCATGCCTCTGTGTTTACTCCTCTACACCAAACCTTGGTTAGATGGCAGTAGCATCACAATCCCATACCTCACTCTCGGTATGAACCATACCACTCATTTCATGTACACCACATCATTTGTAGTAACCATTGGCAAAGTCTCTCCTCATTTTAATTATAATACAAAGTAGGTGGTCGCAAAATTTTATATCGAGGCCCTGGTTTTTGGATCTCAAGAATGGGATTTGTATTATCTTAGAAAATCCGTTGGCCTTGCTCTCAGATGGTACTGTTGGGAAGTAGGGGCTTCAACTACATTTTTCTTGTTCAACATAATCATGAAATCAAGACAGATCATGGCATGCTTATAGGTTGGTTGTGACAAAATTTGCTAACTCGTTTGCCATGTGACATCCCAAGTGCACTTCAGAATTCGGGGTATTTCCAAAACAGCAGCCAAGAATGTAGTAATGATGTTTCGAGTGAACAAAAATGTCAGCCCAATTGCATTTTACATGAGGTTACTTGTACAAGGTTTCTCTCTCTCTCTCTCTCTCTCTCTCTCTCTCTCTCTCTCTCTGTCTCTGTCTCTGTCTCTGTCTCTGTCTCTGTCTCTGTCTCTGTCTCTGTCTCTGTCTCTGTCTCTGTCTCTGTCTCTGTCTCTGTCTCTGTCTCTGTCTCTGTCTCTGTCTCTGTCTCTGTCTCTGTCTCTGTCTCTGTCTCTGTCTCTGTCTCTGTCTCTGTCTCTGTCTCTCTCTCTCTCTCTCTCTCTCACCACATCTGCCACAATCTCTCTTGATTTGATCATACAGTCAACTCATTGTTCAAAGGTAAATGCCACTTCTGCATTCTCTGTCACGCCAGATCCTTCTTCAACGCCCCTAAATTTCTCACAGCTTAGAAGTCCATTGTCTGTTGCTCATTCAAAAATGCTTCTCCACTATGGGTTGGGGCTTCACCCACCCATCTGACACTATAATAAATGTTGTTGAATCGAAAGCACTGATGATCATTGCCATTTCCCACAAGAAGTCACAGGATCGTGCGCTTTTCTTCACCTCACCCCAGACAGAATGGCAGCCTTGCCCTGGTTTTGCATCCACTGTCCACACAACCCTTTCTCCCCTCCCACTCTTCTACCAACCCCCTCCCTCCTTCCCCTCCTCACCCCTTCATCAGCCTCTCATTATCATTGACTTCAGTGAATAAAAAACGTGAGAACCATTAATCATTATCACCTGACATTCAAATTTTGGCACCAAAGAAGTTCCCAAAAACTTCCATTTGATTATAAGGCCATTGCGATAGAGAGTACTTCACCAAAGCCCTTATTTTCCTCATTTTCCAGGATATGTCACCATGTGATCTTTTTCAGACCACTTCTTGAATATTTGGTGGATGCAGGTTTTAAAGTTATCAGGATGTGAAAGCAGATGACTGGAAATAGCCACGTGCCTTTCCAAAAGATTTCTCTGCTTCCGGAATTAAGTTGTTACCATGTCATTAATATTAATTTGTGCATGTGGTCAGGGAATTCCTTGGTTAAAAAAAATAAAATAGGGTATGCTTCATCAACTTCACTTCAATAACAAGTGTAGGTTAACCTTGAAGTTGGAGAATAAAGGTTATGTATTTATTGCCAAAAATCAAACCTCATAAGTGCGCATTTCGGCATTTTCACTTTTTAGAAAATATATGCTTCCTTGCGGCCAAAGCTTGGAACTAAATATCACAGTTTAAAGTTTACCATGCACTTCAATGGGACATTTTCTACTGCATATACAATGTACGTTGTATGCGGCCTACTATGGAAAAACTTGAATTTATTATCCCCAGATGATGCCAAAATATTACTTTTAAATTGGTGCAAGACTGGCTGAGTTCAAAGATATGAATTGCATAATCTTTAAAAGGGATCCTAAGGAATCCTCAAATGACAGTTAACTTTAACATAATACAGTATGTAGTTTTCTGATGACCTGCCTTTTTAATTTACCCAGGGTTCTCTCTTATTGCTCTCGTGGTTCCAACCTCCCTTGGCATCGCCCTCAATTACAAGTGGCCAAAAACGGCAAGGATTGTTTTAAAGGTAAAGGCATTGTGACATCAGCAATTATAATGGTCAACACAGTTGAATGCCTCATCTTCACACATACGAACCACTAGATACATCGCAATGCTCACAAACGCCCGGAGATGCCAGTGTTTGTGGCTTTATTTCATTTATGCAAATGCGATAAGATCTAGAATCATTAACTTGAGTCGAATTTCAAAATTTAAACTTCTTAATTGACCTCAGCAGTCGTTCCAACTGCTAAAAAAAAAAAAGTGTTCATTGTCCAATTCAGACATTGTTTGACATTCCGGGCATTTCCGAGTGTTGGTGACTTTATTTAGTCTTCACACATAAACTCGAGAATCTCCTCAGCCGAGCAAAATTTCATTTCACCTGAGCCATGTCCGGATGTCCGGGTGGTGTTTGTCTTTGGATGTGTCCGGACGGTGTTTGTGTTTAGATGTGTCTGGACAGAGTTTGTCTCCAGACGTGTCCGGGTGTTGTTTGTCTCCAGATGTGTCCAGGCAGTGTTTGTCTCCAGATTTGTCCGGGCGGTGTTTGTCTCCGGATGTGTCCGGGCGGTGTTTGTCTTCAGATGTGTCCTGGCGGTGTTTGTCTTCGGATGTGTCCGGGCGATGTTTGTCTTCGGATGTGTCCGGGCGATGTTTGTCTCCGGATGTGTCCGGGCGGTGTTTGTCTGCGGATGTGTCCGGGCGGTGTTTGTCTGCGGATGTGTCCGGGTGGTGTTTGTCTCTGGATGTGTCCTGGTGGTGTTTCTCTCCGGATGTGTCTGGTTGGTGTTTGTCTACATATGTGCCTGGGCGGTGCTTGTAGTATGACCAGTAGAAAATGGTTTTCAGACATTATTTTGTTTCCCTTTTCACTGTTATTCCATGCAGCATCATTTTGATCAGACAGTATGAATCGTAATTATCGCTCCACCGCACGTCTGCCTTCCCTTCCCCTCACCTCACCTCACTCTAACCTCTTCCCAAACCACCTCCCCCTCCTTCCCCATACAACTCTCTGGACATTTATATGCATTACAGCTAAAATGAGCTAAACTCTAAAATATCTTGACCTGAACCGAATTTCAAAATTTAAACTGCAGATTTGAATTATCAGCAAGTCCCACTGCTAATAAAGTGTTCATTTGTCCAATTTGCACATTGTTTTATGTCGTCTCAGAACGGTGTTTTATTTGACTCAGCCAGCTGTTCCTTCTCAACCATTTTGGTGGTGTGCTTGCTTGAGTGCTTAATAATGGTGGGCATAATCAATTCCAAAGTACTGTCGGACCATGCTATTCATGGGGGATACATTCCTGAAATATTCCATGAATGTCATGGTCCGTGAATTTTGGAGTTTTGTTTTTGTTTGTTTTGTGTCTTTAATAAATAAAAAAATTTCTTTAACATGGTCTGGGCTTGTGGAACAGCAATTACACAGGACACAACATAACAAAGGGAACAGCAGGGGAGAGGTGAAACACCAACAGCAGGGCTGAGGGAGAAAGTAGAAGGAGACGGACAAACAAGGGATACAGGTAATGATGAGGGGTAAGGGAGAACGCAATGGCAGGACAATATGGATACATAAGCAAAATTGTGTTTGACCAGTTTATGATTTTATCAAGGTCTGGGGAGAGGGAAAAGGCTGTCTGTCAGAAGGATGAGAGATGTCATGGCAGAGAGTGGAGTCATCAGCAAATAGATAAAGAAGATTTTCCAGAGTCAGTGAGATCATTGATGAAGACTAGGAATAATATGGGGCCTATAACACTGCCTTGGGGTACTCCAGGCTGGACAGGAAGAAGGGATGAAAGAACTTAATTTATGGTCACACATGGGTTGCGACAGCAGAGGAAGTCTGCGAACCATGAGAGATGGCCTTGGATACCACAGGAAGAGTTTAATGCACAGGGTAGGATGCCAGACTGTTTCAACAACTAGACATATGCCCAGAGAGACGGCCCTGATCTC
>NC_140970.1:7315364-7330364 GCF_056783735.1 Eptatretus burgeri | reverse complement strand
AACTTATTTCTAACCTCTGAGTAACGTTTTGTAAGCACGATACACGAACGTTGTTCACACTTCGCAACACGCTACTTGAAAGTTCCTCAAACGTCGAAACACATCAAAGTAATGTTTAGGGTACCCGTGACTTATTTATAACCTATGAATAACGTGCTTGGGAATTATTACGCTATGTATACGCTCGACTATCGTTGGGCATAGGTTGTGGACGACTAAAACACGATAAACAATCGTTGGTATGCCTTATCTATAAGTTATCGAAGCGTTCTGTGTTCATTACTAGTACATTATGCATTTGTCAAAGTCGTTTTTAATACCTTACATAGTAAAACAAAGAAATATTTCATCGTGGGAATGAGGAAAAAAAATTAGCCGAAAAGAGCATCGAACAATGGTGCAAAGTAGTCTCCTATTCGTGGACGATAAGAGGATCCATCATCACCCTCACCCACATCCTCCCCATCACGCTCACATACTACTACTGACATATACATACCACTACTACCAATGCTACTACTACAACTACTACTACTACTACTATTACTACTGTCACGCACACCAACTACTACTAAAAGTATTACTACTACTGATACTACTGGCATTGATATCTACTCAACATGGAGTCTGGAACAATGATGGATTCCTCTTGTGAAGCCCATTTGTATATACCAATTCCCCTTAACGCTGCTAATACGCCATTACACGGTTGATGTAAGTTCGAAACACGTTCAGTAAGTGCTGTGGTCGTCCGGAAGACGTCAATCTAATTCGTCGACATACGACAATGTGCGTTTTAGATACGTTACAAATAGGTTCATAGCATGTTACTCAAAGGTTAGAAGCACGTTATACTTCGGTTCAAAGCATGCTACACATAGGTTAAACGCACGTTACTCATAGGTTCATAGCATGCTCGTCATTGGTTCAAGGCAAGTTACAAATAGGTTCAATGCACGTCACTCATAGGTTTCAAGCACGTTAAACATAGGTTCAGAGCACGCTACTCATAGGTTAAAGGGACGTTACCCATTGGTTGAAAATTAGGTTGCGGGTATGTTAAATATTACCTTGACGTGTTTCGACTTATGAGTAACCCACAAGTAACGTGTGTCCGTCGTGTGAAAACGATTGCGGAGCGTGCCAGGAACATATGACAATGCATGCGGAACGTGTTAGCCAAACGCCGAGTATGTCGTAAATTTTTCAACATGCTTGAAATTTCACGACGTATTACACGTACCACGTAACATGACAGCGTACTTCATTGTTTTCCAGCCTACTCTTAACGTATACACAACTTACCCATACCGTATTTAACGTGCGCCTAGCGTTTTAGACACATTTTTCATAGGCCGGCATACGCTGGCAAAATCGTCAAGGTGTGACTGCGATGTTGACACTTCAAATTCTCAGGCGGTTATGATTTAAATCGGCGTCCGGCAGGTTTTTAACAGGCTACACCACGAGTTCGCCGGCGATACGTTTAGCGCGCTATGCGTAAGTTAAACTATGGTTGGGCATAGGTTGTGAACGCCGACAACAGGCTAAGCATTCGTTGGTAAAAGTTATCAATAACACAACGAAACGTTCTGTGCCCGTTACTAATATGTTATGCATACGGCCAACACGTTATGAATATGCCCAAAACTTTTTTTAAAAAAACATCAAAATTTCAGCGTACGCCAACGTTTTACATACATTTTTATACGTTGCCATTGCTGGCTAAAACGTCAAGGTGTGACAGGGCCCTAAGGAATGCAATTTGGAATCTCCAGTGTGGGCATGGATTACAACATGAAATGTTCTGTTAAAGTACAGAAAGCGTAATGGAAATAAATTATTGAGTGAAGTAAAAATGCATGTTTGCTTCATATTAACATGAATCATGAAATACATAAATTTTGTTGGTGTTATGGAATTTTATGAATGGCTCTTAATGATGCCTTTTTAAATTGGGAAATGATGAGGTTACGACATTGAGAGAAGCATGGGAATTGGCACTGTGTTTTCAAATATTATGTTGCCACGAGAGTTCACATGTTCAATCCAGATGGAATTACTGACAAAAAAATACAGGCATCCTGTCTTCTTTTTTTCCTAATGCCACAAGGTCTTTCCAAGGCATCAGTCATGTTGGTCGACAGTTTGTTCATGCACAATGGCATTGTAACAGCTGCAGGACTGGTATGGAAGCGCGGTTGAAGTTCTGCTGGTCATGTCAAAGTGACTGCAACTGCCAGCTGAGTCCACAGCCCCAAGCAAGTTCCCGGACCTATTTGTCATGTTACAATACTCGTTGATACCATGTATTTAACCGAGTGATGGACGGATAGGCACTCGCAACCTTCCAAGTCCGGCTGAGCAACCATAGATCGCAAGTGCTCCGAGGCAGATTTAGCCAGCTCGCCGAACGGTCATTTGTCAGGTCAGGCCAGATTAGATATGTGACTTGCTCCAGATACCATGTAAACCTGTACTAACCTGTTCCATGGTCGGGTTGTCGGCAACTAAACCGTCTCCCCAACCAAGTTTCTTGGTGAGTAGGGTGTATGATCTGGATGAAAACCTGTCAAAAACACCCAGCAGGATGAAAAATAAAACCTGTCAAAGGGCGGAGGAGCTCCTTGTGAGCCAACTGCCATCCATAAATAGTGCCCAACTGTGTCTGCGGACGTCCTTCTGCAGTTGGATTACTTTTTATGAGGAGGTTGGTGGTAGGATTTGCACTCCGGACACCATAAAACCCTTCATTCCGCGAAACTTACTCCGTGGGAGTACCTCCTGTGCAGCTTCCCTTCACAGAGCAGCTCACCGGATGATGGGATTGGGGCAAAGCCTTCGGGACCCTCAATCTTTGATGATAGGAGGGAAACCATGGGGTAACCTTCCCGGGTCAGATTGCGGTAGTGATGTCGGGGTGGTGCTAAGGTGTCGTCCACCAGACAGCAGTCTCCTTGGGTTAACCTGAGGTGGTCTCTTTGGGTGGGTGCCTGGGGTGTTCCATTCCGAAGAGAGGATGATAACCTGTCTCAGTTATCAACTGAGCTCAAGTGTTTGGACATCGGTATTGCAGTACTCTCTGAGGTTCAGAGACCGTATTTCAGCGAGATAATGGCGGGTGGTTACCCCTACTATTGGTCTGGTCGCTGTGATGGTAACCATGCCCGAGGTGTTGCTGTAGCTGTGTCCAATAAGTTGACTCCAATGATAATTGAGGTAACACCAGTCAACGAGCGTATTATGAGACTAAGGATTCATCACTCCTTGGGTGACATTTCCCTGGTCTCTGTATATGCTCCGACAGATGCGAGTGATCTCACCGTGAAGGCCATGCTTGAGTCTGTGGTTGATCAGTGTCCCAGATGAGATACACTTCTAGTCTTGGGGGATTTCAATGCATCGACTGGAACTGAATGGGATGGTTATGAGACATGTGTTGGTCCCCATGGGTCTGGAACTGTTAACCAGAATAGCACAAAGTTCCTTGACTTTGCAAAAAGTCATGGACTTAGGGTGGCTGGTTCATGGTTTCAGCACCCACAGGCTCATCGCTGGACTTGATATTCCAACACTGGTGGGTTGGCAAAGGAGATTGACCATGTGCTCGTTGGTGGTCACCGGAGGATGATCCAGAACTGCAGGGTCCACCGGAGTGCTCAGTTTCTCAATACTGACCACAGGCTTGTTGTAGCAAATCTGAAGTTGCAGCTTAAACCCGGGAGAATGGTACCATCCCAGCCTAGGCTGGATGTTGGCAAGCTTAAGGATGAGAGGGTAGCTGAGGAGTTTGCGAACAGGCTGTGTAGAAATTGGGGTTGGTTGGTCTGGGTGCTTTAGGGGATCCTGAAGAGTTAAGGAGTGCCTTCAAGACCACCATCCTTATTGTTGCCGGTAGATGTCTTGGAACTCACCATTGGGCGAAGAAGAATTTTGTCTCTCAAGGGACACTGGAGATCATTGACCAGAGTCACAGGGCAAGGATGCATGGCAGAGCGGCTGTTCAGGGAACTGAGGCGTAAAACTGTACATGCACTAATGGTGGGCAAGGAGGCCTTTGTGTGAGGAATCTGTGGGGGGGGGGGGGGGGGTTGGGCATCACCTGCGGTCAAGTGATTCTCGTCCTGCTTACAATGGAATTTGTGTATTGCTTTCCTCCAAGCCCATCCCTCAGTGTACTGCAGTGAGAGCAGAGGGTGGTGGGCTCTTGACAGAGGAGTCCGACGTGAATGCCCGCTGGGCCGGTTACTTTGAGCGGTTGTACCAGGCTGATCCAACAGCTGTCGAGTTGGATGTCAGGGGTGTTACTATCCCCGTTGCTGACCATTCAATCAACTGTGGTCCAACTTTGTTTGTGGAAACACAGGCTGCGGTGAACCGGTTGAAATGGGGTGAAGCTCCTGGGAACTGTGGCATCCATGCTGAACTTCTCAAGGATGGTGGAAATGCTGTACTCATGTCTTTGCGTGCAGTTCTGTGCTCTGCCTGGAGCACAGGCATTATTACAACTGACTGGAAGAGGGGCCTTGTTGTCCCTCTCTGGAAAGGGAAGGGTGATCGCCAAGACTGCAACAACTACCGAGGGGTGACGCTGCTCTCAGTGCCGGGCAAGGTCTTTGCTCAGATAATTTGTGATAGGGTTCGCCACCATCTGCTTGAGCACCAGTGTCCATAGCAGTCAGGCTATACACCAGAGAGGTCAACGATTGGCCGTATCCTTGCTCTTCGGGTCCTCACCGAACGCAGAGGAGAGTTTCGGCAGGGGCTACTTCCAGCCTATGTTGATCTCTGTAAAGCGTTTGATTCAGTGAATCGGGATTCCCTCTGGAGGATTCTTGGTCTTCGTGGGATGCCACCAATACTGACCAATCTGATGTCTGAACTATACTCTGGAACTGAGAGTGCTATGAGATGTGGTGATAGCATCTCTGACTTATTTCCAGTTGTTGCTGGAGTTTGACAGGGGTGTATACTGGTCCCCAAACTTTTCTGCACTTTTATGGACTGGATTCTGGGGAGGATATCAGAGAGATCAAGCTGCAGTGCATCGTTTGAGAATGTCAAGATCTCTGAACTTGATTTCGCAGATGATGCAGTCATCCTTGCGAGACTTTAGATATCCTTTTGGGGGCCCTCGAGGTGCTGAATGAGGAGTCAGAGCTGTTGGGATT
This sequence comes from Eptatretus burgeri, assembly GCF_056783735.1. NCBI lineage: Eukaryota > Metazoa > Chordata > Myxini > Myxiniformes > Myxinidae > Eptatretus > Eptatretus burgeri. Next base: position 7,325,193 of record NC_140970.1, on the reverse strand, counting down.
ACGGGTTTCTTGGGTCAAAACTAAGATCCAGGCTGTCAATAACATCTTGGATGCTGCTATCCTGTCTGTACCTTTTTGTGGCAAGGATTTTCAGATCAGGGAGAGATTCACTTACCTTGGCAGTGATATTCATGTCTCTGCTGTCTGTGAGCCAGAGGTCAATAGATATTTGGATCAGGCCTGGGGACTTATAGATTCACTGGATCATGGGGTATGTGGCACTGCCGGTACCTGTGCTAGAGGACGAAAGTCCGAGTCTTCAGGTCCTTGGTGCTTCCGGTCTTGCCCTATGGATGTGAGACTTGGACTCTGACCAGGGATCTGAGATGGAGACTTAATTCCTTTTGTACCAGGTCTCTTCATAGAATCAATGGCTATTGCTGGTTGGACTTTGTGTCCAACGAGTGGTTGCTGAGAGAGACTCCAATGAGATTTGTTACCTGCATAGTTCGTGAGCGTCACCTCCGGCTGTATGGACATGTGGTGCGTTTTCCTGACTCGGATCCTACTCACCAGATTCTCTCAGCAAGGGAGCCTCATGGTTGCAGCAGGTTGATCAACATGTCAAGGAGATGGGGATGGGTCAGTCATCTGCCTGGGGGATGGCCAGATGGAGGCCCCTGGAGTACTGGTGGTAAGTGGACCCAGTGATGCGCTGCTCCGGCGCGTGCTCCCATAACTGACCTGAACTGACCTCACAATACCAAAATCACCAAATGAGATCACCACAATGAACAGAATCCAACAATGAGAACAGCTCTTGGGAGAAGGATTACATTAATCAATAACAACCAGTATGCAATAAACAAATATAAATGAATCAATAATTATTAAACCCTGTTATAACCATTACCACCCTCAGACAAACCAAACGTTGCAGATTTCTTAACAGTTCTTCTCTTTGGGCCCATTCATTCACTCGACAAGAACACAGTACAGGGAATACAAATAACAATCGATATCGAGAGGTCGATTTCAAACTGGAGACAAGCTGTGCAGGAGTCCAGATGCAGAGTTATTGGCGGCTGTCTGGTGCAAGCCGCTGTAAAAACTCCTCAGGCTCCGTCATTGTGGCTTCATCAAAGCCCTCTGTGCCTCTCCGTGTCGCTTCCTCTCTTTCTAAGCAGCCGTTGGCCGAATCGCACGTCCCATAACTGCTGATCTCACCCTGTGCCAAGCTGTGTGAGCTCTTGTGTAACGTTAACTGCAGACTTCCTCAATGCAGATTTTCCCCGTACAATCAGCTCCTTCGGTGAGGCCAATGGCTGGCGATTTCAATGCAGATTCGCCACACCTGCACATTTTCACGACTTGAACTGCAAAGCTCTCGTGTGTGTTTTGGAAAGACATGGAAACAGAGGAAAATAACATTAAAAACATACAACCAGAGGTTTGAATAGGGGAGGTCAAAACAGTAGGGTAGGGAATACAAACGTCTCACTGTATTTACGCAACTCATATCTATTGCACAAATAGTACGTCCATGCTTATCTCAACAAATGCTAAGAAATAACTATGGTTCGATTAAACAGCTATATTTATGCTTTAAGATCATTCCCACAACAATATCATCAGAAATGTTTTTCATATTCTTGCATTCCTCGAGCGCCTGGTCTATCGCATGTTGATATTCCTCCAAAGCAGAAGTGACGCTGAAGAGCAAACATTTGTCCTGAAAGTGGCTCTTTGGAGTTTGGATGTCATGTCAGGTGAGTCTGATATCAACTCATTTTGATAATCACCCATTTGATTTTCCATTTTTAAAACAACGACACCATTTAGTTACTGTAGGGATTCTTCGACAGTTGAAATTGGATACCATGTTCTCTTGATCGGCCATGTCTTCACATGTCCAACCAAATACAGTACAAATATCGCTGTTCTTTATTGGGGACGGCAACCAGTGGAGGTACCCAGTTGAATGGTCCAGGAGCGATCTCAATTAAGTCCGAGGTAGGTTCATTCACTTTGGCTTCAAGTCGTTGTCGGAGATGAAATGGCATTCTGCATGCAAGTTTAATAACTGATTGAACACTGGGGTCAATATATGATTTTCAACTCAAACTACAAACTTCAATGACTTACAACTTGAACTCACCAATTTTTCCATACGCTCAAACACAGCTTTGAAATAGAATTATATCTGCTCACGACAGATTGAAATTCTGTTTTAAGTTGAATGCTGGGTTTAGCACTCTGAGTTGCACAGCAGCTGTGTATCCAAGCAAAATCCTTTGCCATCTTATCAGCTCCTAGGCCATTGGTCTCAGTTCTACTGTTGTATTTCAGACAGCTGTCGGATGCACTGATGATAGGTAAAGGTGTGTGGCTGTATGCAAATCATATGAAACAAGTAAAAGGATATAAAATATCATAGCTCCCGTTGTTTTAGTAATTTTGTTTTAGTAATTGTTTTAGTAATATTTATGTACAACGAAAATGGCCACCAGTCTACCTGTCGGCCATCTTTGATCAGATCGCAAAATAAAGTGAAGGGCATGTGTATGCCACTATGTACTGTGCGTGTGCCAAGTTTGAACAAAATCGGACCATGCATGTCTGAGAAATGGTTGGGGCCAAATTTAAGTTTAAAAAATGGCCACCAGTCGGCCATCTTGGATCTGATTTCAGAAAAAAACTGTAGTGCATATGTAAGCCATCATTCATTATCAGAGTGCCAAATTTGAACAACATCGGTAAATGCATGTCCTAGAAATGGTTGAGGACGTGTTTAATATTGGGTTTTTTTTCAACTAAAATGGCTGCCAGTGTTGGCCATCTTGGATCTCATCTCAAAAATAAATGATGACCTTACGTAAGCCATCATTCATTATCTGAGTGCCAAGTTTGAATAACATCGGTAAATGCTTGTTCGAGAAATGGTTGAGGACGTGTTCAGGTCAGGTTTTTTTTACAACTAAAATGGCCACCAGTCGGCCATCTTGGATCTGATGTCGAAAAAGAATGACCCGCAAATGTATACCATCATGTGTTGTCTTTCTGACAAGTATAAATAAAATCAGTCCATACATGTCCGAGATATGGTTGCGGACGCACGCACGCACAGACACAAAAATCGAGACCAAATTCATAAATCCCCATTTTCGACTAACTCCAGTGGGGGCTAAAAATGAAAGTATATTGCTTTGACAAAATGAGACAGCAGCCATTATGGCACCGCTTTTGGTAAGTACTTCTTTTTTTTTCTTTTCTTTTCTTTTAAGCTTTTAAAGCTCATGGAAGAGCTGGAACACAAATTACACACACACACACACACACACACACACACACACACACACACACACACACACACACACACACACACACACACACACACGAAGACAAATACATTAGACAACGCCAGACTTGACTTCAGACAAACACAACCACTGAGCTTGGGGGAAGTGACATCACTTCCCAGAACACTCTGGCCAAAACGTTGACAGAAGCTCCAAAATCAACAATCATTTTCTCAGTAATCCCAGCTCTTTTAACTGTTGTTTTGTTCATTGACTGAGAAATGCATAAAGTTAAATACATACCTTTTGCCACAATAATCTTTGTGATAGTCGTCGTGCAGAATGGTCGAGTTTGAGGAAACAGATTGCATTTTTTTTTCCTTGCACATTCGGCTGAAATGGTTAAGTTCATGATCTCCATGATGGACAACTGCAGATTCTAAGATGGTGTGTTTGATTTGTAACATGGTCTCAATTATTAGGTTTGGTTGATGAATAAAATGGCGGCGACGACATGGTGATGCACACTTGTCTATGACTAAATAATCTCTTGCCGTATTGATGCAATAATGTTCCAAGTTGCACATTTTGGCCCATCACCGAAGCCGGATAAAGTAATATATTTTTCAGCATATAAGTTAATGTGGAGTATAAGTCGAAATGGCTAACTTTCTCACTTTTCTTTTCTTCATTCATAGACAAGTCTATTTGGAGAACAAGGACAAATGTGTCCAAGAGCAGCGTCCTAAAGGTTTTGTCGGATAAAAAACAACAACAACAACTTCCGATATTTCGTCACGTGCCTTGATTAAGCCAATAGCAAGACCCGTCATAGTGTATTTACGTATTTACGAAATATACTGTATTTACGAAATAAATAGTGTATTTACGAAATTACAATACATTAAATGGAATAATCTTTAAAAAGTAACGTGAACTTTTCGAAACTTTAAAGCAAATGTCCGAATATATTTTAAAGTTCATGATAGACGCTCTCAAAAGGCACCCTCAATGCGAGGATGTGTACAAGTGTTTAGTATTTAATGAGATCCGGATCGTGTATATAAAAGAGCCGAGTCCTAATATAAAGGTTTTGTCTTCACAAGAAGAAGAAGAACAACAACAACAACAACGCCGAGCTCTCTTAGAGTGCGAGACGCTGCTAATAAGACGAAGCTCGATCTTGGTATTTGGTCATTTTCTTGATTTCTGTTTCATCAGTCCAAAATCACTAATAAGGGGCTGTCACACCTTGACGTTTTAGCCAGCGTATGGCAAGGTATCAAAATGTATGTAAAACGCTGGCGTACGCTGAACTATTGATGTTTTTTTTAAAGTTTTGGGCGTATAATAACGTGTTGGACGTATGCATAATCTATTAGTAACGTACACAGAACGTTTCAATCACATATAGATAACTTATAACAACGAATGCTGAGCGTGTTGTCGGCGTTCACAACCTATGCCCAACGATAGTGTAACTTATGCATAGCGTGGCAGCGTATCGCCGACGATCACGTGGCGAAGGCTATTAATAGGCTGCGGGACGACGATTCAAATCACAACCGCACTAGACATCGAAGTGTGAAGCCACTGTCACACCTTGACGTTTTAGCCAGCGTATGCCGACGAATGAAAAATTTGCCGAACCAAGCTGGCACACGTCGAATACGTTTTGGGTAAGTTTTGTATACGTTAAGAGCACGCTGGCATACGTCGTCATACGCCGAGTACGTCGAGAAATTTTCAGCATGTTGAAAATTTCTCGACGTACTCGGCATATGACACACGTTCCGCATACACTGGCCATAAGTTGTAGGCACGTTACGCGATCGTTGACACACGTCGACACACGTTACTTGTAAGGTACTCATAAGTCCAAACAAGTCGAGGTAATGGTTAGCATCAGTGTTCCAGACTCCCTGGTTTTTTTCTTTTCTTTTCTTTGGTATGACCATGATGTTGACACTTCGATTTCTAGTGCGGTTATGATTTAAATCGTTGAGCGGCAGCTTATTAATTATATTATATTATAACCACACTAGAAATCAAAGTGTCAACATCACCGTTATACCGAAGAAAAAAAAAAAAAAACAGGGAGTCTGGAACACTGACGCTAACCATTACCTTGACGTGTTTCGACTTATGAGTACCTTACAAGTAACGTGTGTCGACGTGTGTCAACGATCGCGTAACGTGCCTACAACACGTTACGCATAGGTTAGAAATAAGTTTTGGGTACGCTAAACATTACCTCGACGTGTTTCGACTTATGAGTAACTTACAAGTAACGTGTGTCGACGTGTGTCAACGATCGCGTAACGTGCCTGCAACTTATGGCCAGCCTTATGCGGAACGTGAGTCATTCGCTGGCATACGTCGAAAAATTTCAAGCATAGAAAATTTGTCTAACAGCTCGGCGTACTACGACGTATGCCAGCGTGCTCTTAACGTATACAAAACTTACCCATAACGTATTCGACGTGTGCCAGCGGTTTAGCCAAATTTTTCATAAGTCAGGCATACGCTGGCTAAATCATCAAGGTGTGACAGGGCCTTTATTAACACCTCAATTAGCAATGCCTTCTTCCCTTTTTTTTCTTCACCTTAGTATGATAGCTGGTCGCAATGCTTTGTTTTCGATGTTCACACCCGATGGGATCATAAAGTCGTACGTAAGCAGTACTTCAATGTTTTCAGTGATTGCTTTTAGTTCATTTTCACAGAAATTTTCTGGAACTGGAATATCAAAGTTTTTGTAGATGTGCCAGCGGATTACTTTACAAACTCTGTTGTGTCGATTTTTGTACAGCTGTTCTGACACGTTTTGTTTTGTCTTTTTTTCGTGTTCAGTCATTAAGCGTCACATATCATTCTTTTGCTTCCCCACCTCCACCCCTCACTTGTCTTTGTTTTTTTCCTCCTCTCCTCCACCCTTTTCTCTTACTCTGTCCCCTCCTCACTCCCACCTCATAAAATACAGCACTCTCCTCCCACACCTCTGTTTCTCTCTCTCTCTCTCTCTCTCTCTCTCTCTCTCTCTCTCTCTCTCTCTCTCTCTCTCTCTCTCTCTCTCTCTCTCTCTCTCTCTCTCTCTCTCTCTCCCTCTCCCTCTCCCTCTCCCTCTCTCCCTCTCCCTCTCCCTCTCCCTCTCCCTCTCCCTCTCCCTCTCCCTCTCCCTCTCCCTCTCCCTCTCCCTCTCCCTCTCCCTCTCCCTCTCCCTCTCCCTCTCTCTCTCTTTCCCCTCTCTCTCTCACATGCACTCTCCCTCCCACAGTGAATAGCAACATTTGGTGAGGTGTCAATCTCCCCACCTCCCCCCTAATTCCCCTCATTTCATCCTCTCTGCCTCCCCTTCCCCCTCTCACCCTACACCTGCCTCTTCTCTCTTTCTCCCCCCCCAACCCCCTCACTTTATTGACCTGTCAGTGAAGCGACTGGTTGCATTTGCTAGTCTTTAAATAAAATGGCTGTGTATTCGCAAGATACAGAAATGTTTATTTTATCTCCAGCTCATAGAGAATTGACATAGTACAGCGGATAAGCTTTCCTATTTTAACAAACTGTGCATTTTATGAGAAAAGCATGAAATTTCTAGCATAGTTAGGTCATATCATAATGTTTATTTTTGGATGTGGAGGGAAGTCAGATTTGACCTCTGAGGGGACAGTGAGAGGTCAAATCCAAGATGGCCGCTAGTCAACATACCATACATCTCTGCTCAACTTGAGAAAAGCAGCCGCATCGACCTTGTCTGGGATGTATACCTACCCGCCAGCTTCCAAGCCTCAACAAGACAGAAGAGGGGAAGGGGCATCAGGAAAAGAGTGGCTCCTTCTACTGTGATGCCAAAGAAATGGAAGGACTTCCTTCGATGCGATGATGACAAAACCGAAATGCTTGCTTTCCTGTCACGCGTAGTTGTTCATCTTCCTCTAGCAGAGGGCAAGGAACTGTATGCAACAGATGGAAGAGGAGTCCTTTGCTCTCCGGTTGAGTCGTACTTGGCCTGCCTTGCCCCATGTTCGCAGAAGGAGGCCAACACTCGTCTACTTCTGCATGTGGCAGATGCTGTGCAAAAGGGGTGTAAGAAGGTGACCATACGTACCGTTGATACTGATGTGGTGGTACTGGCTGTAGCTTCATTCAGCAAGACAGCTCCTAATGAGCTGTGGGTTGCCTTTGGTGTCGGGTCAAGCTTTCGTTACATAGCTGTTCACGAAATTGTTGCCACAATGAATCCAACACAGTGTCTGACTCTCCCAGTCCTTCACGCTTTCACCGGGTGTGACACTGTATCTGCATTCACTGGCAGAGGAAAGAAGACTGCCTGGGAAACTTGGCAGTCTTTCCCAGAGGTGAATGATGCTTTCAATGAACTCCTATGCATGCCAAGTGAGGTCAGTGAAGGATCAATGTTACTGCTAGAGCGATTTGTGGTGCTGATGTAAGACCGAACCAGTGAGAGCATGGAAGTGTATCATGCCAGGAAACAGCTCTTCACACAGAAGTCTAGAACTCTAGAGAACATTCCTCCAACCCAGGCAGCACTCAAACAGCACATCAAGCGCACTTGCTACCTGGCCAACTGTTGGAACCAGGCATTGGTCCTGGATCCAGAGATGCCAGAGCCATCTATCTGGGGCTGGATAAAGGAAACAATTGGGTGGCAGCCGCTTTGGACCACTCTCCCCGAAGCATCAAAATCGTGCCATGAATTGATCTGCTGTCGCTGTGAGAAACGATGCACTGGAAGGTGCAAGTGTGCCAAAGCTGCACTCAAGTGCACTGCACTGTGCTTCTGTTCTGGAGGCTGTTAGATTTTGATCACTGCCATTACCATCATCATCATTGCTATTAATAAAGTATTAAATAGACTAGCAGCATGGGACTATTCTGTTAATTTTTTTGTATTATTATCTCTATCGTGTCAAAATGGAAGGGAAGTTTCGCTATATTGCATAGGTCCAATCCATTGTCTTTACCAAAAGAATGTCCAAAAGTTTTTAACGTAATTTGACCTTGACCTTGATCGAAATGCATTTCCTTGGCTCCTGGTGATCTCAAAAGTATCACCAAACGAATGGCCATTCCAAACTTAGTTGGAAATGACACCTTAAATGTTTTTTTACACTGTTTAGTTCCCAAATTAAACACGTTTGAGCATTCGACCCGGTGGTCTGGCGGCCATCTTGGATTTGACCTCTCACGGTCCTCAGAGGTCAAATCTGACTTCCCTCCACATCTGAAAATAAACCTTATGGTATTCACTAACTATGTCAGAAAATTCATGCTTTTCTCATAAAACGCACAATTATTGTGCTTATCCGCTGTACTAACAGTTCCATTTGAAATTAAATTTTATATCGAAGGGCGTTGAGTTTTGATGAGAATAGAATATCGGGGATATGATATGAATGATTTAGGTTATAATTTGTCATTTAATATAAACCTACAAGACCTGACAGCATTTAATCAGTGTCGTGAAGAATAATATTATCCACTTGGTGGGGATAATGAGATATGTGGAAGCACTGTTGGCTACCAACAAAGAAAAGAATTTAATAAGGTGAAAATCAATAACAGCTTTGCCATAGTTTATGCAATGAAAACACAAAGAACATAATTTTACATAATAAGTAAGGGAATACAAACTGATTTAGATATTGGAAGATGGGGAGGTATCACCTGCCATCATATGTATCTGTCATATATTTCTGAAAAATAAATTTTTGACATAAATGACAGTAAGAAGGCTTCAAGAAATTATCATTTCTGTGTCCAAGCATACCTACAAGAAAAGGGTATTCGGTATTTTAATAAATATGTTCCACAACATTAGAATGGAGGGTTTTCAATAAAAGATTGTTTTTTTGCTGGTGTTAATAAATCAAACTAGTTCGGATTTAACTAAAATGTTAAAAATGAAAAGGTTTTAAGGTTGATAATATACAAAGCTCTTTTAGAAATTCAGAAGAAATTTTATTGGTTTCCTGTTGTAAATTTTTTTTTTTTTTGGATACGGGAATATTGAGAAATCCAGATGAATATATTGTTGCAGACCCGAGGGTCAGGGGAGCAAAGACCACGAGGGGGAAGCTACTTCGGGTTCCCACCAGACTCTCATAAATTGCAGGCCGTCCCTCACGAATAACTTCGTGATGTGGCGGGTCGCAAATTGACCGTGAACGCCAATAACTCGCCCAAGTGACTTAGGGTCCTCCGTCTAATAAATACCTTTTACCTAAAGGTCATGTGGTTTAATTTCTGGGGGACATGCTCTAAGTATGCCTTGTTCAAACCAGATCACCTTACCAGATCAGATGCAGCCTAGCGTAACTGCCCAAGGACTTACTGACTAGAAAAACATCGTTGGGGGATAACGTCCCGGCTAAGCTAGGATACAAACTATGCTGGACCAATGAAGGAAAGGATGAAAACAAGCTGGGAACATTTCTATACAAAGCCTTTATTTACAATCAAGTGAGGAAAGGTATATGGCACAGTAAATTTGATTTATTATTACATACAGCAGGGATAGCAAGGAATTTGTGGGGTGCGGCAAAAGGGCAAGCAATTTCCAAAAGGCG
>NC_140970.1:7292864-7312864 GCF_056783735.1 Eptatretus burgeri | reverse complement strand
TTAATGTTAACTAGTACGTGCCCGTAAATTTCAAACCGCGAACAAGAAACAACAAACACACAGGCCGTTCCTTCGCTCTCGTGTGCCCATACGTGCGTGGCCCGGAAGTTCGCATATCACAGTTACGATTATTCGCAATTTCGTTTTAATGGCCAATTATTCAATTAGCGCCAACGTATTTTGCCTTTTCGCAATGTCGTCGCAAGGAAAAACACGAGAGAGAGAGAGAGAGAGAGAGAGAGAGAGAGAGAGAGAGAGAGAGAGAAGAGAGAGAAGAGAGAGAAGAGAGAGAAGAGAGAGAAGAGAGAGAAGAGAGAGAAGAGAGAGAAGAGAGAGAAGAGAGAGAGAGAGAGAGAGAGAGAGAGAGAGAGAGAGAGAGAGACAGAGAGAGAGAGAGAGAGAGAGAGAGAGAGAGAGAGAAGAGAGAGAAGAGAGAGAAGAGAGAGAAGAGAGAGAAGAGAGAGAAGAGAGATAAGAGAGAGAAGAGAGAGAAGAGAGAGAAGAGAGAGAAGAGAGAGAAGAGAGAGAAGAAAAAGGGCACCGTCTAATATGAAAACGATCATAACTTGGGGCATTGTGTTTATCTATAAATCTTCTTCTTCTTTCGGCTGCTCCCGTTAGGGGTCGCCACAGCGGATCATCCGTTATGATCCGCATAATGATTTGGCACAGGTTTTACGTCGGATGCCCTTCCTGATGCAACCCTGGTCACCTCTTACGACAGAGGGATATGGTACACCTATTCTAACTGGGGAATACACATACACATTTAGTGTGTTTATCTAATATGGAATAGGCAAAGCCTAGAAGCGAACATAGAATTCTTCTTACATTCGATGCTGCAATTTCCGGTTACTTCGGCCTGGATTCGGGATCAGCGATCAAATAATGTAAATCACGATTAAAAATTAGTTTTTGATGATGTGGGAGATATCTTTATTAAAATCAGTGGAGTAAATATACACCATGTCTGATATTTGGGTCTTTCATGTCCCCGATGATGCCTTCATCTCCCAGGACAAATCATTCCCCATTACAAAAACCGGAAGCAAAAGGGTCATAGCCGATGACACGGATTCCAAATTGCCAGGGTATTGTGTTGTTGTTGTTGTTGTTGTTGTTGTTGTTGTTGTTGTTGTTTCCTATTCTCTCATGTGCATGCGTTGAGTATGAAGCTCACTACTTTCACGAAAATGCGCATAAAAAATCGAGAAATTATTAGAATACACGAAAACATCTTAAGGTACCAAAAAAACACCTGTTGTTTAAATTTTGTCTCCTACTTGCTTATTTTCGATCGTAAGTTATCGCATGTTTCAAATTTACTTCCTGGTTCGGAGCACACCAGCTCACTCTGATGTTACCGAAATTTATGCACCGTCTAATATGAAAACGATCATAACTTGGGGCATTGTGTTTATCTATAAATGCGCATAAGAAATCGAGACATTATTAGAATACACGAAGTCATCACTCTCCGGAAGTCCGACGTTGTAACCCGTAATGGGGAACACGGCTGAGATTCTCTTCCCCCATCGGCCACGCCTATGCAGCAACGTGTCTTGTCATTGGTTGGTAAATAAATGGCCATAACTTGGGAAGCTCTTGTCCGATTAATGTCAAACCTTGAAAAGGCACATCCTCAGGTCCCCAGCAATATATCTGGCAAGTTTCAATTAGATCGGGCCAGTGGTTGTCCAGAAACAGCAGTCATAGGCACACACACATATACACACACACACACACACACACACACACACACACACACACACACACACACACACACACACACACACACACACACACACACACACACACACACACACACACATACGCACACACACACATTGCTGGAATTATAGATAGATATTAGTTTCAGCGAGGAGATTTAAATGAGAAAGTGGAGATAAAGAAGAGGAAGAAGGAAAAGATTATATTGTTGATGATATTGGTGTTCTTGACTTTGTTTGAAGTTTTACATTTTTTTCCCCTACATAAATGGAGGAGAGAGTGAAGGCATTTCTAAGGATCCTTCATGTTTTAAAAATGAAGATTCAAATCTATGTGTTGGAAACTAAAAAGGTTTTCGCACTCTGTATGAATTTTTCTCATAAATCTAAAAAGGTTTTCATACTCTGTATGAATTTTTCTCATAAATAAATATAACAATAATTTATTGCCTCAAATGTAAAAATAACACCAATACTAAACATATCTCATATGTTAAAAGTAAAAATAATAGGGTTATACAAAAAGGGATATGTTTTGTGTATGGCTCTAAAAAGAGTAAATTTATCTGCAAACAAAAACATGGGGAACATATACAAAAGTTTTTATCAGGGCGTAAATTTACAATAACTGGAATACCGGAGGAATTGCATCTCCCAGGGTATTCTTTCTGTGGTCCAGGTGCAAACTTGGATATAAGATTAAATGAGGCTAACAATCCTAAACCTTGGTCTAAACCTCTCAGTTTGATGAAGTGTGTATGAAGCACAATATTGATTATGGAAATAGCACGATGTTGGAAGAAAAACACAAAGCCGATAGAGAAATGTTGTATAATTTGTCTTTAATACAAAAATCCAACATTGAGAGAAAAAGTTGATAGGTTTATCGTGAAGAAGATGATAAGTGCTAAATTGAGGCTTGGGCTTGGAAATTCAAAAAACTTTAAAACTCGAACGATGTCATTAAGATTAAAGAGTATTTACAGAATAACATTTTTGCTGATGAATTGCATAAACCAATAATCACAAAGTTTAAAAGAAGGAAGGTTTATTCAAAAAGGGTTGATTACATTTGGTCTGCTGACTTAATTAACTCAAGAATGATATGGGATACAAGTATGCTTTAACCATTATTGATTTGAAGAGTCGAAATGCGTGGGTTGTTCCTTTGAATATATAAAAGAGGTCATACTCTTATACTAGCCTTCCAACAGATATTTAATAAAAGCAAAAGGGAACCAAATAAGTTATGGACTGATGAGGGAACAGAGTTGTACAATCAAAAAATTATGAATTTTCTTAAAGATAACGGTATTACATTATACAGCACCTTTAATGAAGGAAAGGTGGTTGTTATTGAGCGTTTTAATCGCATTTTGTAAGAGAGATGTTATAAAAATTCACTCAACTTGGTTCTCAACAATAGGTATCTTTAATTCAGGACATTGTAGATAATTACAATAATACAGTTCATTCCAAAACAAAATCAAAACCATCGGAAACATTTACATAATTAACATACGAAAAGGAGATTAATCTGAAAAATCCACCAAAGTTTAAAGTTGTTGATGTCATAAGAATATATCGGTGGAAATCACACTTTGAGAAAGCAAATAATACCCTTGAAATACCCTTGAACTAAGTAAATAATTCCCTTGAAAGCAATAGGATAGCACTTCACAATCCTCTACTAATGCACCTCTATGGAGTATAGCAGGGGGCATCTGTTGAGATATTTTAAATAATAAATACACAATACTCTAAATAATGTGTGTAATGGTGGACATTTTTAGATCTGTGTACCCCAAACACAGAATCATCAACTGAATTGTCAGTCAAGGCTTAACTTTTGTTTGTTGGTGTGTGTGAGTGAGTAATAATAAAACAGGAAGCATAATCAACCTTAACCCTTGCAAAATTCCAAAACCCTAACCTTCACATTCAAAAACCCCAACCCGAACCCTCACATTCAAAATCCCAACCCTAACCCAACCCATCCTCAACTCTAAGCCATCCCTAACTCTCACATTCAAAATCCCAACCCTCACCCATCCCTAACCCAACCCATCCTCAACCCATACCCATCCCTAACCCAACCCTCACCCTCACATTCAAAATCCCAACCCTAACCCAACCCATCCCCAGCCCTAAGCCAGGCCTAACTCTCACATTCAAAATCCCAACCCTCACCCATCCCTAACCCAACCCATCCGAAACCCTAACTCATCCCGAACCCTCATATTCAAATCCCATCCCTAACTCAACCTTAACTCAACATTATTATTATTATTATTTAAAAAAAAATACATATTTAAATATATATATATATACATATATATTTATCTATATACATATATATATATATATATATATATATATATAATTATATATATATATATATATATATATATATTATATATTATATTCATAATTCCTTTTTTTTTCTTTTTTTTTTCCTCTTCTTCCAATTCTGTCTTTCAAGGCTTTCAAGTTTGGAGAAGTAGAAATTGGGAGGAAGAATTTTCCAGCACTTTCTTCCCTGAACTTTCTTGATATTGCTTAAAAATAAATAAAATAAATATATTACTTATCTAATATTGAATTCAATTATATATAATTCAATTAATTTATAATCAACTGAACTTACCTCTCATCAAGCACCATCCAGCAAAGAACCACCGATAGGTTTAGAACCCCGAGAGTCTTGGTAGAAACCACATTTCAAGTCCCCCAAATAAAGCCAACTTTCAAAGTCTCCAAGGTATAACAACATTCCTGTTGAGTCTCCAAGATAGGTATCACATTGTGAGTTACCAAACCAAAACCCACATTCCAATTGTTCAAAATAAAACCAGCTTTTGAAGTCTCCAAGGGATAACTTATTTACCGATGTTTTAAAAAATTGTGAGGTCTCCAAGGTAGGTTTCATATTTAAAACCACCAAGGATAACTCATTTTCTGAGTTTTTTGTCAAAATTTGATGTCTCCCAGGTAGGTTTCATATTTAAAACCACCAAGGATAACTCATTTACTGATTTTTTTCAAAATTTGTGAGACTCCAAAGGAGGTTCCACATTTAGAACGATCTTGGCAGAATCCTTTTCCTGAGCTTCCAAGGTAGGTATTGAAACCATCAAGGCAGAACTCATTTACCGATGTTTTAAAAAATTGTGAGGTCTCCAAGGTAGGTTTCATATTTAAAACCACCAAGGATAACTCATTTTCTGAGTTTTTTGTCAAAATTTGATGTCTCCCAGGTAGGTTACATATTTAAAACCACCAAGGATAACTCATTTACTGATTTTTTTCAAAATTTGTGAGACTCCAAAGGAGGTTCCACATTTAGAACGATCATGGCAGCACCCTTTTCCTGAGCTTCCAAGGTAGGTATTGAAACCATCGAGGCAGAACTCATGATATGTTTTCCCAAAATTTAGTGAACCTCTGGAGTAAAACTTGGCTTGGTAGAACTTGTTCTCCTCAAGGTAGAACTTGTTCAGTGGGTATTGTCTTGATAACTCACAATGAGTACCATCAATGTAGAACTCTTTTTCAGAATTTTGTGGGTCTCCAAGATATAACTCGTTGGTTGGGTTATCAAGGTGGAGCTCATTCTGTGGGTCTTGGTCACTCAGAAGGTGTTCAACCAAATCAACAATTTCACCTCAAGTTGTGGCAAAAGCAGTATTTTCATTTTGCATCTCAGATACAATTTCCTTTGAGATAAAATAGTTATGTATTAATTAAGTGAATTAATTATTAAATTATTATGTTAATATCAAACTCTCAAAATATGAAAATAAAATCTTTCCTCAATAGATAAGAGGTTTGCTTCCAGTTCATCAATTTGAAGATCAAGTTCCACACAGGTAGTAGGACTCCAAGGAACTCTAAAGTCATCCCATTCGAGGTCAGCACAGTAGTACATTCTCAATAAACGTAAAAATACGTTTAAATTCAGCCTGCGTTGCCATCTTTTATATCAGAATGGTGGGTGTGGTTTCCTTTGGAAATTCCTGAGGCAAGTGTGCAAGAAATTCAGTTCTTCTGTTTCGGAGTCTGAGACCATTTATTAACAGCAAACAACATCAACAAATAACAACAAACATGCGCATGGGAAAGAGGAGAAATAAGACAAGCAATATCAAACACAATCCTCTTTATGGTCAAAATGCACAGAGCAATTGTCTTTATACTATTCTGGACAGCAAAGGACAAGGGAGGGCTAAAGATCTGGCAGGCCGAATGGAGGGGAGGGCTGACAAGCATGAGCAAGGGAACTGCAAACATGGCCACTTTGGGAGGGAAGGGGGATAGACATGCTCAGGTCACGATTGCAGTGTGGGAATACGAGGTCATCCGTGAGAAGGAGAGGGTGATAACAGTGTTAGGACAAAACATAGATTCCGGGTGGATGGAGACACAAGCCCATTACTTTGATCATACCTTCCGTTCACAATTGAGTCACAAGATTCTCAAAACACGACATTCCGTTTTAGATGCTGTTAGCAAAGTCTTGGCTACCAAAAGCCAATAGTTATGTAATTGTCTTTGGGCAACAAAGTTTCTGTTGCAATCGCCTTCCGGGAGTTATTTAATTACCACCAGACAATAGGGTGCCTCTTCTCTGCAGCCAGCAGCAAAGTGTCCCTCTCTTGAGCAGCTGGGCAGTTTCATTTAAACATTGGACATATAGTTTGGAATATATATATATATATATATATATATATATATATATATATATATATATATATATATATATATATATATATATATATTTTTGGTGAGATAAAGCACATAAGATTTAGTAAGACACAATTTCATCTTGGTGGTATATTCACCTACATCACTATGGAGATCAAAAGACTAAAAGGAGATTTTACTGACAGTCAATTTGATTCCAGTACAAAAGTAACACCTTATTTTATACTGTTAAAAGCAGTAGTAGCAAGTTGAAACAATTAAAAGCAGCAAGTGAATATAATTGAGAATACATGAATAGAATTAATTTTATTTCTTCCACATAAGCCTACGCAAGCCTTGTGGGGTAGGACCTAACTGGAAATGATGTAAGAGTAGGCAGGGCTTAGGGAAAGTGGACGGGGCTTAGGGAAAATTGTGGGGGCTTAGGGAAAGTGGGTGGGGTTTGGGTAAAAGTGAGTGTGGCTTATGAAAAAATGATATGTGGCTCAGAAGGTGCTCAGACAGAAGCATTAAGAGAGGTGAACCAAGAAATGGTACTCGATGTTGATGAATTACATAAACAAATATTCGTTAGTTCGCTGTTTGAGTATATATGAATGATGTGCAAGACCATCCCTCCCCATCGCTTCCCCCCTCCCCTTCCTACTCCCTCCCCCCCCCCCCCCCCATTTCCTCCAAGTAGTTGGGTCCTCATTGATAAGCGATCATATCTGTAAAGTTTCACCTTAATCTGCTCAGCTGTGTTGGAGTTTTTTGAAGGTTTTTTTTAATGCTAAAAACAATATGGCTGCCGAATCACGTGATCAATGACGTCATAATTCTTTTCCTCCAATCCAATGACCCTCAAAAATTTTCATGCTGATCTAATAAAGCGCTTGATGTATGCAATTATGATGTCATTAACAAGACAACCTATGACATCATCAAAAAAAATCACACTTGTTTCCCATGGGAAGTACTTCATGTGCCAAGTTTCAATTTTTTCCATGAAGCAGTTTCAGAGATTCAAAGATCCAAAGTTTTTTCTTTTTCCCAACATGGCTGCCACACCACGTGACCTATGACATCATAATTATAATTAAAACATTCCACATGAGTAGTCACACCTATGTTCAAAATTTATTTTCAATCGGATAAGCGGTTGCAGAGAAAATAGAGAAATTTAGCATGGACGGACATAAGTACGTATGTGGATGTACGTATTCATCCTAACCCTAACACCTCTCTGACCCTGGAACGATAGCACTGCAAGGGGGTTGAACTGACACTCGACTCATGCACAGCTCTAACTCCTGGTTAGCCCGATAAACTCTCTTCATTGCCTAGTTAAACGCGATGTATGCTCATGTGGTGTGCATGAAGTTCTTTATAAGCCAGTTGGATAGATCTCCCGTTCGATCGCTTGTTTTGTATCGAGGGTGTGTATTCGATAGAAGGTAAGGAGTTTTAATATTGATTCATTTTTATACGCCCGATATATATATATATATATATATATATATATATATATATATATATATATATATATATATATATATATATATATCGGGGCATATTATGTGATACTGGTCGTCCGTCTGTCCGTCCGTCCGTCCGTCCGTCCGTCCGTCTGTCTGTCTGTCCGTCCGTCCGTTCCTGTCCGCACTCTAACTCCCAAAGTTTTCAACTTTCACGTTTCATATTTGGTACATAGGTACAGACTGTGGAGACGGTATGTCGCGACATATGTTCGTAATCTGAAGTGGTTGCCATGGCAACCAGGATGCCGTTTTCCATGTAGTAGCACAATTCTGTATATACCTTCTTGTTCAGGTGTATATTATGCTCACTTGCACTCTTGTTTTAATTGCTATTGTGATTGCTTATTTTAATTGCTATTGTGATTGCTTAATTTTTATTGCTTTGTGTAATCCTTCCCCCATGCTCTTTCACCGTTAAACCGTTTGCATCTCTGAAACACATTTCTACATGAGAGACAATTCACTGAATTGCACAGCTAATCTGTAAAGTTTCAGTTAGCTTTGGCGTTTTGGTTCACCAGATAAAACTGTTTCCCAGAACTTTACGCATTTTTCATCAGGAGTAATGTTCTGTAATGTAATGTACCCTTTGTACAGTAATGCCTCTGTCTACTCAAGATGCAGAACCATTTCACTGGAAACCGGAACGCAGAACATTCAGCTGTGTTTGACTGTACTACAGTTGTCCTTCCCACCAAAGTTACTTGCTGGAGTGACACTATTTCCATTGCTATATAGTGGTGCTCAGTTGATTTGTGCTGCATCTTTGGCATTTGGTGAGTAAAATTTGATTTGTGAATCCCTCACCACAAATGGGATTTATTTATATCCTGTGCACAATACAGTAGGTTGTTTTACATGCCACCTAGAATCATTATTGCATTCCACATAGAATCATTATTGTCTAATTTTGCTAGCATGTTAATTTTAAAAGAAATTTTATGTTTAAAAATTTGATGTTTTAACTGTAATTGTTGTCAAGTGTTTTAGTTTCAACTGTCAAAAATTAACAATTTTTAAAAGTTAGCATGCAAATGCTTCACAAGTCAGGTTAATATTATTACAAACTGATGGTCAGAAATTTTGCTCGCAACATTTTGAAAATACTGTTGCGGGCCGGGGTCCGGTGGCGAGAAAGACCACCAGGTGGGGGAGGTTACGTCGTTGCTCCATTGTAATTGTCGGCCATTGCTCCAGATAATTCCGTGAGCTGGCGGGTTGCTGAACCGACGTGGAACGCCAATATCTCGACCGCGTGGCGTAGGGTCTTTTTGTCTGGAAACAATTTACCTCAGTAACCACGCGGTCTCGGCTACCGGGGATCCACGCCCTCGGCACGTCTTGCCCGAACCGGATCACTCTACCGACTACCAGCTGCCAACTACCTTTCCGGCTTGGATGCAGTCGAGCGGGCCTGCCAAGAACGTACCGGCTAGGATTAACCGATTATCGGGTATAAAGACACGGCTAAAACGAAGATCCTAACCATGCTGGACCAATGAAAGAAAGGACGGAAACGAACTGGGAACATTTCTAATAATGGTTTATTTACAACAAGAAAGACACAGAGCAAGCTTATCGCAGATATACACAGCAAGATTTACAATGATGGAATAATCACTTAAACAGTTCTACTTTGAGACGGCGCCACACACGGACACACACACACACACACACACACACACACACACACACACACACACACACACACACACACACACACACACACACACACACACACACACACATAAAACCCAGGTGTTTTATTGGACCCTCGCAGCCAGGGAGAGTGATGAGCTGGGTCGCAGTTCACTTGGGTACCTGCACGTTGGAGGGAGGGGGTGCTCCACGGTGTGGCACCTGCCAATAGTCGTGGGGCTCATGCCCATGGAGGAACTCGAGTCGAGTAGTCGGAGTCCCAGGGCGGGAATCAGGGTTGCGGACATGACCCAGCAAAACTCCAATGAATGCCCCACGCAGAACTGCAACGAATCCTCCAATGAATCCAGAGCTGACTTTCCCCACACAGAACTCTCTGAACTGAGGTTTTTGTCATCGGTTATAGATCTCCCTGAACGGGGCGGGGCTCTATGGAACAGACGTCACTGTCCGCCCTGATTGGACAGGGTCTTCATGGGGTCCACCCTTTCTGGGCGGGGCCTCGGCCGAACCGGGAGCCTCCCCCCCTCCACGCGTGTGGACTCATCCAGAGGAAGATCCAACGTTGAAAAGGAACGTTTGTAGAAGCGCAAAGGAACGGCGGACTGGATGTTTTTGCCCCATATGCTGTGGCCAGCAAGGCGAGGGTTGCAAGTGCTGGAAAGTACCGTTATTGGTTGTTGGATGTTTGTTGGATGGTAAAGACTTATTTAACCTAACTAAAAAAACATCGCAACGCACACCTTTGATTCTCCCACGAGAAAAAAGGAAGGGACCTGTCTTCACATGTACTTAACGGAATAACTTGACTTTTGGGACATCTCTATGTTTGAATGCATATGGTTTCCAGATCCGTAACAATATATTGTGAATGAGAAAGAATATAATTTTTTTTTCATTTTATAGGCTTCCAGGTGTACAAGCGCACACATCCTCAACCTGAACAGGAACACAGCACCGGGGTTGAACCAGGAGGGGTTAAAACATCTGTGAGTGTCGTGAATCTAGCTTTTGATATGACACTGGAGTTAGAACATCAAGGAGGACATGCTCAGAAGACCAGCTCACCTTGACAAGTAAACCTGTTTTCCATAAAACTATTAAGCCATTGGATGTCCCTCAAAAATGTTGAAATGAATGAAGAACAATCACTGAAATTACAAAAGCTGACTGTGTTTATTAAATTGTCAAGTGAGTATTTCTGCAGTTGTCTCCACCTCTTAAAATGAGTTTTGTGAAAACTGATATCACAAAGTAAACTAACAAAGTGGTGAGATTCCTGCGATTGTAAAAATGTGTCATTCATGCATCAAGTAATTTGATTATGCCAGAGACTTTCTTTCAGAAGATTGCTTTGCAATAGTCAGGCTTATAATTAATCTCGAGTCATGGTAGAGATTCCAGCCAAGTTATTTTGAGACGGCAATACATGCAACATAGTTCATTGTAGCAAAGAAGAATGACCCTCAGACATTATCCCACTTGAATTCTCTTTCCAGACAAGCAAACATAATATTTGAAAAGGTTTTCAAATACACATACAAGGTTTTCATTTGGAAAAATAAGCATTGCAAAAGTGCTAAATTTGCCTTCTCATTCTCATTCTTCATCCTTATGTTGATCTTCACTGCAGGACGAGCAAAACATATTAAACGATACATCTTCATTAAAATCAGTAGTGTTACAAAACTTTGCAAGGTCTTTTCTTTGTAAAATCGAGCGACTAGTTACTTTTTTATAAATGATATGTTTAACAAATTGCCTTTTAAATGGGAATGTGGTGGAACCGATTTGGAGTGAGCGGGTACAAACAGAGCTATCCCACTTGCCATTGATGTGACTGAAATATTCCAATAAGCTGTGGTGGAATCATTTAAACCTCCAGTGACTCCAGTCCCAGTGAGAGTTGAATTATTTATTTACATGTACACGGGAAGAAACAAATACACAGAGCAACACCAAGATGAGCTGCTGTGAACTTCCTTCTCTCAGTTCTGTTTCACAAACCTATTTTCCTTATAGCAAAGTTATTTGCATAGAAAGAGGGAAGGAGGGGGCATGGGTTGGACAAAGAACAATTGAAATCTTAGCAAAACTACATATCACTCAATGTTCCTCAGTCTCTCAATTAGTAGAACACTATATATGGTTTGTGTGCGAGCATGGGAATACAGGTCACAATGTGCGAGCATCTATATATTAATACTGAAGGACCAATTTTGTGCTCCTCCTAGCGGTCGCGTCACCTTTTTCTCGGTACTGTGACCTGGACTGAAAGAAACTTCGTACCTGTAAGAGTGCATCGCACATAGTGGCAATTGTCAAACTTCAACTCTGAAGCAGAATAAACACTTTTCGTTTTACATTCGTTTACATGGCGACGTGTGACGTCACCGCTGAGAGGCGTCAGGATGTCATGACATCATCGGTTATTCGCTGACACCATTACGTCCGTCATCAGAAAATTACTGCTGAGAGGTGTAATTACTAATTCCACTCCTCGAAAATAGCGTCTGCAATGTAAAATCCTCTTCTGCACATGGTGACTACCTCAGAATGTGAATTTGACACAAAAAAATGTAACAAGAAACATTGTACAGTAGACACCGCTTTATAAATCCACCATGGGACCACGCCGCTTGGATTTATTAACCGGCTGGATTTATTAACCGGCTGGATTTATTAACCGGCTGGATTTATTAAGTGCAGAACCTATTTTCAGCCATCTCCTGGATAGATAAGACAAAAAAGCGAATGTCGTTAAACACTGCTTTATGCTACAACAACATTGATTTATCAAACGGTGGCAAGGGAATTGTTCAAAAGAATCTCTCCAAGGTCGCTTGCTTGGGAGGGAAGGTTTTGCGCAAATGTTCCTTTATTGAATCTGTCACGTGGCAGAAATCGGGATGGGCAAAACCTGAGAGCTGCATCCCCTGTCCAATTTGGCGAGTGCCGTCCGCATCTCTGCCGCTGTTGGCATCGGCTCGGGTTCGTCGTCGCTTTCTTCCCTTGGCTATTGGGATTCGGGGTCGGAGGGATTCGAGCAGCGGCGGGATTCGAAGTCCGTCACCAGTTGGTGTTGTTGTTGGTTTTTTTGTTTTTTTCACTCTGCGGCAGCACATACTACATCAAGCTTAGGTTGAGACCGCACACGTGCCAAGCAGGTGGATTTATTAAACGGCGGATTTCTCAATGTAAAATTCCGTTCCAACTCATTTTGGTCACAATCAGCGGCTGGATTTTATAACCGTGGATTTATAAAGCGGCGTCTACTGTATCTTCTATCTTCTATCTATCTATATATTAATACTGAAGGACCAATGTTGTGCTCCTCCTTGCGGTCGTGTCACGTTTTTCTCGGTACTGGGACCTGGACTGAAAGAAACTTCGTACCTCTGAGTGCATCGCACATCGTGGCAATAGTCAGCTTTCAACGCTGAAGCAGAATAAACACTTTTCGTTGAGATGGGGGCGAGGAGTGAAGAGGCGGGGGGCAAGGTAAGCAAATTTTTGGGCGGAGGTAAGCAAATTGAAAGCGGGAGACAGGGGGAAATGGGGCGGGGGCTGGGTTGAATGAGGCGAAGTTGAGTGTGAAGGGGTGGACAGGGGGGTCGGGGCCCGGGGGCAAGTGGGGCGGGGAATCAAAAGACGGGGGGTGGGGAGTGAAGAGGCGGGG
The DNA here is from genome assembly GCF_056783735.1 of Eptatretus burgeri. NCBI lineage: Eukaryota > Metazoa > Chordata > Myxini > Myxiniformes > Myxinidae > Eptatretus > Eptatretus burgeri. The sequence continues at coordinate 7,299,572 of NC_140970.1, read as the reverse complement.
CTGGGGTAATTACATTTTTGGGTGGGGGTAAGCAGATTGAATGGGCAGGGGCGGGGGATGAGTAGGCGGGGGAAAGCACACCCTGTCCAGTCCGTGTCCCTCGAGTGTGTGTGAGCTGGTGAGGGTGGTTGAATGAACGGAATCCGTCTGTGACGGGGTTTCAGCCAGTGGGAATGAATCTCCCACTCATTCGTGGTTTGATTACAAGCAAGCATTTTGATTCACAGGACAAAGGACTTCCTCATCCTGAGGACAGTACTGTATCCGTTGCAATCGTGCTTAGGCAAATGTGTGGGCTGCTTCCTCTCTTCAAGGACGTGGTAGACATGGTTTGTTTCTAATACAAAAACACTTTCATTTGCCTCAACTCTGGGTCAGATCTTTTACCCATGATCCTTCTTGGTGAACAACTCCATATATGGTGACAAAACGACTCGTTAATTACAATGCTTTTCAAGAGTCCTGCTCCCATCATGATCCCATCATGCGTGAACATCGAAAACAAAGCATTGCTACCAGATATCATACTTCGGTGCAAAAACAAGAGAAAAAGACATTGCTAATTGAGATGCTAATACCGGTGATTTTCGACTAACGATGCAGAAATCAAGAAAATGACCAAATACCAAGACCTCAAGCATGAAGTGTAAAGATCCTGGAAGCTGAAGTTGTCGTGATCTGATGGTGAATGTGTGGAGTTGCGTCGGTCTGTGTGCTTCTTGTTGTTTTTGTGTTTTGGGGCATGAACATAGCTGGTTTTGTGACCGGGCTGGACATGATGACATGTGTATTGGGTGATTAGTGGAGTTTCTGTTAGGTGTTGCGTGTGCGTGGGGCTGGTATTTGGGACCGAGCACTGTTTTTTGCTCACCTTGTCCAGTTGTTGGCACCATCCAGTTTTTGCAATTTGTATCAAAGGTGTGTATTGTGTGAGTATATCCACAGTCTCCCCAGTCAGACCACACTCTCAGCTCTTGATGTGCCATGCTTCCCATATCAATCTGTGAGGTTTGTTGGACATCGTGTCAAGGACACATGTCTCGTCAAGGTTACATTTACGGCCAGATTGCAGGCAATGATGTGCTATGGGCCAGGGTCTTGCCCTGTAAACACAAAATACCAAGCGCGCGCGCACGCACGCACGCACGCACGCACGCACGCACGCACGCACGCACGCACGCACGCACACACACACACACACACACACACACACAAAACACCACCAGATCATGAGTAAGTCAAGAAAGAGCGAAGCAGACAATCAATTATGTGATTTGATGTTTATTTTCTTGAGGTTTGGAAAAATAAAAATACTCCTCCATTGACCTCACACACTGACACGTGACCAGAAATGAGTGGTCACATCAGGAATAAAAGCAGACATGTGCTGAGATGTGGGATCAAATGGCCTGAGGAAGCTTGCGGGGAAGTGAGCGAAACGTTGCCTGACACCAGGTCTGCTCTTGTTTGTTACTTAAATTAGCAGTCGATGTTGTTTACTTTTTGATTGGAAGCACCTTTCTCATTTAGATTTTTTTTTTTGATACTGTATGTATATTATGACAGCTGTGAGTGTGGGGTCGGACGTTGTGCATCCCCCGTGCAAGTAAAGGCACAAACACATAAATATGAATCAGTTATTTCCTTAGTATTTCATTTACAGGTTAGGTAAATCATATTCATGTTATCAATATGCATTGCGCATGTGGAATATGGGTTTTTCTTCCTCCTTTTCCATTTCTCTGTTTCTCTATTTTCCTGTCACCTCTATCTCTATATCTCAGTATCTCTCTATCTATCTCTCTTTATTATTTTCAACATTCTTCCTCACTTCACACCATGCACACTATTCACATTGATGATGACGCCTGCTCACAAACCTGTTCCCTAAATCACTCGTCGGGTGGCAGAATAACGCCAATGCTCAGCAACAGGGTGACATAATTGAGAAAGTTGTGGAGACAGGAGTTTCTCAGACAGAGGTTGCTTCGACACCTTCGCTCGCCCGCCCCTGAGCATGACACCAATGCGGCATGGCAAAACCGATGAGTTACCAGCGAGGGAGAGGAGCCAAATTTCTCTCATGGAATTCATTCTCTCTTCTCTCTCTCTCTCTCTCTCTCTCTCTCTCTCTCTCTCTCTCTCTCTCTCTCTCTCTCTCTCTCTCTCTCTCTCTCTCTCTCTCTCTCTCTCTCTCTCTCTCTCTCTCTCTCTCTCTCTCTCTCTCTCTCTCTCTCTCTCTCTTCTTCTCTCTTCTTCTCTCTTCTTCTCTTCTTCTCTCTTCTTCTCTCTTCTTCTCTCTTCTTCTCTCTTCTTCTCTCTTCTTCTCTCTTCTTCTCTCTTCTTCTCTCTTCTTCTCTCTTCTTCTCTCTTCTTCTCTCTTCTTCTCTCTTCTTCTCTCTTCTTCTCTCTTCTTCTCTCTTCTTCTCTCTTCTTCTCTCTTCTTCTCTCTTCTTCTCTCTTCTTCTCTCTTCTTCTCTCTTCTTCTCTCTTCTTCTCTCTTCTTCTCTCTTCTTCTCTCTTCTTCTCTCTTCTTCTCTCTTCTTCTCTCTTCTTCTCTCTTCTTCTCTCTTCTTCTCTCTTCTTCTCTCTTCTTCTCTCTTCTTCTCTCTTCTTCTCTCTTCTTCTCTCTTCTTCTCTCTTCTTCTCTCTTCTTCTCTCTTCTTCTCTCTTCTTCTCTCTTCTTCTCTCTTCTTCTCTCTTCTTCTCTCTTCTTCTCTCTTCTTCTCTCTTCTTCTCTCTTCTTCTCTCTTCTTCTCTCTTCTTCTCTCTTCTTCTCTCTTCTTCTCTCTTCTTCTCTCTTCTTCTCTCTTCTTCTCTCTTCTTCTCTCTTCTTCTCTCTTCTTCTCTCTTCTTCTCTCTTCTTCTCTCTTCTTCTCTCTTCTTCTCTCTTCTTCTCTCTTCTTCTCTCTTCTTCTCTCTTCTTCTCTCTTCTTCTCTCTTCTTCTCTCTTCTTCTCTCTTCTTCTCTCTTCTTCTCTCTTCTTCTCTCTTCTTCTCTCTTCTTCTCTCTTCTTCTCTCTTCTTCTCTCTTCTTCTCTCTTCTTCTCTCTTCTTCTCTCTTCTTCTCTCTTCTTCTCTCTTCTTCTCTCTTCTTCTCTCTTCTTCTCTCTTCTTCTCTCTTCTTCTCTCTTCTTCTCTCTTCTTCTCTCTTCTTCTCTCTTCTTCTCTCTTCTTCTCTCTTCTTCTCTCTTCTTCTCTCTTCTTCTCTCTTCTTCTCTCTTCTTCTCTCTTCTTCTCTCTTCTTCTCTCTTCTTCTCTCTTCTTCTCTCTTCTTCTCTCTTCTTCTCTCTTCTTCTCTCTTCTTCTCTCTTCTTCTCTCTTCTTCTCTCTTCTTCTCTCTCTCGTTGGAGAGTCTGTTTCCCCACCATAATTTTCCTGCCCTTCGCTTCATTTCTCCAGAACAGAGTTTCATACCGTACTCGCCTCACTTTCTCTCCCACCTCATGCCTTTTTCATTTATACACGCATTCACTTTATTTTTCCTCAGACCGATGCTTCTTCCGCTTCACATTTTACCTCAGTTCGTTTTTTCCGCAGATTTGCATACATTAACACGGCACGGCGCACCCTTTTCAAAACCAAGACAAGGCACGATCCCTCGCCGTCAGCTGTCACCCCCGGAGCGAGTCATTTTGTAATCGCACAGGTAAACGCATTGGGCGAACGGAACTCGCACAGCTTCACCATATGGCTGGGGTGCTGCCGCAGGCGGGAGTGAGGGGGCGAGTCCGAACCACTGACTCTGGACCATCACGCCGTGGGCAATAACCTTGGCAGAGGTTGTTGAAGGTGCACCGGGATGTGACAAAAAGTCACATTCCTTTTCTTTTCAACCTCTACATTATCTTCCTCGCCTCAACCAAATCTCTCTGTCATTCCTCATGGATCCAGTAGTGTAATGTAAGGGTATGGGCGAATGTTTATGTTTCATTTGAGGTAACGATTTCTCCCGCCATTTATTTGTGTTTGAATTCCCCGCCATTTTTTCTCCTTTGCATTTATCCTCATCATTCCTTTAATTATTCCTCACTCTTTCATTTCCTTGCTGTATAAGTAAATTAATGCAACTGTTGAATATGTCCTGATTTATATTGTTTGGGTTGGTCCAAATAGTGTTCTGGGAGGCAATTTGTCCAAGTTTACAAGTATACAATAATTTTTTTTTGTGGTGGATCCGGGGTTCGAGGCCTGCCACGAGGGAGAGCACTTGGGTCCCTCCCGAATGCCCAATCCTGAGGCCGCCGGGCACAGATAACTCCACGCACCCGCAGGTTGCTAGGCAACCATGAATGCCAATCAACACAGTCAATCTGGGCAGGGTTACACTACTTTGCATGACACCTTACCTGTGGACGGCCGGCAAATTGGCGTCATGTGTCCTCAGTGCACGTTGCGATTACTGCTGAGCATTACAGTGAGTGTGTGCTGCCGAACAAAGCAAATGATTGGGGTACAACTTCCCGTCTAACTATACTTGTGCGCTGTGTCGGACCAATAAAGGAAAAGACAACCGAGACAGATTGTAAATAACAACAAGAAATTACTTATTACAAACACAAAAGCAAGCAATCATTTAAAAGCAAGAAAGCAAAATGGCACATAATAGCAGATTTAACCATGACACGTATTCTTTTCCAATCTTACACAAAACACTGAGTCATCATTCGCTCAGGGGAGAATAAAAAACAAGGACTTGAAAATAAAATAAAAGTAATGTATGAAGAAAAGAAAAGCAGCCTTTCGCTTTCTTCCTCACCTCACACAACCCAAATATACAAGAGAATGTGGAGAAAAATGGATGGGAAAGATGGGCAGTGGTGATCTTACACGATGGGGAACACGCAGCAATGTCCCCGAGTTGCCCAGACCTCGTAGGCGAGTCTTTTTTGACGTCCCAGATATGCGAGCCTTATGTGCGACTCGCCATCCTCCGCCTCAGATTCTTCCTCTTCAGGCCCCCATCGATGAAGTGCCGCTGTCCACCCTCCTTGTCCTTCATGGTTGACAGTATTGAAAGGGCAGGATGACACTTGTGGAAGGAGTGTTCTTTTTCCACAGAAGCTAGACACCAACCGCTCGTGAAACCTTCCTTTCTTTAACCTCGCCCGCTTCTATTCCTTCCCTCATAAGCCTTCTTAGTCTTTTAGTCTTCTGTTCATGCGAGATTGTCCCGTTCGATTCTGCTTTCTGCCTTTTGCTTCTCTCGGCCTTTCTGCTTTCTCTGCAGTCTGCTCAGGAGCACTTTTCGTCCCTCCTTGCGCGAGCCTGTCCCTCTGCTTCTGCCTTTCTGCTTCTTCTTCACATCAGCTCTCTCTCCTCTCCTCCCACAAGCCTTCTCCCCCTCCCATTGGTCTGCAGCCGATGGGGACAGGTGCACGACGTCACTTGTAGAAAGTCGCGCCATTCTGAGGGAACTTTCAACGAAGCCCCCACCCCACCCTCTATGTGCCCAAAGCCGCGAGGAGAGCCCCGAGCCCCCTCCCCACGTGCACAAAGTGCCCACTCGTACTGTTCTGCACTGTATCACATCCGTGAGAAGCGCCACACCTCTCAAGCCACGATGAGCACCAAGAGTCATGAACATGCATGTGAGAGCACCCGATGGGTTAATGGCCACAGATGGGTCGATCGTACCCAATTAAGCAATGCGCAGATGGCGAGAACACTGAGGGGAATTCCGCATGACTGAGGGACGACAGAACGGCTGCAGGATTAAAATTAAGACTGATGGGGAGAAGGAGAGACTGTTGAAAGGATGTTTGATGGAGGGGAGATTATTGTATGAATGGACCGTTGAAACAGGTCGATGGGGGTAAAGGAAGACCGATTGGAAGTAACAGAGGGATTGAGCATTACGATGGTGTAAAGGAAGAAAGAGTGAAAGTAACAGAGGGGGAGGGGTGAGACATTACACTGGAAAAATATAGCTTCAGCAATGCATGCCCCCCCCCCCCGAACAGCACGAGCCCTTTGACAAGGGACCAAGGACTATCTATACAATGACTAATGAAATAACTGATCCTCGGTTCACCTACGTGTCCATGTATGCTCTCCCCCCTGGTGTAAGTTTTTGAAAACCATAACTATATATCTATAAAATTAGCCTGGTGTTGGCATAGTGGTTAGGGTAGCGGCTTGGGATCCAAAAGGTCCTGAGTTCCAGCCCCGTTGGCTGCTTGAATTAATACACACCAGGAGGTTGACTCAGCCTGTCATCTTCCGAGGTCGGGAAAGTGAGTACCAGTGTACTGTGACCGGTGTATGCCCCGGTTAGAATAGGTGTACCATATCCCTGTGTCGTAAGAGGCGACCAGGTTTGCGTCAGGAAGGGCATCCGGCATAAAAACTAAGCCAAATCAGCTGTGGCGACCCCGAAAGGGAGCAGCCGAAAGAAGAAGAAGAACTATATATCTATATACTGATGAGCCAAAACATTATAACCACTGACAGGTGAAGTGAATAACTGATTATCTTGTTACAATGGCACCTGTCAAGGTTGATATATATTAGGCAGCAAGTGAACAGTCAGTTCTTAAAGTTGATGTGTTGGATGCAGGAGAAATGGGCAGCAGTAAAGAACTGAGCGACTTTGACAAGGGCCAAATTGTTATGGCCAGACAACTGGGTTAGAGCATCTCTGAAATGGCAAGGCTTGTGGGGTGCTCTCGGTCTGCAGTGGTGAGTACCTGAGTACAAACCACAAACC